>NW_027142376.1:6169118-6519118 GCF_026170545.1 Melanerpes formicivorus
CTGACTCATATTCAGACCAGCACTTCTCTTGCTATTGTAAGTAGTGACCACAGCTTCCTTACAGAAGGATATTTCATGGAATCATGGAATCATGTAATCATAGAATCAACCAGGTTGGGAAAGACCTCAGAGATCATCAAATCCAACCTGTTACCTAATACTTAACTCCAGCTAAACCATGGCTTCAAGTGCCACATCCAATCCTTTTTTGAGCACCTCCAGGGACAGTGACTCCACCACCTCCCTGGGCAACACATTCCAATGGCCAATTACTCTTGCTGGGAAGAAAGAGTATTTCTTCATAGGAAAAATAAAAGGCCAATAAAGCAGACTCTAAGCTTATTTAGATTTTACCCAGCTTTAATATTTACTGAAGTGGGAGGAACCACTACTTGAGAGCATGGCCAAAAGCAATTCAGAAAGGCTTTTACTTCACTCTATTGGATAATATTCTTAAACTTATATAGATTGCACATATTCCTAAATAATTTGGCCACATTCAGCACTTGGCAGATGAAATAAGATCATTTCTGCTGCCTTTTTGCTAATTGGGAGATCTCTGTGCTTCCATTGCATGTGCTGTTGGCAGGGATGGAATGAAATGAAGCTGTGCTGGATGTCTGTACCCCATACTCCCAACACATGGCAAAGAGAATCTGTGCCACCAATCTAAACGCCCTGACACTGAAACGATCATGATCTTAAGCACCATCAAACCCTCTAGATCAATTCATTCAGTAGCTTTCACTGTTTCTTTGTTTTCTCAGTTGAAGGATTTGAGCAATTAGTGTAATTGTAAGAAGATTTCTACCCTAAAGAGTAGAAGGGCCATGCAGCTAATTGATATACTTTCAGCTGACTGTATGAGAATGAATGATGTGCTGTGTTCCAAATGAACTGTTTAGCAGAGTCTTGTTGGACTTATCTCTCCATTGTCACAAAAATAGATTGTAGAACAAGAGAATGGGGTAGAGGAGAACATTTAAAATGAGGTGATTAACTTAATTGCTTTTCTTTCCACCACCGGCAGTTCTTAGACATGAAAGATGGGGGAAACTTTTGTTATTGTAGAAGCCACAAGGAGAAAATTGTTTGTCTGAGTACAGTGAGGTTGCTTTATCAAATCTTGTATGAATTTTCTGAGTGACTGAAACTCAAATGAGTACAAAATGCCACAAACTTGAAATTTGAATATTTAAGCGCATTAGCTGTCCATTGAAGAGACATGAAGAGAGGGGGTCGAGAGCAATGACCAACTCCCTTCATTTCTAACACCACCCCTCCACAGGCAATCTGTCTTGGGTTCAGATAGGAGTCAACTACCTTTAAAAGCAGAAGGGAGCCATTAGGATTGTACAGTAACCTCCCTTCGGGGGCAGAGGCAGCTCTTCTTCTGGTGCCTTTATTTCACTTTCTTTAGGCAGTCAATGTTCCTGAACTCCAAGAAGCTTCTTCTTCTGTCTCTTCTTCTGGCTTGAAAATCTCTGAGCATTAGCTCAGAAAGCTTATGCTGGAACAGAGATTAAGAACCCGTTGCTCTTCATCCTGCTAAAAATTTGGCAGGCAAAGACACCCAGATCTAGGAAGATCCACAAAATTCAGCTACAATACAGCGCTGGGAGTGCAACCCTTTTCCAAAGGGCAGAGGGAAAGATTGAGGCCCAGAGATGAACACTGCCAGTTAGCACCATAGGTGTTGAGCCCAGCAGCAGGAATCAACCACCCAAGATACTTAGACATTGAAGGGAATGCTCAGACCTAGGGATGAGGACTAGGAAAAGGGAGGTAGAAAAGTTCTTAGTATGAGATAAGACAGCTGACAAGCACTCATCCATTTTAAAAAGGAAAAGGCAGATCAAAATAAAGCTGAATAGGCAGGTGCCAAAGCTTAGGGCTGGGCTGGCCACAAGACAAGGGAGAGATGCTTGCTATTAATCCCCCTCCCCTGACAAAAGAGAGGAGAAAGGGAATAAAGGACAGACACTGATAAGTCAGAAAAAAAATCCTAAACCAGCTTTAATGAAACAGTAACAATAAAAAGAAACTAAGAAGAAGATGATCAAAATAGTGAAAGATATTCCAATATGCACAAAATTATTAACAAACAAAACCTCCCTGATGCCAATTACAGAATCACAGTATCACAGTGTAACTAAGGTTGGAAGAGACCTCGAGGATCATCGAGTCCAACCTGTCACCACAGACCTCATGACTAGACCATGGCACCAAGTGCCACGTCCAATCCCCTCTTGAACACCTCCAGGGACGGTGACTCCACCACCTCCCTGGGCAGCACATTCCAATGACGAACGACTCGCTTGGTGAAGAACTTTCTCCTCACCTCGAGTCTAAATATCCCCTGGCGCAGCTTGAGACTGTGTCCTCCTGTTCTGGTGCTGGTTGCCTGGGAGAAGAGACCAACCCCTTCCTGGCTACAACCACCTTTCAGGTAGTTGTGGAGGGCAATGAGATCACCCCTGAACCTCCTCTTCTTCAGGCTAAACAACCCCAGCTCCCTCAGCCTCTCCTCACAGGGCTGTGCTCAAGGCCTCTCCCCAGCCTTGTTGCCCTTCTCTGGACACGTTCAAGTGTCTCGATGTCCTTCTTAAACTGAGGGGCCCAGAACTGGACACAGGACTCAAGGTGTGGCCTAACCAATGCAGAGTACAGGGGCAGAATGACTTCCCTGCTCCTGCTGGCCACACTATTCCTAATGCAGGCCAGGATGCCATTGGCCCTCTTGGCCACCTGGGCAGACTGCTGGCTCATATTCAGGTGGCTGTCGATCAGCACCCCCAGGTCCCTCTCTGTTTGGGAGCTCTCCAGCCACTCTGACCCCAATTATGTCGCTGTTACCACTGATGCTGTGATCAAGCACTGTGGAAGGTGAGACTTACTCAATAGCAGGCAGGAATTGGATTCAGGACCTGGATTCTAAAACTGGATTCAGGAATACACAGATCAAGATTGAAGGCAGAAAAATGGACAGAATGCTCCTTGCATGCCGCCCAGTGAAGAAGAGAGTTTGACCCTTGTGATCCTTTGGCAGGTGAGCTGGCCCAGCCACTATTCATCATTTTTCAGCAGTCCTGGCTCACTGGAGATGTCCCAGAAGACTGGAAGCTGGCCAACGTGGTGCCCATCCATAAGAAGGGCCGGTTGGATGAGCCAGGGAATTATAGGCCTGTCAGCCTGACCTCAGTGCCAGGCAAGATCATGGAACAGGTCATCTTGAGTGCAATCACACAGCACTTACAGGATGGCCAAGGGATCAGGCCCAGCCAGCATGGATTTAGCAAGGGCAGGTCCTACCCCACCAACCTGATCTTCTATGATCAGGTGACTGCCTGGTGCATGTGGGGAGGCCTGTGGATGTGGTCTACCTGGACCTCAGCAAGGCCTTTGACACTGTCCCCCACAGCAAACTCCTGGCCAAGCTGACAGCCCATGGCTTGGACAGGAGCACACTGCATTGGATTAGGAACTGGCTGGAGGGTCGAGCCTAGAGAGTGGTGGTGAATGGTGCCACATCCAGCTGGCAGCCAGTCACCAGTGGTGTGCCCCAAGGATCAGTGCTGGGCCCCATCCTCTTTAACATCTTTATTGGTGATCTGGATGAGGGCATTGAGTCCATCATCAGTAAATTTGCTGATGACACCAAGCTGGGGGCAGGAGTTGATCTGCTGGAGGGTAGAGAGGCTCTGCAGAGGGACCTCGACAGATGGGCAGAGTCCAAGGGCATGAGATTGAACACATCCAAGTGCCGGGTTCTGCACATTGGCCACAGCAGCCCCATGAAGTGCTACAGGCTGGGGTCAGAGTGGCTGGAAAGCAGCCAGGTAGAGAGGACCTGGGGGTACTGGTTGATGGTAGGCTGAACATGAGCCTGCAGTGTGCCCAGGCAGCCAGGAGGGCCAATGGCATCCTGGCCTGCATCAAGAACAGTGTGGCCAGCAGGAGCAGGGAGGTCATTCTGCCCCTGTACACTGCACTGGTTAGGCCACACCTGGAGTACTGTGTCCGGTTCTGGGCCCCTCAGTTTAGGAAGGAGGTTGACTTGCTGGAAGGTGTCCAGAGAAGGGCAATGAAGTTGGTGAGGGGTCTGGATGGGGTGCTTGGTGCCATGGTTAGTTGATTAGGTGGGTTGGATTGGTTGATGGGTTGGATGTGATGATCTTGAACGTCTCTTCCAACCTGGTTTATTCTATATATTCTATGATCCCTCAGCTTTATACTGAGTATGACACACATGGAATGGAATCCCTTGTTGGTCAGGTTTGGGCCACCTGTCCTGTCTGCTGCTCCCTGCTCAGAAGCATATTCAGAAATCTTTTCTGAAATATGGATTAATCCAGGAAAAAAGTCTTCCTAGGGTGACATTTTCATGCAAATAGACCAGACTTAAGTAATAAAGTCCATACTTAATATTTAACCACAAACATCTGTCTCTATTAGCAAAAATCTCTCTTACTGTTTGTGGAGGAAGGCAAGGTCAGAGCAGGGTGAGCTGCAAAGGCTTCAGTCACTGGAAGATGGGGCATTGCAGGTGAGGCAGGACCTCAGGTGTGAGGCTCAGACATGGCATTGAAACACTGTTGAAGAGGAGCTGAAATGGAAATAAGTGTCACTGCAGTCACATCAAATGACAGGGAGCAGCAACACACTGGAGATCAAAGCTGCCATTAGGAGCGATCTCAGCAAACTGGAGGAATGGGCCAGAAGGAATTTTGTGAGGATATTACTAATTTGAGAGTGGTGAAGCTGTGGGCCAGGAGCCCAGACAAAATGTTTGGATTTCCTGTCCTTAAACAGAACTAGACACAGTCCTGGACAGCTCCATCTGAGTTTAATCATGCTTTGAGCAGGGGATGGTCTTGAGAATCAGCTCTTACAATTTCTTAGGAGATCTCTTACAATATATTTTTCCCTATCATTCTGTGATTTGCATTCATCTTAATACCACAGAGGTGAACCTCCCTTCCACTTCTTGACTTTGTGTTCACAGCTTTCTGAAAGTTCAGATTAATAAATCTGGTTACTAATTATAGTAACCTACTTAAAATGGAATGTGCTGCCCAGGGAGGTGGTGGAGTCACCATCCCTGGAGGTGTTTAAGAGGAGACTGGCTGAGGCACTTAGTGCCGTGGTTTAGTTGATGAGATGGTGTTGGGTGACAGGTTGAACTCGACGATCTCAAAGGTCTTATCCAGCCTGGTTAATTCTGTAGTCTGTATTCTGTATCTCGTAGCACAAATCTAAATTACAATTTGCTCCACAAATCTAAATTGCCACTTGCTCCTACACACATTCTGACCTCCAGAAGAAGCTTTTGTCCTTGCTATTATCTTATCAGCTCATGTTTGGGTTTTGTTTCTTCTGTTTTAGCCCCCAAAAGACAAAAAAAAAAAACCAAAACAAAACCCCAAGCAACAACAACAACAAAAATCCCTGACACTAAAACATGTGAAACCACTTTGGTCCAATATAATTGTTAACTTTCTTTCACGTTCACTCTGCGACTAACTGCAGTGGTTTCACACTCCTACCCACTCATGTAAAAGGTGTTGTTATGGTGATGTGTTTCACATGCTGTGTTTTCCCCATATGCCTCTGCTACCCCTTTTTCCATGTCCTTTGTGTAGTTAAGTATTCCCATGAGTAACCAGTTTGGTGTGGTGAACCAAGGAACAGCAAAGATTCTTCTTGCAGATTAATTTTTGTCTCACAGCTCAGCTTTACTTATTTGTCTGTGAACTAACTGCTTGCTGTCTAATTTCACTCATGTTTTTCCTCCCTTCTTGTAAGCTTGAGGTCAGGCTTAATAGGTCTCTGAGCAACCTGCTCTAGCGGAGAGTGTCCCTGCTGACTGCAGGGGAGTTGGACTAGATAACCTTTAGAGGTCCCTTCCAACCCAAACCATTCCTGCTTCCTACACATCACATTCCTCGAGGTGAAAAGTTTGCTGTTGTTTGCCAGCCTTGTTTGTGCTCCAAACACCACTGCTGCATTACCAGGATCTTGTCTCTCATAAAACACCTAAGGAGGCTTAGCCTTTCAAAGAATTGAATTGTCTGAACATTACTACTGTTCAGTGAAAGAAGCACCAGCTTGGGTTTGCTGTTAGTGGTGGACAGAACAAGAACTCCACTTTCACGTGTGGCTATTTGTGATTATTTTGCTTCTTGGTCAGTTATTGTTGAGACAAAGTCAAATGGATGAAAGTGTGCAATACCCACTCAGCAGCCCTGAAAGGAATATCTGAGCAGTGCCACAGTAAATTGCCTCTTTATTTATTACAAGATTGCATACAGAGGAGATAATGGCAGAGCTAATGAGACTCTGCTTATATGTGGGTTAGATCAGTAATGGGACACAGCTATGCTAATTAACTCTGTTCCCTAATGGAATTAAATTCATGCAGTAAAAGTCATCTATAATAAAATCAATACAAACTCAAAATACATCAGGTTCTAATTCCTTCACTATGGCAGAGTGACTCCAATAATATTTAAGGGACAGTCACTTTGTCTCCATTTTTACCAGCTGGATGCTGACTTGGCCATGCTTCTCAGATGTCAATCCACATCATTCTGTTTGGCCAGCCTGGTCTGCTCATGCACCTTCATCCTGCTGGTGAAAACAGAAGTCAGCTTTGGAGTCTGGGGTAGCTAGCAGTTGTCTGCTGGCCCTGCACTCTGGTGGCAAAAGGCTGTGTGTCTGTAAGGCCTGTGTGGGTGGAGGCTTCTGAGACTTTGGGTTAATTTAATCTCACAGACACCTAGGTGTAGGCTCTGTTGCAGTCTCAACTCTTGTGGTAGTACTTGTGAAGCTTGTGGTAGTTCCTGTGAAGCTTCATGCTCTGTGGAGACAGCTGATGCAGCAGGGGTGGTCAGCCCAGAGATAAGGTCCTCCTCAGTCATTTGGCAGTTGATAACATCCAGTGAAGGGAGGTTGAGGTGAGCCCACACCTGTCCCAAACAGAGCTGAGTATGATGCACAGTCTATTCCAGAGTTCTGAGCTGAACTCTTAGCAAACTGCACAAAGCATATTCCCATAGACCAGTCCCACATATTGTCTGCCGTCCACTCCAGGAGCGTCTCTGCAGTACTGCTGTTTGGATGCTCTGCTAGTTCTTGGCTTTGAGAGTGTCCTCTTTTTCCATGCACCAAGCTGAGCTGAGGCCACAAATGCTTTAGCTCTTGCATTACTTGAGTAATGAATTCTGTTCCATGACTAACCTGCAATACAACAAGGGATTCAAAAGTGAGAAAGATTCCAAGGAGCTGCAGAGCTACCTCAGCTGCCTTTTTTTTTTTTTTGATGTAGGTAGAGAACACAGAATTTAGTGATTCATCTGGTTCGCCATTATCCACTTCAAACTGCCTAGACACTCAGACTGCATATCAATAAAGTCAATTTGCCACAGTGCTACGTGCTCCTTGCTCAGCACAGAGCAGCCAGCAAAGCTTTTCAAGTAGTGCTTTCTTTTGCACAGCACACAGAAGGATCTGAAGTACTCAAAAGCATCTCTGGTGAGGTTTGCATATTTTTGTGACGTGGTCATGGCTATGGCCACCATGTAGCCACATGTGCTTTTGAATATATGACTTCTCAATGCTCACATAATGTGTGGAAGTTTCTACAACTACCTGAAAGGAGGTTGTAGCCAGTTGGGGGTCAGTCTGTTCTCCCAGGCAACCAGCGCCAGAACAAGAGGACGCAGTCTCAAGCTGTGCCAGGGGAGGTTTAGGCTGGATGTTAGGAAGAAGCTCTTCCCAGAGAGATTGGCCATTAGAATGTGCTGCCCAGGGAGGTGGTGGAGTCACCATCACTGGAGGTGTTTAGAAAGAGACTGGATGGGGGGCTTGGTGCCATGGTTTAGAAGATTAGATGGTGTTGGGTGATAGGTTGGACTCGATGATCTCTGAGGTCTTTTCCAACCTGGTTAATTCTATTCTATTCTATTCTATTCTATTCTATTCTATTCTATTCTATTCTATTCTATTCTATTCTATTCTATTCTATTTCACCTGGCTTCTCCTAAGCAGCTTCTCAGGGTCTTCACACTGCAGAATTTCATATCATGAGGGAAATAGTGAGCAGACTCTTAGCAATAATGTGTATGTAAATGGGGAAGGCAGCATTGCAGATAAAATGAGCCTGGCTAGGAGTGTGTAGATTCATAGTTTCATGTAATTTGTTATAGGTTGGATTCCAGCACCCTGTCAAGCTTGTGTTGAGTGTTGATCTGCTTGAGAGTAGAATGGCTCTACAGAGGGATCTGGATGGACTGGGTTGATGGGCTGAGGCCAGTGGCATGAGGTTCACCAAAGCCAAGTGCTGGGTTCTGGCCTTGTGTCACAACAACCCCGTGCAACACTACAGGTTTGGTGCAGAGAGCCTGGAAAGTTGCCTGGCACAAAAGGACCTGGGAGTGTTGGTCAACTGCCAGCTGAACATGAGCCTGCAGCATGCTCAGATATCAAGAAGGCAAACAGCATCCTGGCCTGGATAGTGTGAGCAGCAGGATGAGAGAAGCAATTGTCCCACTGCACTCAGCACCGTTGAGACTCCGCCTTGAGTACTGTGCTCAGTTTTGGGCTCCTCACTGCATGTAAAGCACTGAGGTGCTGAAACTTGTCCAAAGAGCAAAGAACCTGGTGAGAGATCTAGAGCACAAGTTTTATGAGGAGTGACTGAGGGATCTGGGGTTGTTTAGCCTGAAGAAAAGGAGACTTAGCTCTCAGTTGCAGCAAGATGGGAGCTGGTCTCTTCTCTCAAGTAATAAGCGATAGAACAAGAGGTAAGAGCCTCAAGTTGTGCCAGGGGAGGCTTAACTTGGATATTAGGAAAACGTTCTTCACTGAATGGGTTGTAAGGCACTGGAATAGGCTGCCCAGGGAAGTGGTGGAGTGACCACTCTGGAGGCATTTAAATGATGTATAGAAGTGGTGCTGAGGGGTGACCTGGCAGTGCTGGGTTGGACTTGATGATCTGAATGGTCTATTGCAACCAAAATGATTTAATGATTCTATATATTTAGAACCAAAAAAACCCAAACTAACAAAAAAACAGAGAGTAGGTTCTCCATCCTTACTTTGCAAGTAAGTAGTATTCATGTCTTGACTCTGACTGGAGATTCTGGTTTGTCTTCTTTATTTCAGCAACAGTTGCCTTTGGGATCATGTACTTGAAGCATTTCTTATTCTTTTTGAAGAGTTCTTCTCTAAACTTAACTTCAAAGTCGTGAGGCATCTTCAGGAATGATTATTTAGCAAGTAGAGAAATCTGATTCATGTCCCTCCTTTTGCAATTACAACTACTCTTGCACCAGTTTGTGAGACATGCCACAGTCACTGTGAAACTGGTGACTAAAATCTTCAGCCATTTCTCAAAGTTGCTTCCAAAGGGTGGTAGCACTCTGGAATAGGTTGCCCTGGGAGGTTGTGGATGCTTTCTCCCTGGAGGTGTTCAAGGCCAGGTTGGATGAGGCCTTTTGGCCTCTTCTCCCAGGCAACCAGCACCAGAACAAGAGGACACAGTCTCAGGCTGCGCCAGGGGAAGTTCAGGCTGGAGGTCAGGAGGAAGTTTTACACGGAGAGAGTGATTGCCCATTGGAATGGGCTGCCCAGGGAGGTGGTGGAGTCGCCGTCACTGGAGGTGTTCAGGAGGAGACTTGACAGGGTGCTTGGTTACATGGGTTAGTTGATTGGGTGGTGTTGGGTGATAGGTTGGACGTGATGATCTTGAAGGTCTCTTCCAACCTGGTTTATTCTATTCTATTCTATGCTATGCTATGCTATGCTATGCTCTGCTATGCTATGCTATGCTATTCTTAAGCAGCTGAGTCTAGTTCACAGGATCACAGGGTTGAGGTGTCCCTGCCCATGGCAGGGAGGCTGGAGTAGTCCCTTCCTAAGCCATTCTATGATTCTAAACAAAATGACAAAACCCAGTAGCCAGGTATTATGCAAATGATCTAATTTCTAGCTCCTTGACCTTGGTGGCTAAAAGCACAAAAGAAAGAGCTGGTTTATTTCATTTTATGTAGTGAACTGCTAATAAGCCACATCATTTCTCCCCAGAGCAAACTACTTGTATTTTCTAACACAAAGGCTACTCTTGTGAGGCACACTTTACCTTGCAAAACCTGCAGCTGTTTGCAATGTTTTGTTGCACTGCACTGATAGTTGACACACCTGAGCTTCCCTGCCAGAACAGGGACAACAGCTTATGTTTCGTGGCATGCTAGAAACCATCCGGTGTTTCAGGTGATGATCCAGTAAAGAATGCAGCCCAGTGGTACAGCAAAATGGCCATTATTTGCTGAAATGCCTACACCCAGTAATTTTATGTGGCTGGAAAAGTAATCTCATCAAAGAGCAGCAAATATCCTTTTTATCTATTTATGAAAAGTTTTTTCACTCTATACAGCTCTTGGAGTGCTGATGGACAGCAAGTTTTCCATGGGACAGCAATGTGCCTGTGTGGCCAAGAGGGTCAAAAGCATCCTGGGGTGCATGAAGAAAAGTGTGACCAACAGGGCTAAGGAGGTTCTTCTTCCCCTCTACTCTGCCCTGGTGAGACCACTCCTGTAACACTGTGACCAACTTTGGGCTCCCCAGTTCAAGAGAGACAGGGATCTAATGGAGAGAGTCCAACAGAGAGCTGTGAGGATGATTGTGGCACTTGAACATCACTCCTATGAGGAAAAAATGAGAGACCTGAGGGTGTTTAGTCTGGAGAAGAGAAGGCTGAGAGGGGATCTGATCATCGTCTATAAATATGTGAGGGCTGGGTGTCAAGGTGAAGGTGCCAGGCTCTGTTTGGTGGTGTCCAGGGATAGGATAAAGAACAACAGGTACAGGCTGGAACACAGGAGGTTCCACCTCGACATAAGGAGACACTTCTGTGTGATGAGGGTGATGGAGCACTGGAACAGGCTGCCCAGAGAGGTTGTGGAGTCTCCTTCTCTGCATACTTTCAAAACCCACCTGGATGTGTTCCTGTGTGGCTTGGCTGAGTTGGTCCTGCTTTGGCAGGGGGGTTGGACTCAGTGATCTTTGGAGGTCCCTTTCGACCCCTGGGAATGGAACAGCTTGTGATTCTAACACATACCTGAACAAGATTGGCTAAGTTCGGAGACACTGTTGTACAAGTACCTTTTATTTCTTGAAAATCTTGCCAAGTTCAGGCACAAAAGGCTTTTCTTTTAGATACATATTTGCAAGGAAGGACTTGATAGCTACTTTCAGCACTTAGTAATTTTGTTTAACACCTTTATTGTGGCCAAAGGGTTATAATATAGTGTTAGAAAGGTATGCAGTGCCTACAGAACACACCTATATCCTTCTACCAATGATGTTGCTATAGGAGGAAATAAAAGTGTTGTGCCCTCTTCCATCTTCTCTCCCACCACAAAGAAAACCAGATTTGTACATGTAGCTTTAAAATAAATCTCAACAGGAGCAGTTTATTGCTTTCTTAACAGCACATAACTAACCAGTAGTGAACTACACACTCAGAGTGATTTCATCCATGCTACGAAAGGCACCATAGTTTCCTGACTCCTGCTGATCTGCTTGATAGTCATCTTCCTCTTTACTTTGATCCTTCCAGGGCAAACACCTTCTCATGTAGTCTTTTCTCTCACACATACTGCAAGCTCTG
Organism: Melanerpes formicivorus; assembly: GCF_026170545.1. Taxonomy (NCBI): domain Eukaryota; kingdom Metazoa; phylum Chordata; class Aves; order Piciformes; family Picidae; genus Melanerpes; species Melanerpes formicivorus. The sequence goes on from NW_027142376.1 coordinate 6,180,790, forward strand.
ACATTTCTATCTTAACAGATGCTATGACCCAGGCCATTTGCCAAGGGCAGGCCATGTGAGCATCCCCACAACTCACTTGTGGTATGAACTTCCATGATTTCCAACTTCTGATGTTACATAGCTGACCTGAAAACACTTACTCATGATCAGATCTCATGAGAGAAGCAGAGAAGCTTGAAGCACAAAGAAACACAAGGGAGGAAAGTCTATAGAGGAAGTGGAATGCTGTAACCATCTTGGTAGGACCCAACATAGTGAGCACAGCAGTACAGGTACAGCAAGATCAACCAATTTTCATTTGATTGCTGCCTGATGTGCAAGAGGTGTTGAAGGTGAAGTAGAAAGGAATGGAAAGATTCAGAAATAGGAAATGGTGGAGTTCAATAGCCTCATGAAGAGAGACTCTTGCTTGAAATTGATCAGTGGATAACCTCTCATTTGTCACATGATTAAAATACTGTATACTGACTCTGGATGAAAAAACCATGACCTTGTGCAGATGAGAAGAAGAAGAAGAAAGGTATTATTCAGTGCTGTCTTGGGTCACAGCAGTCAGGGATTTAGATCTTTCTGTGAAAATGTCTTTCACAGAATTATTTTGCTGAATTTTCCTATTTTCCAGTGGAATTAAGCTCTGTTTTCAGAGGCAGCAACTGATAATCCCTCATCAAGATACAATAAGCCTTTCAGCTACACCAAGTTTACTACTTTTTCCCATCCCTCCAGTCCAGGGAATAACATTTCAGTTTTCTTCTGTCAGTGCAGGGTGCCGAATGTATGGAATTGATTTCAAGCTAAAGATACTGTGGGTAGTTAGTCACAAACTGCAGAACTGCACAAAATCAACAGAAGATTAAAAAAGGCAGACAACATTGTTACCTTGGAGACCTACAATATTTGACTTTTGCTGTCTGAACGATCCTCACTGTTGAATCTTTTGGGGTTTTTGTCTGTGGTTTGTTTGGTTTTAATTCAACAATTCTGTAAATAAAGACAAAGGCTTTTGTTTGAACTTGCAAGGTTCATTTCTGTACCAGTGTGCATTTTCTGTTGTTAGAGACATTTTCATAGTGGGGCAAAGAGAGTAAAACCCTTTTCTGCTGCGCTGATGCCTTCTCCAAAAGGTGATCTGGAGAAGAATTGTAAGAAATCGCTAATTAGTGCTGGTTTCTTTCCAAAGAGTTGCCATAATTATGCAGTTTACTTAGAAAGTGACACTTGTGTTTACAGGGAGGGAAGAGGCCTCAGAAGGAACAATAGCTTCCCTGATATCTTATGAGAGCATGTGGGCAACAAGTAAGGAATGTATGTGGAAAATCATATAGACTCTTACATTTCTGTTCCTTATTCCAGAAACCCTGCTTTTCTGTTTGTGTTTCTACATGCTTTGAAGACTTTCTTGAATCTCCTCCTAGTGTCCTTGCCTTCAAAAACTCAATGTAAAGCCAGCAAGTCACAAGACCCTGTATGCTTCTTCCCTCTCCTCTAGGTGCATCCACAGCTGGGTAGCACCATGAGGATATCTCAGAGGGAATCTTCCAGCTCACCACCTGAGACACTGGAGATGGTTCACCCCAGGGAAGAGGTGTGGAGAGCCTTGCCTGAGTTTGTTGTGCTGTTTTCAGGGCCCACCCTGACTCTCTGAGGAGGGGGTTTGCCACACCTGTCCAGCACTGCACTCTTCCAGGCCTACACATGCTGCAGGAGGTTGCTGCTAGCAGCAAGACAGCCTGCTGCAGAGCATGACCACCTTTTGCTTGAGGAGGTGGCTCCCACTCAGCACAAACGACAGCAGGTCCAGGCAGCTGAGTGCACTCAGACTCAGAAAAACTTCGTTGTAGCTTTCTAACTGGTCAAAATCATTCACATGCTGTATGTAGTAGGCCCGAAAAAGGTGATAAGGAAGGAAGCAAACGATGATGACACAGATGAAGATCAAGTTTTTCACCTGGGCCCAGAACTCTTGGTGAGACCAGAGCGAGGTGGAAAGTTTTCTTGCCACTTTTACCAGGATGAAAATCTGCAGGGCCAAGAGGGCACACGTAATGCAGGCAACAGCTATGATAATGAAGTAGTTGAGGGCTTTCACGCTCTCCTGCCGCAGCTCTTTGTGGAACTTGAAGCAGGTTGTGTCGTTGTAGGAGCCGGAGCGGCCGTACTCGAAGTACAGAACCGGCACCACAAAGATCATGACGGAGAGCCAGACGGCAGCGCTGGCCGCCATGGCGTGCAGCTTCCTGTAGAACTCCACCTTGTCCTTCCACTGGAAGAAGATGAGCCAGCGGATCACCAGTGTGATCACGTAGAACAGGAAGGTCAGGTACATGTGGATGTGCACCATGGCACTCACCAGTCTGCACAGGGGCATCTTGAATACCCACTGCTTGCTGATGTAGTAGTGCAGGCGGAAAGGCACCGTCAGAAGGAGGAGGCTGTGCACCACCACCAGGTTGATGATGGCTGTAGTGGTCACAGACAGGGTGTTCATCTTGACGAGCACAAATGACATCATGATGGTCCCGAGCCCGCCTCCAGCAAGGGCAACTGAGTAGGCAGTGATCAGTATGGCACTCATGGTGTTGGTGTGAGTGAAGGCAGAGAAGGGGTCACTGCTGTTCTTAGTCTCTTCAACCATGGTCCTGATATCTTCCCTGTACATATCCTGGAAGTGAAAGAATGCACAAAGTCTAAGATGAGGTAGGAATCACAGAACCAACCAGGTTGGAAGAGACCTCCAAGATCATCAAGTCCAACCAATCACCCGACCGTATCTAATCAGCTAGACCATGGCACTAAGTGCCTCATCCAGGCTCTTCTTAAACACCTCCAGGGACATCAACCCCACCACCCCCCTGAGCAGCCCCTTCCAATGGCCAATCTCTCTTTCAGGGAAGAATTTATTTCTAAGCTCAAGCCTAAACTTCCCCCTGCACAGCTTGAGACAGTGTCCTCTGTTGCTGGTTGCCTGGGAGAAGAGACCAACCCCCAGCCAGCAGCAACCTCCTTTCAGGTAGCTGCAGATGGCAACAAGGTCTCCTCTGAGCCTCCTCTTCTCCAGGCTAAGCAACCCCAGCTCCCTCAGCCTCTCCTCATAGGGCTGTGCTCCAGACCCCTCCCCAGCTTTGTTGCCCCTCTTTAGACATGTTTGAGTAACGAGAGGGCCCACCTAAAAAGCCAGCAGACTATTCCACCCAGATCTTGCTTGAGGCCGAATCCTGGGATTGTATAGGTGGCACAAACTGCGAACAGTAGTTTTATCCAAACATCCTCCAGCCTAGAGAAAACAGATTGGGAGTGGAAGGTGCTCCAGTCCTTAAGATGTTGCTAGCACTACCCTCAAAACCAAGCCTGAGTTAGTAATATGTGGGAAGAAGAGACGCTTAGAGGAGTAACTTAATTGTGATGGTTTTGAGCTCTCTGCATTATTAGTTCTTCTCTCTTCTGAGCATCTGCACGCTTTGGCAGGAAGATCTGAGCTGCTGTTTGAATTCTGCTGCTCATTCATCAGCGCGTTTTGTTGCAACACAGATCTGCCCTTCCCAAAGCCAGACAATAACCATATGTTGATCTGTCAAAGCTGCAAGTTTTGCTTGCTACTGAGAGCTGACTTTTGCACACTTCTTCTCCACAGACAATTTCTCTGAATAAGGGATTAAACACCATGGATACCCAGGCTCCATGAAGAGCTGCTTGCTCAGATCCTGCCAGACCAGGCAGTGTGGGCAGTGCTGTCCTGGGGCTCAGGGCGATTTCACATCTAATATGTAGTAGCCAGGTGTTAAAAAATGGGGTCTTAGAAAATATGTGAGTGCAAACAGTTAGAACTGGCCCTGGCCCTAGCTAAGCCTAGATGAAAGCTAATAGCAAGTTTTAAAATACGCTATGGATTTAAAACACATTGCTGTGTCAAAGAGAGGTTAAATACAATTCCTACAATTCTAAATGTAACTTCTGGTAGGATTTTTAAGCACTACAGGATTGTGGGGGAAGGGAAGAGTTAAGCAAAGAGACAGAATCAAGGGGATGTCCACACTACAGTCACAGAAAAGAAGCAGGGGAATTTGGCCAGTGCTGGGCTCCATACAGTCTCAGTTTTACTGCTGCTGACTATGATTTTGTGGCTCAGTTGGTAGCACACCAGACCCTTAATGGGAAGGTTGTGAGTTCAAACCTGCAGTGGGCAGTAGTGTCCTCCCTACTCTAGTCCTGAGGTCTGTGATTACAGGTTGGACTCGATGATCTTTGAGGTCCCTTCCAACATTAGGAATACTGAATACTGAATACAAACTGCCTCTGGTGTGCCATTCACTTCATTGGTGAGTCCTGCAACACAGGAAGGCTTTTCTCCTGAATGAGTTCTTGCCTTTTTCCTTTTAGTACTGCAGTGTTGCTAACTCACTGAGTAGTTCCTTTGTCTCTTGAACACTCTGAGGTGTTCAAGAGGGGATTGGACATGTCACTTGCTGCCATGGTTTAGTAGTCATGAGGTGTTGGGTGACAGGTTGGACTTGATGATCTTTGAGGTCTTTTCCAACCTTATTGATACTATGATTCTATTCTATGATTCTATGATTTATGGGAGTGGTGTTTCAGCTTGTCTTCATTGTTAGGTTGCACATAATGCCAGAAGTTGGGAGGGCAAAAAAAGCTCTTCAGGAGGCTTCTCTTTTGTGGAAAAGAAGAAATATCTGTAACAGTTTTATCAACTGGTTTTGTTGGCAGTGGGGAATGAATATCTATGATCCATCTCAGGTAGTTGTGGTTGTTTCTTAGCAATATTTCTAAGCATTTTTCTCTACCAGCATCAAGATTTCTTTACACACTGAAAAGTCAGTTATTCTGTAGCTACCCCAAAAGATGTAATGCTCCATATTCATTTCTGTGATCAACATCAATAGAACTGCTGTAATTCAGACTCATGTGTTGGTTCTTGGCACTTTCTGACCTTTTCTGTTTCGAACAGAACGGGGGGACCTCAGAGCTGCCTTCCAATACTTGAAGGGATCCTGCAGGAAGGCTGCAGAGGGACTTTTCAGAAGTGTGTCTAGAGACAGGACAACAGGAAATGGTTTGAAGCTGAGGAGAATAGGTTTAGACTGGATCTGAGGAAGAAGTTCTTCAGTAGGAGGGTAGTGAGACCCTAGAACAGGCTGCCCAGGGAGGCTGTGGTGGCCTCCTTTATGGGGGTGTTCAAGGCCAGGCGGGATGAGGTCTTGATGATCTGAGTCTAGTTGAGAGGTGTCCCTGCCCATGATGGGGAGGTTGGAGGAGATGATCTCTGAGGTCCCTTCCAATCTAAGCTATTCTGTCATTCTATGAAGCTGCGTTTCACAGTTCCATGGACAACTAATTCCAGCTGTGATTTTGTACACATTCATTGCATTCCATTGTAGAGTGTAGATTTTGCTTGTAAATACAGGCTCATTTGCTTCTAACTGAGTTGGTCTGGCAAAGGTAATGCTGGGGGGAAACTTCAACCCACCACACCAGCCTACTTGGAGAAGTGAAATGGGTTGCGATGAGAAAGCTTTCTCTCAAGGGTGCTGTTGACTGGCACACCACAGCTCTTGCACAAGAAACCATGCAAGTTCCTTCCCATTCTGTTCTTCTTTCTGAGATGTTTCAGCCTCACAACAGTGCAAGCCAGAAGAGATTAACAATAGCTGTTCATCATTTTCTCCAAGTTGTTAAGCTTTCCTTCAAAAGGGTGTCTCTAAAAAGTGGCACTGCAACACTGTTTTAATTTAAAAAGCATATTTAAAGTTGTTGGGTTTTTTTTAAGTTCTGCAGCTCTAAAGACAATATGCTGGAAATGCAGGTTGGTGGGAGCAGTCCCAGCAGCAAAGCTGAGCTTGGAGAGCAAGGCACCCTCATGGTCACCCTTCAGATGTAACCCTGAAGTGCCACTTGAATTACAGGCATTAAGGAACAGATAAGCAGAAGTCAGATAACTGACAGTTAGGGCAGAAGGGCTCTGCAGAGGGACCTCAACCGACTGGACAGATGGGCGGAGTCCAATGGGATGGCATTCAACAAGTTCAAGTGCCGGCTGCTGCAATTTGGCCACAGCAACCCCATGCAGAGCTACAGGCTGGGGTCAGAGTGGCTGGAGAGCTCCCAAACAGAGAGGGACCTGGGGGTACTGATCGACAGCCACCTGAATATGAGCCAGCAGTGTGCCCATGTGGCCAAGAAGGCCAATGGCATCCTGGCCTGCATCAAGAATAGTGTGGCCAGCAGGAGCAGGGAAGTCATTGTGCCCCTGTACTCTGCACTGGTTAGGCCATACCTTGAGTCCTGTGTCCAGTTCTGGGCCCCTCAGTTTAAGAAGGACATTGAGACACTTGAAGGTGTCCAGAGAAGGGCAACAAGGCTGGGGAGAGGCCTTGAGCACAGCCCTGTGAGGAGAGGCTGAGGGAGCTGGGATTGTTTAGCCTGGAGAAGAGGAGGCTCAGGGGAGACTTTATTGCTCTCTACAACTACCTGAAGGGAGGTTGTAGCCAGGAGGGAGTTGGTCTCTTCCCTCTAGCAACCAGCACCAGAACAAGGGGACACAGTCTTAAGCTGCGCCAGGGGTGGTTTAGGCTGGAGGTGAGGAGAAAGTTCTTCCCTGAGAAAGTCATTCACCATTGGAATGTGCTGCCCAGGGAGGTGGTGGAGTCACCATCCCTGGAGGTGTTCAAGAGGGGATTGGATGTGGCGCTTGGTGCCATGGTCTAGTCATGAGGTCTGTGGTGACAGGTTGGACTCGATGATCTTTGAGGTCTCTTCCAACCTTAGTGATTCTGTGTTACAGTGTTAGGCTTGGTGACAGGATGCTGGAAATGTGCAGCTGTTAAAAATAAGTAAGAAACCTCAAAGTGACACAGGTTGCCCAGGGAGGTGGTGGAAGCCTCATCCCTGGAGGTTTTGAACACCAGCCTGGATGTGGCTGTGAGCAACCTGCTGTAGTGTGAAGTGTCACTGCCCATGGCAGGGGGGTTGGACCTGGATGCTCCTTGGGGTCCCTTCCAACCCTAACAGTTCTAGGATTCTATACTGTCTGTGTAACTACTGTCTGCAAAATGCAGCCCCCTCTGTTTATCCTGTTAGGGGCTGGCAGGCTTCACGCAGACCTTCACGTGTCCTGACAGCTGGGTTGCACAGAAGCAGCATTTGCAGCCTGCAGTGCACACACCCAGCTGAGGAGCTTCGTTTGAATTTGGGTGGGACAAAAGTTCAGTGCAAATGAAAGTTTTCTCATTTTTGACAGCCTTCATAACCTGGGAAAACGAGTGGGTGTCAGAGCTGACATTCCTTCACCGAAGCAGATTAGGTTGGAGGCAGGGAAAACACAACTATTTTTTAACAAAAGGCTGTTTAAAATGTGCATTTGTTTCACAAGCCTCCTCATTTGGTCTCAGAGAAGCTTTCTGCTGAGGGCACTGTAATTGCTTTTCGATTTGCTCTAACCCCGTGCTGTGATATGGTAATGCAGGCTATGCCACCAGAATAATCGCAGGATTATCCTCTGTTCAAAGCAACCACACACACCTGAAGCTGGGAGGATAAACATCTGCTTAAAAGAAAACAGCCAGGATTTAGACAATGGAATATCCAATCTGTGTTTACATTTAGATATTGAACTGTTCCAAGCAATTTGTAGTGACTCTTCTGATTCATTCATAGAATCATAGAATCAATAAGGTTGGAAAAGACCTCAGAGATCATCAAGTCCAACCTATCACCCAACACCTCATGACTAACTAAACCATGGCTCCAAGTGCCACATCCAAGCCTTTTTTGAACACCTCCAGGGATGGTGACTCCACCACCTCCCCGGGCAGCACATTCCAATGGCCAATCACTCACTCATTGACTCCTGTCTTGCAGGCTCTGTCTTCATGAGGCTGATACTTTGTAGTTTGAACCCAGCCCATTGAAGAACAAATAGGATGGAAAAACACAGTGAGTTAGTGCTCTTTTGTTTAAGACTTTCGCTGGGTTTACACAAAAATGGACACTGTGGAAGCCTCCTTAAAAATATTTTTTTATGGCCCTAGCTGCATCTTACCAAAGTGAACAAAGCTCCCCTCTGGGCTTTACAGGGATTTGATGATATCAAACACACACACACACTAATGGATAAGAACAAAATGAATTGTCTCTCTCTACATGAATTTTAGGTGGCAGTATAGAACTACAGAATAACAGCATGAAGAAGTATGAAGCAACATAGTGACAGGATGAGAGACGATGGGTTTATGCTTGAGGAGGGAAGATTTAGACTGGAGATGAGGAAGGAATTCTTGACAGTGAGGGTGGTGAGACACCAAAACAGGTTGCCAAGGGAGGTCATGGATGTCCCTTCCTTGGAGGTGTTCAAGGCCAGGCTGCATGAGGCCTTGAGCAACCTGGGCTGGGGGAGAGTGTCTCAATGCCAGGAGGGTCTCTTCTCCCAGGCAACCAGCACCAGAACAAGGGGACACAGTCTCAAGTTGCGCCAGGGGAGGTTTAGACTCGAGGTGAGGAGGAAGTTCTTCACCGAGCGAGTCATTCGTCATTGGAACATGTTGCCCAGGGAGGTAGTGGAGTCACCGTCCCTGGAGGTGTTCAAGAGGAGATTGGACGTGGCACTTGGTGCCATGGTCTAGTCATGGGGTCTGTGTTGATAGGTTGGACTCGATGATCCTCGAGGTCCTTTCCAACCTAAGTGATACTGTGGTACTGTGATACTGTGGTACTAGATGATCTTTAAGGTCCCTTCCAAGATAAACCATCCTACAAATCTATGGATCTATATTTTTCCTGTACTGGGAAACTACAAATAACAATGACAAAAACAGTAGTGCAGGAAAACTTTAAAATGTGTTCAAAATGAACCAGACAAATAGATTTTTTAAAAAAATGATTATTCTGAGGTTGCAAACATTGTTTTAAAATCCTTTCACATGGAAGCTTTTGTTCATTCTGTGCATACTTCCAGAGTCAAGTTTCTTTCTGCTCATCAGGTGGTGTTCACCTGGCTCCTCATTTTCTGTAAGATCAAAAGATTTTGTTCTCTAAGAACAAAAAGCAAAACATCTGAGTCATTGCCTTACTTTAGTTTTTGAGCTGTGTGGTATGTATGGTAAAATATGTGATGGTGCCCCTGTCCTCAGCCCTGGTGAGGCCACAGGTTGAGCACTGTGTTCAGTTCTGAGCACCACAGTATGGGAAAGACATTGAGGTCCTAGAGCTTGTCCAGAGAAGAACAGCAAGGCTGGTGAGGGGTTCAGAGACCATCATACAAGAAGTGGCTGAGGGATGTTGACTTGCTGGAACGAGTCCAGAGAAGAGCAACAAAGTTGGTGAGGGGTTTGGAACACAAGCCCTATGAGGAAAGACTGAGGGAGCTGGGGTTGCTCAGCCTGGAGAAGAGGAGACTCAGGGGTGACCTTATCACTCTCTACAACTACCTGAAGGGAGGTTGTAGACAGGCGGATGATGGTCTCTTCTCCCAAGCACCCAGTACCAGAACAAGAGGACACAGTCTCAGGCTGCACCAGGGGAGGTTCAGGTTGGATGTTAGGAAGAAGTTCTATACAGAGAGAGTGATTGCCCATTGGAATGGGCTGCCTGGGGAGGTGATGGAGTCGCCGTCATTGAAGGTGTTCAGGAGGAGACTTGACAGGGTGCTTGGTGCCATGGGTTAGCTGTTTGGGTGGGTTGGATTGGTTGATGGGTTGGACACGATGATCTTGAAGGTCTCTTCCAACCTGGTTTGGTTTATTCTAATTCTAATTCTAATTCTAATTCTAATTCTAATTCTAATTCTAAAGCTGGGATTGAGTAGTCTGGAGAAGGGAAGGCTAAAGAGAGATCTTGTGGCTGTCTACAGCTACCAGAGAGGAAGTTGGAGTGAGGCTGAGGTTGGTCTCTTCTCCCCAGTAATCAGCTAAAGGATGAGAGGAAATGGCTTTAAGTTTTGCCAGGGGAGGTTTAGACAGGACACTAGGAAAAACTTCATTGCTGAGAGAGTGGTGAGGCCTTGGAAGAGGTTGCCCAGGGAGGTGGTGGAGTTGCTATCCTTGTAGGTGTTCAAGAAGCTGTAGATGTGAAGCTTCAGCACATGGTTTAGTGGTCATTGCAGTTGGGTCATGGTTGGACTCGATGATCTAAAAGGCCTTTTCCAGCCTCAGTGATTCTATGGTTCTGTGACCTTTGAGCACTGTGTGCAAGGCTGGTTTTGCCCTCCTGTAGGTTTAACTCCTTTTTGTCAGAACACACAGCTGTCTTTGAGTACAAGAGTTTGGAAAGCAACAGTAACAGCATTCAGCACTTACATAAGAACATTTTAACTGACTACACCCTATTGCTTCACATTTGGTTAAAAAAACCACCCAGAAAGGACATATTGTTCTGTGGCATTCACAACAGACTGGGGGGTGATGCAGAGAGATTGCCCACTGGAATGTGCTGCCCAGGGAGGTGGTGGAGTCACCATCACCGGAAGTGCTTAAAAAGAGCCTGAGTAAGGAACTTGGTGCCATGGTTTAGTTGATGAGATGGTGTTGGGTGACAGGTTGGACTCGATGACCTCAAAGCTCTTTTCCAACCTGGTTAATTCTGTATTCTGTAGATTATCTTATTCCAGTTTGCAGCTTTAACACTAGCTGACAGCTGTTCAGATAATGTTAAAAAGTGATCATAATAACAATGCTGAGATCTTACCTAGGACCTTTCTGCAACTGATCTCAAAGCTCTCTTAAAAGGCACATCATTGTCAGCTGAAACATCTGTGGCAAAGCCAGATAGAAAGCAGAGATAACCTTAAATCAGCTCTGAAGTTAGGCTTGTTGTGGCTTCTTGTAGGTCTTGTTCTGGAATAAATACATCCCAATGAGTAGTGGGAAGAAAGCCAAGATCTCCTAAAGACCTGCAGGTAGCATCTGAATGTGGTTGTTTTTAACAAAGGAGTTCCATAACATCGTTGCTATATGTGTGTTAATATGCAAAACATTGCTGGGACATATATTGGTGATGCATACAATAATTGCATAACATACGAGCTGTATAATGGTGCTGACAAATAATCATGTTGTTCACCCTCCAATCCTGCCTCCAGTTCTGGTGTCCCCAGCTGAAGAAGGACATACAGCTGTTGCAGTGAGTCCAGAGGAGGCCACAAAGATGATCCAGGGGCCCCAACACCTCTGCTATGAGGACAGGCTGAGGGAGCTGGGGGTGTTCAGCCTAGAGAAGATGCCGGGCAGACCTTCTTGCTGCCTTCCAGTAGTTGAAGGGATCCTACAGGAAGGCTGCAGAGGGGCTTTTCATAAGAATGTTGAGCAAAGGGGGGATGGTTTTGAGCTGAAGGAGAGCAGGTTAAGACTGGATTTTAGGAAGTTTTTCAGTAGAGGGTGGTGAGATTCTGGAACAGGCTGCCCAGGGAGGTTGTGGCTGCCTTCTGCCTGAGTGTGTTCAAGGCCAGGCTGGATGAGGTCTTGATGAGCTGAGACTAGTTGAGAGGTGTCCCTGCCCGTAGCAGGGTGGCTAGAGTAGATGATCCCTAGGGTCCCTTCCAATATAAGCCATTCTCCTTCACTATCTCACAACCTTTCCCTCCTTTAGAAGCACCAACCCTGGACCTCATTCCATGCTGAAGTACAGCATAGGAATAAAACTACTTCAAATTTCCACTCATCCTTATCGTAATCCAGATACTTCAACAGAGAAGCACTGCAAACAAATCAAAACCTTAATCCACATCCAAACCTACTGCACTTCTTTAGCAGTGTATGTGTGTGTGTCACAACTGGTTTAACACCTGTCATTTGCCCAACGTCCCCCATACCTGCTTCTGTTTGCTATTGTCACGTTGCTTTGGCCTCCGTGTTTGCCACTGAGGACAGGAGGCGCCATCTGAACTGCATGCAAAGGGTAGCTGTGCAAGCTCCAGTTTAAATGGATCACTTTGAGGTTTCTTACTTATTTTTAATGGCTGCACATTTCCAGCATCCTGTCACCAAGCCTAACATTGTCTTGTTCTGCTGGATCTTACTAGTTCACATTTGCTGCATGCCAGGAGGTTTTTCAGGAGATATGCCTTTCATCAGGACCCCGGCACAGCCATTCACTCATTAGCCAAGTTCCTCCTCACCAGAATTCTGACAACCCCAAACAAACAAATAGAATAAATATTTACAGGGGGATGCATTGTTTGTGCCACAGGATAACATTAGGACTGCAGAGAATTAAATCATACACGCAGAACCATGCTGAGCCTATATTCATATATGCCTTTCTGAGAAGGAAAAGCCCTTCTCTTCACCTGAAAAGTCAGTGCTCATCCTGAAGTGTGTTTGAACCCTGTCCTAGCCTCTCACTAATTGCCTGCTGAGGAAGGCAGCACACAGTAAGGAAAAGGATTACAGCACAAGTCTGTTGCTTCTTGCCCTCAAAATGTTTACTGCGATTGCTAATGCTGGTGCACTCCCAGGTTGTTTATTTCATTTGATTGCTGGCTGCAGAGGTAATACAAACTCCATCATCAGATGCATGGAAAAAATAATTTTACTAATGATTGCTGCCATGCTGAATATGCAGATGCAGATACTTAGGAAATTTAGTATGCTAAAATGTGTCATCTGTGTTGGCAGAGGAACAAACCTCCCTACAGTAGTCTAAGACTCTCCACCTAGGAGCAGCACAGAGAGCAAAGCTTAGGAGCTGTACTGCTAGATTGATAATGAAGGTGGTTTCCTATCTCAGCATAAGCACAGAGAAACACAAGACACTGCAGTTCAGTTAGAGAGGAACTTAAGGTTCCTCCTATCTCTATCCTCCAAAATGAGGAATTTACTGCAAGGAAATTGTTTCACACTGCATTCATAAAGGACACTGATTTGCAAGAGCCTTTCCTGACCAGCATGGCTCAAGCCTGCATGATGGAATGGGGCACCCTGTGCATGCAAGTGTTCCATGACATAAAAGTTGCTTGGGCAGAAATGGTGCTTTTTTTTGCTGCTAAATCTGGAGGTTGCTGTTCTGAGCTAACAATAAGCAGTTGCATTAAAATTGTCAGTGTGCTTGCCAAAGTGTGAAGCTAATTGTGTTAGAAATAAACTCATTACTGATGCATTTTTCAAGGCTTTTGCCTATTTGAAGTTCAGCTGAAACGTTTAAAGATGCAGCTAGAGAATCCAGCCAGAAGCAGCTGTAGAAGCGCCTACAGTAAAGGCTGTGGGAGGAGTACCCACACCTGCCCTTTGTCCCACTGTCCTCCTGACCCCTTTTCTCTTAGCCTCTCTCCCCCTTTTGTTGAGACAGGACTCCCCAGAGCATCTCAGGCCATGCTGCTTGTGAGCATAATGCTGCTTTGCCAGTCCAAATCTGTTTATTTGTTATGGTGCTGCCAGTCCTAATCTCTTTATTTGCTATGGTGTTGCACAGGACACCAGTACCACTGGGCCCTTATTCTTGGTTGGTCTTTAGATCTCTCAGCAAAAAGTAGAACTGAAAACAATAAACTATCACTTAGCTTCGCTGCCTAGCTTCTATTAATTTCACCTGAATGTTCTGCCCATCTCTCTGATCACTGGAAATCACAAGCACCCAATGTTTTACCTCATTATTCAATACAGCTCTTGTGATGGAGCCAGGCTGACAGAGCATTCCCATGTCATGTTATAAGCCCTACATGATAGATAAAAACATAATGGGAGTCAGTGGAGCATGGTGGAGGGAAAGCCACAAAAGCAGCAGCATTAGTTGGTACAACAATGTATGATGCAGGAAATGCCCTGTGCAGACGTGAGCTCTGATGTGGAAACAGGGCAGCCACAGTAGGGCGATGAGGTGACTTTAGCTTCTCAGCAGGATTTCTTAGACCAGCCACAGCAACCTGCCTCTTTAGCCCCATTGCTTCTGATACTCAAGTGAGCACTTGAAGCACCAGTTCAACAGATATTCCCCAAATATCTTGCCTGTTGACATCAGTGATGTCAAGAATTTGAGGAGATTAAGAAAATAAACCCAGGCAGTGAACGTATTTAATTGCACTACTGGAGTGGAAATAGGAAGCATCAGCGCACTGAGGAGAGATTCCCTTTGCCAGCTTGCTTTTCTCTCTGCACCATCAGATCAGGATCATCCCTGAAAGTGACTCAATGGTTTCTATAGCTCTCACGGGGAGAGGTCTCACCATTCACTGCCGACTACCATCAGCACAATGGAAAGTGCAAATGAAGCAATGCCTGCTGAGTATCCGCTCCAGATTTTCCTTGTGCCTCTTCCTTCAGCTAAAACTCTTTTCTCCCTAATTTCACTTAAGAAGAAAGATTTCACTCTGTTCAGTGAGCTGACAATAAGATAATGAATTCTGAATCTAAAGCTATCTGCACTCAATTTTCAGATTCAGTTTTCTCTAGACAAGTTACTGAGCATCTGAGCTTTCTGTTCCCACGTGTAAGATTATCCTCACATGAACTTCATTTCAGCTGTGTACCAGAGCTCTTTGCTAGGTTAGGTTAGGAAGAAGCCAATTAATCTGATGAGAAGTCCCAGCATTATATCTTGTTTTGCCTTTTTTTTCTCAGAACTTCTTTTTTTTCAGATCAAGCAAGAAGCAGGCTACCCATGTTGATTTAAGGGTCAAAAGGTGGTCTCTGCATGGCTCTGACAAAAGATAAGCATGTTACCCTATGGCTTTGAGGCAGGCAAGCATCTCAGAACCTAATGCCATGCAGAAATGTCTAAGCTATCTTTAAATAGGTAGCTGGTGATAAATTTGTGTTGGTGTGCCACTCCCTCTAGTCAAATTTATCCCAGTTTTCCAGGCTTAGAAGCTGTGTTACTTTCAGTGCTGTGGGTAACTCCTCCAGAGCTACACTCAGTGCCTCTTCATGACACTGCAGAAAGCCACATGTGCACATCCCAGTTTGTGTCTGTTGTGGTTGTTGAATCACAAAATCATCCAGGTTGTCAGGGACCTCTGAAGACTTTATGATCAGTGAAAGCAGGGCTTTGGACTGGGTTTTCTAGGGTCCCACCGAGCCAAGCCTTGAATATTTCTAGCAAGAGAGATTCTGCTGCTTAAATTTTTCAGTATTTGTCTCAGACCAGGAAGAACAAACCTGGACACAACATCCAAGGCATGGCCTAATGGGTGCTAAGTGGAGTGGAATAAACCACATTCCTGAGTTGCTGGCTGTGGTCCTTGATCTGCTGCTTGTATTCCTGTTGATGCAACTATTGCTGGCCCAGCCTTCCAGCCTCCTGCAGTCTCTCTGGTAGCTCTTCCTTTTAGCATCTCTCTCCTCCCACTTTGTTGTCATCTGCAAACTTGCTAAGGGTTCATTCAGTCCTGTCCTCCCAATTTTTCATAATGCTCTTGAACAGCAGCAGGCTCAGCACTGGCCCCCAAGAAACTCCACCTGTGATTAGCTGGTGGCTTGTCTCTGAGCCATTAGCCACCAGCCTTTCAGCTCAGAATTTTAGCCAGTTCTCTGAGAAACTTGTGGTACACCCATCCAGAAAAGCTCTGCAACACCAATCAAAGGGAAAACCCCATCACTCAGGATTCCTTTACTGCCTTCCTGGTGACTTCTTGTACACTTTGAGCAACAGGAGAGCAGGCATAGAAAATTTAGTATCAGAGTAGATAACCCATGGCTAAGCCACATGAGCAAAGCCTCTCAAGAAGAGGGCACTAAATGACTCACCAGCTACCCTTGTTGAGCTCTGCAAGTGTCTGAGAGCATCAGAGAAGGTATCCAAAAACACTGAACTGAAAGCAGAGCTGGCAACCTTCTGAATCTCAGCGGGGCTTGTGATCCTCAGCTGCTGAGGTGATTTGGAAAAAAATGACTCTTCATGAAAGAGTATCAAAGCCTAAGAGAAAGATAGCAGAAGCACTATGGAAATGTCCTTCATAATCTTTGTTTTAAAGACTGATTGTCCAAACCAGCACCACTACTCTTGTCCTTCTGGTTTAGATTTTCTTTTAATCAGTTCATTTTCAGAAAGGATTATGAAAGTGTGGATGGTATTGCAAAAGGAGCTCAGGTGTCCTTCCTGCAGAGCTGACTCCCAACATACACATTTAACAGAATCACACAATTACAGAATCATAGAATGGTTTGGGTTGGAAGGGACCTTAAAGATCATTCAGTTTCAATTCCCCCACCATGGGCAAGGACCAGGCTGCTCAAGGTCTTGTCCAACCTGACCTTGAATACTTCCAGGGAAGGTCATCCATAACCTCTCTGGGCAACTTGTTGCAGTGTATCACCATCCTTACTCTAAAGAATTTCTTTGTAATATCCAACCTAAATCTACCTCCCTCAAGCTTCAATCCATTCCCTCTCATCCTATTACTAAAAGCCTTTGTAAAAAGTCCCTCCCCAGCTTTCTTGTAGACCCCCTTCAGGTACTGGAAGGCTGCTGTAAGATCTCCCTGGAGCCTTCTCTTCTCCAACTACCTTCGACTTTGCTTCCACAGGTTTCACAAAACGACATTCCAAACTGCTGCAGTGGACTAAAACCCTGCAGCACTTTCAGCTTCCTCCCTGTAAGTCTTCCTCCCAGCTCTGCTTTAAGCTTACCTCCCACCAGGAAGCCTTCAGCTCCATCCAGATCTGCAGCCATCTCATTTGAGTTCAGTCATGTTTCCCTCCTCCTCTCCAAGGTGAGGGGCAAAATACTCCTCCTGTACGTCTGACTGCTCAGTACCTTTGCAGCCCTTACCCACAGACTCTCTGGCAGCACAGCGGAAGGCTCACCTCGTTCTGTACAGCTCCTGGACCTTGCAGAAAGTGCTGATGAGCAGCTGCAAGTGCAACCCAGCTCTGTCTGCTTCCTGAAATTTCACACACTTCCCCACAAACCACAAACATCTGACAGAGGAGACCGGACCAATTGTCACCATCTCACACATTGACTGACGCTCATCTCTCTTTTATTTTATTCATTTATCCTTCTTTCCTCCAACAATTATGAAACATTTCCAGTTGTAGTAACATGTATCTGCTTGTAAGCCAGAAAGAGAGAGGACTAATTGGACTGAAAGTGGAAGAGCAGTCTTGTGTGTGGACATGTGGATAGAGGCATTTCTCTCCCCTGGTGTGAAGGCCATTCAGCCTCTCAGCAGCATTTGTTCAGCTGCTCACACTCCTGAGAGGTGAATGTATTCATTTTAAACCCTTTCAGGAGTTTTGCTCATGATGCAGTGGTAAAATATATGTAGTAATCCTGAAGCAGGGCAGCCTGCAAGGCTGAATGCTTTCTGGTGCTCCTGAAAGGTTTTTCTCTTGTTATCACACAGCAGTCTCCCAGAGAGGTGTGAGTACCTGCTCTCCATGGGCTCTTTGTAGTCTTTGGTCTCCTTAGAAATGAAAAGTGACTGAGCCCTTTTATAAATTAAAAGGATAAACCACATGAAAAGAAGAAAGTTTTGGCAGGGATTTGCTATGATCCTCTGCATTATACACTGCTGGCTGTATTCTTAATTGCATCCAGTTTAGATATCCACTGCCAGAAATCTGGCAGAGCAGCAGAGATACATGGACAGCTTCTACTATTGTTTCACCCTCTTTAGTTTCATAGAATCATAGAATAGCCTGGGTTGGAAGGGACCTCTAGAGGTCATCTAGTCCAACTCCCCTGCAGTGATCAGGGAGATCCTGCACTAGATCAGGCTGTCCAGAGCCCTGTCCAGCCTCACCTTGAATATCTTCATGGATGGAGACCCTACCACCTTCCTGGGCAACCTGTTCTAGTGTTCTACCACCCTCATGGTAAAGAACTTGTTCCTAGCATCCAATCTAAATCTGCTCTTCTCTAGTTTAAAATCATTGCTCCCTCATCCTATCCCTACAGGCCTTTGCAAAGAGTCTATCTCCACCCTTCTTGAAAGGTACTGGCAGGCTGCTGTTAGGTCTCCCTGGAGCCTCCTCTTCTCCAGGCTGAACACCCCTGGATCCGTCAGCCTGTCCTCATAGCAGATCTGCTCCAACCCCCTGAGCATTTTGTGTCCCTGCTCCATCAGGTCCATGTCTTTCCTGTGTTGAGGGCTCCAGATCTGGCTGCAGTTGTCCAGACGAGGTCTAAGCAGAGTAAAATGGCAGGGTCCCCTCTCCCATCTCTGGCCAGGCTGCTTTTGATGCAGCATAGGATGCCATTGCCCTCTGGGCTGCAAGCTCACACTGTCTGCTCATGTCCAGCTTCTTGTCCATCAGCACCCCCAAGTCCTTTTCTGCAGGGCCGTCCTCTATCAGTGATGCCCAGGATAGCTGCAAAAGCTGGCTGTGCAAGAAGTATTAGGACAAAGTAAGCTATATTTAAAAACTTGAAGATACATTCCCAGGAGTTTCAGTGTGAGTAATAAAAGTGTTCAGAACAAGGACATTCTCTTTCTTCCAAATTAAGGGGATATGCTTAGGGACTTTTAAATCCAAAAGCTCATTAAATGTTCTGCTCTGTCCCTGTGTTAAGATTCTACAAGATAAAAAGCAAGAGTTCCAGAAAACATAATGCTATCTGCAGCAAAGCCTAACTGCTCTTTCCAGAGTTTAATAAGGAAAATATTGCTACAGTTACTGGCTGAGCTTAAAAAATATCCTTGTAAGATCGCAGTGATCTGCAGTTAAAAACCCACAAGAAGTTCAATGGGTAAAGCAAACAGTATCACAGTATCATCACCAAGGTTGGAAGAGACTTCAAAGACCATCAAGTCCAACCTGTCACCACAGACCTCATGACTAGAACATGGCACCAAGTGCCATGTCCAATCCCCTCTTGAACACCTCCAGGGACAGTGACTCCACCACCTCCCTGGGCAGCACATTCCAATGCCAAATGACTCTCTCAGGGAAGAACTTTCTCCTTGCCTCAAGCCTAAACTTCCCCTGGCGCAGCTTGAGACTGTCTTCCCTTGTTCTGGTGCTGGTCGCCTGGGAGAAGAGACCAACCCCTTCCTGGCTACAACCACCTTTTGGGTAGTTGTAGAGGGCAACGAGGTCACCCCTGAGCCTCCTCTTCTCCAGGCTAAACAACCTCAGCTCCCTCAGCCTCTCCTCATAGGGCTTGTGCTCAAGGCCTCTCCCCAGCCTTGTTGCCCTTCTCTGGACACGTTCATGTGTCTCGATGTCCTTCTTAAACTGAGGAGCCCAGAACTGGACACAGGACTCAAGGTGTGGCCTAACCAGTGCAGAGTCCAGGGGCACAATGACTTCCCTGCTCCTGCTGGCCACACTATTCTTGGTGCAGGCCAGGATGCCATTGGCTCTCTTGGCCACCTGGGCACACTGCTGGCTCATGTTTAGGCCGCTGTCAATCAGCACCCCCAGGTCCCTCTCTGTTTGGCAGCTCTCCAGCCACTCTGACCGCAGCCTGTAGCTCTGCATGGGGTTGCCGTGGCCAAAGTGCAGCACCTGGCACTTGGATTTGTTGAATGCCATCCTGTTGGACTCTGCCCATCTGTCCAGTCGGGCAAGGTCCCTCTGCAGAGCCCTTCTGCCCTCTAACTGACCAACATCTGCTCCCAACTTGGTGTCATCTGCAAATTCGCAGCAACACCTTGCACTAAATGGAAACACTTTGCACTAAATGGAAACACAGGAATATTTTCCACTGCACCAAATGCAAAACTTAAAAGCAGTGTGGAATTAGTCTCAGCTCTCTAGCAGCCTGCTAGCCCTGTAGTGCATGTTGTGAAGGCAGGGCAAAAAAAAGAGTTCATCTGACTTCTTCACAGACACTTCACAAGTGTGCCACTGAACGAGTACAAGGCTACTTTTCTCCTAAGGTTGTGGTTCATGCTTTGAACCTGCAGGCTGTACTTTTTCCTTTCAGCAGCAGTAAGGATGGCTTCCAGAACTAAACTTTTCACATAAACCTATCAAATCCAGTGACTTCACTCTTGCCTCAAGCCAAAAGCAGCTGTAAGTTTTTAAGGAGCTTCTCATCCCTCAACACTTATATGGAGCATTAAATATCCCTGAGACTTTGCTTCTTAGAGGAGTAAAGCCTGAACTTTCCCTGGGAATATAAGTTTATCCATGGGTCTTAGAGGCCAAGCTACTTGCAGGGTCCTAGGGTAATACAGGACATGGAGTTCTGAGGTCATCTCTTTCAGCCCATCACTCAAAGCAGGGTCAGCAAGCTTCAGGCTGCTCAGTACCTGATTCAGTGGCGTTTGATCAAGAATGTAGATCAGCAGCTGCAGCCTTGAGTTATCCACCTTGGCAGTGATGTCTCTGGAGGGTCCCTAGTGCAGGATAGCATTTTGGGAGGGGGAGGGTTCTACAACAACAGCTGAAGGACAATGTTGGTTGGTTGTGCTGTGCAGTGCTGCACAGAGTGTGAAATAGAAAGCATCTTTTGCTTCTTCTATTGTGGTGGCCACGCACAGGAACAGCTTTGCCTATGGGCAGACAGAGCTGGTTTTGAGGCAACACCAATCTATATTCTGACATCTGGGTTTTCCATTGCAGCTTATCAGTGAAATGTGGTCACAGCCTTTGGTCAGTGAGGTGAAGGAGGCATCTTGGACACAAGAAAGGTAGATTAGATGACAGAAGCAGTGAAACCACTCAGAGCAATGTAGCTATTCTGAAATTTTACAGCATGTCAGCTCCTTTGCTACAAAAATGTGAGACTTACTTTTGCAAAGCAAGTTGCAAATGCAAAGAACTCCAAAGCTTCCTGTGTTAGACTCACCTTTTGTCTGTTTCCTCTCCTGGAACATTCACAGAAGTCTTGGTCTGCTGAATGGTTCCCAGCCTTAAGCAATGAGCCATGCCTCCGGGGGCTGTCTGAGGTGAAAAGCTAATCTCAGTAAGGCACAAAAGTATTCATATTTTTACCCCAGTTCAGATGCTGGTTGTCATGGCTGCCAAATCTGTCTTACAAGTGAAAATGTAGGAAAATCAAATCTTTCCAACCACATGCAAGAGAAGGTGAAGCCTTGTGTCTACTAAAAATGAGATGCAGGCATCCACCATCTGAGCATTCATGGCAGACATCCTTCTCTGAGTAGACAGACTTGGGAATAACAGAGGATTAAAAAAACCACCAACCAAACAGCATTGAACAAACAATGAAATTGCACTTTGAAAACTCATGATGGATGCAGAGCAGACATGGAATCAGATGTGAGTTTTCTACCCATACACAAGCAAGAAATCTCTGGGTAAATGAAATATAAAAGACCATTCAGCTGGCAAAACAGGACAGACGTCTGTGGCACACAACAGTCAAAAGCCTTGCCTCCTTCCAGTGAGGCCCTCTGTATCTGACAGCCACAAGATTCCACCTTCCTCTGGAGGATGGGAGAGCTGAGCTGTGAGCAGCTGTGAGCGGCAGTACTTTCACAGTGGGAGGGACATGGTGTGTAAAAAGGCAGTGATGCCTCAAAGACAGAAGACAGCCATAACATGTAGTGGAGCACAAGCAGAACGAAGACATTAGAAGTAAAGGCATGAAGTCAGGAATACGACACCGAGACTGCAGGCACGCGGAAGTCAGGGAGTGGGAACATTTGAGCAGCACAAAGCTAAGTCTCTGTGTCAAGAGTTTTTGAAGACAGCTCCTCTGTTTAGGGAACAGCATTTCCAGTGTGCTAAATGCTGGGAGGATGAAGGACAGAGGGCTACAAGCTGCTGGGGCTGACCAGGTCTGTCTGGCATGATCAGCCTAAAGACTGCCTGCTTTATTTTACTAAGTCATACTGTTCTGGTAATGCTTCTAAGAGATCTGATGAATGAGAACACCAGGCTGAGACCTTCTGTTGAGTCAGCTGAACATTGAGCCTAAACATATTTCATATGAGTTGCAACTGCTAAAACTGGAATGGTTAGGAATGTGCTTGGGGACTGGTGTTCAGCATCGGATCCCCATAGCCCTGGATGCCTTTCATGCGTTGCTGAGAGGCAACTGGTGCCTGACAGAGTTCAGTCTGAGCTGGCAGTTAAGGTAAAGCATCTTCAAAGAAACAGCTCTCAGTCTTTTAAATTGAACCAAGCCAATATCCTCCTAATTACCTAGACCTCCTACACAATTACCACTTCACTCAGTGGCTCTCTGTACTACCCTGCCTGGGAGAATAGAGTCTTTAAGTCTTCACTCCCCTCTATAGTCAAGACATGGCATTTTCCTGGGAGACTGGATGCCATTGCCATACCTAGGTCTTCTCAGGAATGGATACAAAGCCAAAAGTATCTAATCTTAGGCACCTGTTGGCTTTTTTCCCCCTTCCTATAATTTTTCCTGAACATATCCAGGCATACATTCACATACAAACATTGCAACATCTAGGTTTAGATAGACTTGTTTTATAGTTCTTAGCTGAACATAGTTTTAGATGTCTGAACTAAAAATAAACACTCCCTGATAACACACCACACATCTGTGTAACTAAAACTGCCCCCTGGTTGTCTTAACAGCCAGCTCTCTAGTCCCTGTTTTGCACTCATGGCAGTAGACTCTCAAAGAAGGCTTCACTGCATTATACTAACCCATCCCCTACGTGGGGAAGAACATCTCTAAAATGCAGAGGCACAAAACCAAGCTGTGATGAAACTAAAACAGGAAGAGCAACAGCCAAATCATTCTTCTGCTTAAAATCAAGATGAGTAATTTATTTTGGAACTAGTGGAAATAACACCAGCTCCAGCTGATCAGACAAGGACTGCAGCAAGGATTTGGTCCAGGTTATTGAATTCTGTACATTAGCATGTAGCACCACATCTACCTTTAGGCATCTGCAGCTCCTCAGAGTCTGCCTCTGAAAAGTGGGAACCTAGTAGTCACAGCATCAACCAGGTTGGAAGAGACCTCCAAGATCATCAACTCCAACTGATCACCCAACCTTAATAGTATAGAATCACAGAATTGTCAGGGTTGGAAGGGACCTCAAGGATCAGCCAGTTCCAACCCCCCTGCCATGGCCAGGGACACCTCACATTACAGCAGCTTGCTCACAGCCACATCCAGCCTGGCCTTCAAAACCTCCAGGGATGAGGCTTCCATCACCTCCCTGGGCAACCTGTGCCAGTCTCTCACCACCCTCATGGGAAACAACTTCTTCCTAACATCCAAGCTGAATCTACCCATTTCTAGTTTTGTTCCATACCTCCCAGTCCTATCAGTCCCTGACACCCTCAAAAGTCCCTCCCCAGCTTTCTTGTAGCCCCCTTCAGATACTGCAAGGCCACAGTTAGGTCACCTTGGAGCCTTCTCTTCTCCAGACTGAACAGCCCCAACTCCCTCAGTCTGTCCTCTTAGCAGGGCTGCTCCAGCCCTCTGCTCATCCTCTTGGCCCTTCTCTGGACACCTTCCAGCACCTCCAGAGCCTTCCTGTAATAGAGGCTCCAGAACTGGACACAGAGCTCCAGGTGGGGTCTCACCAGAGTGGAGTAGAGGGGAAGAATCACCCCTCCACGGCAAATGAAGATGTGAGCTGGTGGCTTGCTTCATGAAATGCTACAATTGCTACTGCACCACAGTTGTGTGTCCATCACACAACTGCTGTTGAATGTTTTGTCATAGAATCACAGAATATAGCTGGTTGGAAGAGACCTCAAAGGTCAGCCAGTCCAACCTTTCACTCAGCACTGAAGCATCAACACTAAACCATGTCCCTAAGCATGAGGTCCTAGGTTGTAGGCTTCTCCTACAGCAGCATGTGGTTTAATTGATAACCCCAACGGCTTATTTGCATTAGGGTGTCTCTATGGTTAGTTTAAGCATAGTAATACAGCAGAAGATCTCATTTGCTGCTCAGCAAGTGCTGAGTTGGCTTGTTTCCCGAGCTTGCATGTAACCTGTGCTTATCTCAGAACATATTTAGCTTCTCTTCTATGTATCCCTTCTACACTACCTGTGTCTCCATGAACTTGCAGATAGCATCCTGCCTTTCCTGCTGGCCCCCCCTGCTCAGTTAGTCCTTCTGTCATGCAGATATACTTTCTACTGGGCCTGCTGTGACGCATACTAGGAATCACACAGGATCACACAGTATAACTAAGGTTGGAAGAGACCTTGAGGATCATCGAGTCCAACCTATCAACACAGACCCCATGACTAGATGTGCTGGGTTGAGGCAGCCCCCTTCCCCACCCCTGGCAACAATAAACACTCAGACAAACGGATTGCAAAAGTGATGGAAAGTTTAAATAGAAAGCAGTGAACCTTTACAGAAAAGCAGAAGCACAGTGACAAGAAAAAAATTCCCAAGCAGACCCAGAGAGATCCCATCCCTACCTGAGGGTACACCCGAGACCCCCAGGGCTCCTTCTTCCCCCTCCCACTGCTAGGCTAGTCTCAGCTGGCCAGATCTGAGACTGCCCATCCCCCCGTGGCCTTGGGCCTAGCCAGGCCCAAAGCCAGGAGGCATCTCCCCAGTTACCGGCTGACGGAGGAGGAAGAAAAGAGACAGTGCTAGACCCCGCACTGGATCTTATAGTGGTGCAAAGGATTGTGGTATGAAATACTACATAATTTCCTGTGTCTACCCCTGGGCTGGACTTCTGGACACAGGAAGTAAACACTGCAGGGGGGCACCCAGCTCAAACTGTAACACTAGACCATGGCACCAAGTGCCACGTCCAATCTCCTCTTGAACACCTCCAGGGATGGTGACTCCACCACCTCCCTGGGCAGCACATTCCAATGACAAACTACTCGCTCGGTGAAGAACTTTCTCCTCACCTCGAGTCTAAACCTCCCCTGGCATAGCTTGAGACTGTGTCCCCTTGTTCTGGTGCTGGTTGCCTGGGAGAAGAGACCAACCCCTTCCCGGCTACAACCACCTTTCAGGTAGTTGTAGAGGGCAATGAGGTCACCCCTGAGCCTCCTCTTCTCCAGGCTAAACAATCCTAGCTCAGGACACACATGGTGTCAAAAAACACTTAGATTCCACAGAGGCTGTCTCAAGGGAGAAGAAAAACTCCCTGTTTGACTTTTAGTATATAACTGTGACCGTTTGAGGCGGTGCCTTTAACACAGGGACACCATGGCCAAATGTTTTATAAACAAGACAGGTCTAAACTAACTTAATTGGTGGAGAAGCAGAAGCACTGCCTTGAGTTTTGATTCCCGGTGGGACTTGTCTCAGTTCAGTCTTGTACTTTTCCCCCTCCTTCCTGCAGCTCACAGCTTCTGGGCTTGCAGCCAGACTGACCTTGGAGCAGATAAGGCCTCTTCTAACACAGAACCACTTTTAATTAACATTTACTCTTTTTTTCTCTCTTTCTAACCCTCTTTGGGGAAAAAGGGGAGAGAAGGGGGTACAGGGGGAAACCCTTCCTCCATATGGGGGAAGGGAATCTCATTTCTGTGTTACTTTGTTGTATATTTCTGTGTATATATTGTAAATATTGTAAATTCTGTATATAAACCTGCATTTGTAAATACAGCACACAATCCCTTTGCTAATCCAGCTGTGGGTTTTTTCCTTCAATTTTCTTTCCCTCCACTTTACAGGGCGGGGGGAGAAGGCCTGGCCTTCCCCTCAACCCTCAACAATAACCCATTTTTTCATCAATATATAATCCATTTGTCCATTAAAGTATTTGGCTGTCACTGAGGTCCTGGCACATTTGATTTACTGGTTGGTAGGCCTGGAACAAGCCAAGACATTTTTAGTCTTTGCTGTGTTACTATTAAACACTGAGAGATTTTTCAAGACCCTATCTGCATCTGTTTCCCCTTTTGAGAAAAGAAAATCCAGCACATGTATTTGTTAGCTGGAGCCTCTAATTGAGTAGATTAATGTTTTGATTGGCATGATATAAGGCCCAATTTTAAAAGCACACAATTAACTTTAAGCACTAATATTGCAATGCAAATCAGTAATTATTCCTTCCCTTAACTGCTTTGTTGAACTGGATCCTGCATATGAAGCAGCCCTGTGTCATAAAATAAATTGCCTCCCTGCCCCTAGAGCTTATCTGCTTTGCTGACAGAACTAGCAAGGGAGATTATGGACATTGTCCTTAAGGACAGTTATCAGCTCCTCTGACACCACTGGTGCCTGAGAAGTACCATCACCTGAGAGTGGTGTTGATGGCCACCAATGAAGGTGTAGACAAGGCTGGCATCAGCCGTGGAACATCCCCACTATAGTTTACCCACTGCAATGCCCATTGCTTGTATCACTACGGTTAGCAGCCTCACTGCAACATCTCCCAGGTCTGGATCCCTGCAGACTCAAGCATTCTCATGCTCTGACAGAGTAACAGCCCTCAGGTAGGGAGTGGAAAATAGAGCACTATGCCAACAGCTGCTGCTCATCTGCTTGATTTGGTGAGCAAGTTGTCCAGGTGGCTTGACCATGCCCGCCAACAAATGCCACCAGAAACCCTGAAGCCTTCAACTGCCTCCTTAATTTTTGCTGACCTGTGCTAGCCAGAGGAGGCATGGGTCTGTTTTACAAATGCTTCTTGTGTCTTCCACAGGACAGAAGAGCAGTAGGCTGTGGTCAAGAGAAGCTGCTGAAGCTCTTTGTGTTGAGATAAAAACTGGAGTCCACTTGGAGAAGTGCAAAGGTCAGAGTAATGTCTGTTAACTAAGAAATGTATGCCACTGCACAATGCTCCTGAGGGCGCTGGGGGCTGGATGTAGCAGATACATCTATCACCATATTTGGAAAAGAGTTGCTCCTCTGTGGTCAGGGAGTGTGGCCCTCAGTCCTTAGCTTTTACTTTCTATGCCAGCTTTTTCCTCATTTTCTTTCTCCTTTGCTGTGTTTTGTTTCTAACTTAGGGGCAGGCCCCGTTCTTTGGGAGGGTGTATAAATAAGTCTGGCAGGTAAGATGGCAAGAAGAGACTTCTGGAAGGCTTTTTTGTGAGTTCTTGTCAGATTTGTCTATGTGTTTGTACAGTGAGGAGTGTTGGTGAAAAACAGAGCAGGAACAAGGCCAGCACGCCTCAGGGACCCTGGCCCCCCTTGGGGCACAGGTGCATAGAACTGTGCTGGTGAGATCCCCTAGCCAAAACCTGCCTGGGGACTGCTCTTTCTGGCCAGTGCCTTATACCCTGGCTCTGAGCTTACCTGTGCCCAAATGCTCTGCCTAAAAGGGAAATTGAGATAAATTCAGCAGTTACGGTACTCCAATTTAATTAGACTTACCATGGATTTAAGAACAAAACAAAACAAAAGGAGCCAAGGGGGTTTGTGTTTGCCTTTTGCAGTTATACAGCAGTTGCTGTTATGAAATAAGTTCTACTGCTCTGTTAGATCTTGCTATGAGGATTGGTTTTCTAACAGCCCATCTCAAAATCTGATTAAAATAAACCCCAAACACCAAACCCAACCTGGTATTGCAAACATATCAGAGACAACCCACTGTGAGGTCTGCCAGAGAAGAAGAATTTGGGAGAGCAAATCCTGTAGTTCACCTGAGCATCTCATCCCAGCACTGCAGGAGGTTGGACATGACACAGTGTCGAGCACAAAACAACAGATTGCTCTCTGCAATGTTTTTGTAGGAAGACAGCCTTTTAAGTGGTGACCTTTGGTACAGGGTATGAAAACAGTATCTCAGCAACAGGGGTTCCAAAGCTCCTGATGAAAACAAGTGCTTTACAGTTTCTGCGTCTTCCTGTATACATTCATCTTTCTCTCTTGTTGCAGGAAAGCTTTATGGCTCTTTGGCAAGCTCATACTCTACTTCAGACTCTTGTGCATAGCATGTGCATGCATATATCAGCACCTCAACAGATACTATCACCAGTGCTATGGATCTTGCTTGTGGCCACATTAACTCTAGAAGATTTTAGCAGCTACAGACTGGGTTTCTGTGGGGCTACTCTAGTGCTTCTGGGAAGAACCTGCCCTTCGAAACAGAGCATTGATGAATGGTAAAAGCAGATGACAGTCTCTGTCTCTCTTGTAAGAATTGCACTGAGCTCCTCAGAGGAAGAAACAGAAGGCCACACATCTCAGCAAGGGGGAGTATGCATAAAGGCACTCAGTTGTTTGCTCTTGTGAGGTCAAGATGCAAGAATTGCTTCACCGTCCAGCTTCTGATCGACTTCTTCAAATCCCTGAGTGTCCTGCCCCCATCAGCACAGGCATCAGTGTGGGAAATATGTAATTAAATCCAAATAGAATCTGCTGTTAATGCAAGTTGAAATGACCCCATTTACAACAGGGAACTGATAGGAAATGAAGCTTTGTCCTAAAAAAATGCCTCTTGGCAGACTCAGGACCAACCAGTTCTATAGATTAGTATGTTAGAGGAGCACCTTGCTGACCTGAGACAGAAGTCCTGCCTCAGACATGCAGTATTGTACACATCCACAGAAAGCCCCTTATGAGGAATATAGGGTTCCACCCTTTGCTCAGAGTGTAGGGACTGTCTGTAGGACTGTCTGTGGTAAGCCCTGGTGTACCTATCTTGCCACCTGTGTGGCAGGGCTGCAGATTACAATGCCCTGCACAGGCAGAAATCATCAGTGTGTCTGCTGTGAGCTTCACTGAGCAGCCAAGCCTTCCTCATCCCCTGCAGCATGCAAGAGACCCTGGTCAAGCTCTCCCTGCTCACGTGGACAGCTCTCAGGGGGTGCTCTACAAGGCTTCAGTGCAACCTGCCTTCTGGGCTTGGCTGCTCCTAATCTTTTGTCTTCCAGAAGGTTTTGTGCAACCTCCAGCCTCGCATCAGTTTTGGACACAGACTGTCTTTGCTCAGGATGCACTACCTCACAACATCACACTCAAGAGTTAGAGGACTTGCAGATTGTTTGTCCAAGTTGCCAGTTTCCACGCCTAGTCTCTGGAAGGAGTCCAGGATGATCTCCACACAGGCTATGTTTACTCCTCTGGGTTTGAGAAAGGTATCTCAGTGCTTCAACAATATCAGCTGGCATCTGTGTTTCCAAGCCTTGCTGACAGCACGTTTCCCCCTGCATCTTCTGAGTTTACCACCCATCAGCTGCACGAGAGCAGCAGGAAAGAGCCCTGCCTGGCTGTCAGTCATGGAGCAGTGAACAGAGCTGTTGAAGATCAAAATAACCCTGAAAATGGTTTTAACTTCCTTCTCGTGCTATTTCCTGCTCCAGATTTATTCTCTCTTCTTCACAAATCAGGAAGAGCATGAAAACCATGCTCTGATGAGACAGTATCTTGCAGGGCTGCCTTGTCACACAACCAGCTGCCTTTCATGGCAAGTACTTCAGGTGAAAAAGGATCTGAAACCCTACAAGCTGGGAAAGCAAACACACATAAAGTGTTTATGATGGAACAAATGTGTGCTGAAAGGAAAGCATGGTAGTAAAATGTCCTCATTCCATGGAGAAAATGGAGCTTTCAGATCTCAAACTGCAAATTCACTAAAGCTAGGGAAAGGACATCTCATTGTAGGAAGCCCATCTTATGAGACAGAGCCTTTGCAGGAACTCATTTAAAAACCTGGCATATTACAACCCCCTGTGAAACCTTCTGAAAGTATCATCCAGGTGATGCAAGCTGTTGCATGGCATACCTCCAGCTGCTGCCTGCTGTCCTGCCACCAGCTCAGGGTAAGCTTCTAATGCTGTTGCTCTGTGAGCGAGTCCCCACGCTGCATGTGAGGCTGGGGCTTGTGTAGCCTGGGGGGGAAACTGGAAATGTGTTCTCAGATTAACATCTGTGCCTATTGCTCCTTCTCCATTAACAAAAGGTTGTCCTAAGCTATCTCTGTGATTCCCTGTGACTGTCACTACCCACAGCTGTGGTCCTTGTGAGAGAAGTTTCACCAATGGGGCTTCGCTTTGAGGGCTCCCCAAGTGTCTAGCATGCTCTGAGTGGTGCTGGAGCAACGGCATTTGTGTTCTTCTTTCTAAGGTTTTGTCCTTTCTAAGGGTTTGTCCTCTCTCAGATGGAGAAAAGATGGATTCTAAAAGCAGACCTCAGTATCCTGAGGGACTCTGTGGTCATTTGGGTTCAGACAGAATTACCTGACAAATTCTTCCAGAACTCTGCAGCTGTTTCTCTCTGAACCAGGAAAAGGTATCTGAGGAGTAGAGGGGGGACAGCTTAGAAACATAATGGTGTTGAATACTCACAGGCCCTCCTGTGGAATCTGGAAGAGGTGAGGGAGAGCACAGATGTATAGCTGGGCACACAGCAAAGCAGGATGCTTTTCCTGAGTGCAAAGGAATGCTGTTTGGGGAGCCCTTTCTCCACTGTTGCATGCCCTGACTCTGAGGCAGCTTGGTGTTGCCCTGGATGGGTTAAAAAAGTTTCAGTCCACTGCAATTTGTCACCTTAGAGAAGTGTGTGTGTAACTTCTATGCTTGCATAATCCATTCCCCGGCATAACACTGCCCCCACCGAATGGCCTTTCCAGTCTTCACTGCACAAAGGACTGACTGATGTGGATGCAAAAAAGTTTAAGTGGATTCACATCTGAAAGCCTGAAAAAAAGTAGGTGGAAGAGAAATCTGTTGAGGAGGGATTAATAGTCAAACTGCATTAAGCTCAAGAAATCCTCTGAGATGAAAATAGCTGGAGGTGGGGACAGTACCCAGAAGCAACAGATCTCTTATCCTGCTCTCAATTTCCCCTGGATGTCTGCTTGTGGATACCATTCTTATACACTCTGCATAGGAGATGTATTTATCAGACTGGTGTTAATAAAACTAAGTACATTCCCTCATTAACACCCCACCCCCCCAAAAACCAACCAACCACCACCACCAAAATAACACGCCCCACCCCCCCCAAACCCCAAACAACAAAAACCTGGGGAGGGGGCAGGGGAACAACACAAAGCACAAAGAGAGATGAAAGCCCAGTAGTTGAAAATCAAGTGGTTTGGATCAGCCTATCCCCACTGCCCTGAAAGAGGAGAACAGGATTTGACTATGGCTGTATGTAAGAAGCACAGTCACAAGGTGCCCACTGGCATTGTACAGCCACCCTCTGGAAGGGAAAATAAATCCTCTGAGCAAGTGAAAAGGGAAGAAAAGGCAAGGGCAGGGCCTGCAGCAGTTGTGTTGCTGCAGCAGTAGGACCTTGGTGCCTCAGCCAGCGTTTGGTGGTGCTGAGAGTTGGCTCCATGAATGCTTTGTGAAGCCTCATCATAGAGTCATAGACTTGTTCGGGTTGGAAAGGACCTTTAAAGGTCATTTAGTCCACCCACCTGCAGTGAGCAGGAACATCCCCAACTAAATCAGGTTGCTCAGAGCCCCAGCCAACCTCACCAGGAATGTTTCCAGAGATGGAGCAACCTCTCTGGGCAACCTGTGCCAGTGTTTCACCACCCTCACTGAAAAAGATATCTTCTTGCTATCTAGTCTGAATCTCCCTTCTTTCAGTTAAAAGTCATCACCCTGTGTCCTGTCACAACAGGTCCTGCTTAAAAGTCTGTCCTCATCTTTAGAATGGAATGGAATGGAATGGAATGGAATGGAATGGAATAGAATAGAATAGAAAAGACCAGGTTGGAAAAAAACTTTGAGGTCATCAAGTCCACCCCAAAACCTTTCCTTCAGCCCCCCTTTAAGGCTGCAATATGGGACACTTGGTGCCATGGTTTAGTTGATTAGATGGTGCTGGGTGATAGGTTGGACTTGATGATCTCAAAGGACTTTTCCAGCCTGGTCTATTCTATTCTATTCTATTCTATTCTATTCTATTCTATTCTATTCTATTCTATTCTATTCTATTCTATTCTATTCTATTCTATTCTATTCTATTCTATTCTATTCTATTCTATTCTATTCTACTCTACTCTACTCTACTCTACTCTACTCTATTCTAATATGGTCTCTCCAGAGCCTTCTCTTCCCTAGGCTAAGAAACCACAAGTCTGTTAGTCTTGTATTGCAGCCCTCTGATCTTTTTTGTTGCCCTTCTCTGGACACTCTCCAGCAGGTCCATGTCTTCCCCCACGTCTGGGGAGGGTGCCTGCACACTGCCAGGGGCAGATGTGTAAGCAGTGGTAGTCCTGCCGCAGCTTCTGTCGCTAGATCAAGGAACATCGGTGATGACAAACAAGTCAGGGTGGCCCTCAGGGCAGCACATTAGTCAGCAAATGAGGCTGCTGACAGGTTATCTAGCGGTAATGCGGCGTTTTCATTTATTCTGGTGTGTTTAAGCAGGTATGCTGATGGCTTCCCGTGGAGATGTTCATGTACCTGCTGCAAGTCTTTGCTGGGAGAACGAGCAGCAGTGATTTATTTGGTCTTGTGCAAATGCAGGCCTCGTGCTGGCAGGCAGAGATATTCAGTTATCACCAAAGAGAAGGCAGAGAAAGGATGAGAGTCCAGAAAGTCCAAAGAGGAGGAGAATGCCTGCTCCTCTGGGGTTTCAGCGGGCCACGGATCCAGGCATTTGCCTGCATTATCGGAATCACTGGGAAGAGGCTTGAGGCTACAGGAGCTAACACCAAACGATTTCCATATCAAAGGGCTTTCTGAATAAGTATCAGAACAGACATTTCCCTCTCTGAGTGTGTTGGGTGCTTTTTCTTTGCTGCCAGAAATCAGTGAGAGTAGCAGTTTAATTTTTATTTTTATTTTGTTAAAGCCTTGCTAATTCATTAAGCAGAAATCTGCATCTGGGGTGAGGTTCATAACTGACATCTGCACATGGCCAACCTCAAGCAACCGCAAATGACTAGATTCAGGAAAGGGAGATTAAATAATTTCTGTCCTTTTCAGAGAAAATGTTCCCAGTGTCTTCTCAAATCCGTTATACCTCCAGTGTGTAATCGTGAAATTGGTTCACACTTGGAGGACTGCACTTTAAAGCCTGAGCCACACCACCTGGCTCCATCCCTGCTCAGTGCCCTCCTTCTATCCTGTCTCCTTTTTTATTCTGTCCAGCCCCAATCCAAGAGCATGAGATTGAACACATCCAAGTGCCAGGTTCTGCACATTGGCCACAACAACCCCATGAAGTGCTACAGGCTGGGGTCAGAGTGGCTGGAGAGCAGCCAGACAGAGAGGGACCTGGGGTACTGGTCGATGGTAGGCTGAACATGAGCCTGCAGTGTGCCCAGGCAGCCAAGAGGGCCAATGGCATCCTGGCCTGCATCAGGAACAGTGTGGCCAGCAGGAGCAGGGAGGTCATTCTGCCCCTGTACACTGCACTGGTTAGGCCACACCTCGAGTACTGTGTCCAGTTTTGGGCTCCTCAGTTTAGGAAGGAGGTTGACTTGCTGGAACAAGTCCAGAGAAGGGCAACAAGGTTGGTGAGGGGTTTGGAACACAAGCCCTATGACAAGAGACTAAGGGAGCTGGGGTTGCTTAGCCTGGACGAGACTCAGGGGTGACCTTATTGCGCTCTACAACTACCTAAAGGGAGGTTGTAGACAGGCAGAGGTTGGTCTCTTCTCCCAGGCAACCAGCACCAGAACAAGAGGACACAGTCTCAGGCTGCACCAGGGGAGGTTTAGGCTGGAGGTTAGGAGGAAGTTCTATACAGAGAGAGTGATTGCCCATTGGAATGGGCTGCCCAAGGAGGTTGTGGAGTCACCATCACTGGAGGTGTTCAGGAGGAGACT
Source organism: Melanerpes formicivorus (assembly GCF_026170545.1). NCBI lineage: Eukaryota > Metazoa > Chordata > Aves > Piciformes > Picidae > Melanerpes > Melanerpes formicivorus. The sequence continues at coordinate 6,214,242 of NW_027142376.1, forward strand.
TGATAGGGTGCTTGGTGCCATGGTTTAGTTGATTAGGTGGTGTTGGATGATAGGTTGGACAGGATGATCTTGAAGGTCTCTTCCAACCTGGTTTATTCTATTCTATTTTATTACCTTAGGTTTCCTTACACTGCATCTATGTGCATAAACCATTTATTTGCCTTCTCTCTTACTCTTGTTCTGTGATTCTGAACATCCTTTAGACCCAGACTGGCAGCTCCACGTTTTGCCTTGTCAGAAAAATTACTCACTTTAATGCATATTCATTCTCCTGAAACATGATATATAGGGAATGTAATTGGCCTTAAAGACGTTCTTTGTGTCCCTTTACTGTCTGTTTCCTGTCACCAAGGACCATTTTCATGTCAATTCACTCTTCTGTTTCCAAACTCCTATTGCCCGTGATAAGGTAAAGCTGTTATCTGCTGATAAAAAAGCCTTGGAACAGCCCTTGTATGCGCTGTGGGTTTTTAACTACGTGGTTCTTCACTTGAGTGAAACTCCTTGAATAAGGCCTTTCTCATGTTAAGTAACTTGAAGAGCACTCTGAAGAGCATCCCGTTAGTGGTCTTCAGGTGTGGATCCCCAGCGGGGATATCTCTCTGTCTCAGCTTATATATTAACTTCAGTGAGAAGAGACTTCTCTCATCCTTGCTTCTGGGCAGTCTAATTGCATCACTGTTTTCTGCCCATGATAAAACTCTCAAGCTACAAAGAAACAAAACTTAATGAAGGTCCAACTCTGTTTTCACAGTGGTTGTAGTGATGAAAGCATTGCCAGCACAGTGCATTTCCTTTCAATCTCTTTGTTTCTTTCTGCAAAGTCCTCACTTTGAGCTTGGATAACACTGCCCCCGCCTTTGAGCTGTGCAGAGCTTCTGTCTGGGGTTCTGTCCAAAGCATGCTGCAGGGTATTTTTCCAGTGCAGGTCTGCTGGGCACTGTTCATGGCCATTCCTGTAGAAACTGCAGCCCTGGTGCCCAGAGAGGCAGATCAGAGCAGGGCTACTCACAGATTACTGTGTTTCTGAGGAAAGCAGTTCAGTGGCAAGAAGACTGACAGCTCCTGCACAGCCATCTCTCCAGCAGAAATTGAATATCCTCAGTTCTCTTTCCATATATGATCCCTGCCTAAGGACAGGAAAAGACTTTCCAGAGCCCATTATAGCCTTTCTTTACAGAATGGCATCTGGATCATTGGTTTTGCTTCAAGATAGTTGCTGTGGAGGTATTCCAGTTTTACTGTTAAGCAGTACAGCTCAGCAAGAATTACCAGCATGGAGCAGCAGATGTGCTGCTGTCCTTAGCAGGACTTTCTTGAGAAAGGGATGGTCAACCTTAACTGACTTAATCCAGATGCATCACTGTTCCATAAAATAACAAATACATCAGCATATGGTACAGTCTTGATGTTTTCATTTGAATATCATTAGTGACATAATCCTGCAGCAAAGATTTGGAAGAGGATCCAAATCCACCCCAGTTTGGAAAGAAAATACAACTGCTCTGCAGGAAAACCACAGAGCCAGCCTGCTGGTTTTTAGGGATCAGAACAAATTTGCTGCCTTTCACCAGCAGAGTAAGGAAAGCTGAATCCTGCTGGAAAACTATTGCCTAGGATCTGTGGAGCATTTTACACAGAGCAGAGAACAGTATGATCAGAGCTGATGTCCAGCATAGCAGCCAGCAGTATTTTGTCTCCCCGTTCTGGGAAATGCTGTGTTAAAAGCAACTATTACCAATGTTTACTTGAAAGAAAGGTGATCTTTAGGTTAGGGCTTTGGCTTAACACTTGGGATATGTTGAGTGTCATTCTCAACTCCATCCAGTGTCACAAACAAATTATAGAGAGGCTGTGCAAGTGGCAATTAATCAGAGAATCATAGAATGCTTGAGTTGAGAGGCAGGGGCAGCCCCAAATAGATCAGGTTGCTCAGAGCTCTGGACAGCCTCACCTTGAATGTTTCCTTCCACCACCTCTCTGGGCAGCCTGTTCAGTGTTCCACCATCCTCATGGTAAAATAGTTCTTCCTTCTACCTAGTCGAAATCTCCCCTCTTTAAGTTTAAGACCATCACACCTTGTTGTGTGGCAACAGGCTCTTCTAAAAAGGCTGTCCTCACCTTTCTTATAGGTGCCCTGTAAGTACTGAAAGGCTGCTGTAAGATTTCCCTGGAGCCTTCTCTTCTCCAGGCTGAACAACTCAAATTCTCTCAGCCTTTCCTCACAGCAGAGGTGTTCCAGCCCTTTAATCGCATTTGTGGTCTCCTCAGGACCATCTCATATTGATCCATGTCTTTCCTATGCTGAGAACTCCAGAGCTGGACACAGCTCTGCAGGATGGGGTAGAGGAGCAGAATCCTTTCCCTCAGCCTGCTGGCCATGCTGCTTTTGGAGCAGCCCAGGATACGGTTGGCCTTCTGGGTTGCCAGTGCACATTGCCAGCTCATGTGGAGCTTGGTATCTGTCAGACTCAGTTTCATATCTAGAAATTTCAGATCCTAATTATTTCTTCTGCTCTGTCTTTTGAAGTGGGCTGGAAGTTCAAAGACCAAATTACACAAGCCAGTAACTGAATCACTGTGTTTGGGGACAGCCCACTACAGCTGCACTCTGGCAGCACAATATCTGTCCCAAGCAAACAGGAGTGAGGAAAACCTGCCCAAAATGAGTGAAAGAACAGTGGCTCTGACCCGGTGCTTCCCACTGAGGCTGTTCCCCGTGAAGGCACAGCAGTCACTGCCATCACAGTAGCAGTGCTTTGCCTGGGACTGCTGAACTGGACCCTCTGGCAGGAAAGGCTTCTCTAGGGGCAGGCTGCCTCTGCAGACTGTGGAAGCAGAGAGGAAAATGCCTTTTACATTTGTTTTCAATTTCTCTGCAGAATAAAGCTGAATGCTTTATGACTTGTTGCAGTGCAGCTCTCTGCTCCATGTAGAGCAGGTATCAAACCCTGCTGTGACAAACCCACAGGCAAAAAGTCACTTCAGCCACCACTCTGAGATACCAGAATCCTTGCTGGGGGCTATCCTTTCTCCCTGAGCATCCCAGTGAACAGCTGAGGTTCAAACAAAAGACCAAGACCATGAAAAACAGAGCAGATGCTAAATGCTTTCACTTCAGTCACTGTTGTAAATTGCTTCTGTTTTGGTGGCCCTGAAAAACATCTTTCTTTTTATGTTGAAAAAATATTATCAGAGTTGTGAGTTGCCATGGATGCAGCATGCAGTTTATTGCAGCCTTGGCCTCTTACTGTGCAGGACTTCATTCTCAGCACTCTCCTGGGCTCATAAATATTGAATAAATTGGCCCACTTTTGCTCAGGAGTCACAGAAAAAAATTGCCACTGTTTTGAAGGTGTGGGCTCAGGCCTGTTAGATCACATCCTATGCTTTACAGCATTGATCACCTGTTTTGTCAGGCTCTTGGTTCTGCCTTGCAAGGCAGATGTACACTCAGGTATAAATATATCTTCAAAACAATAAAGGGGGGGAAAGAGAAAAATCCCTTTCCCTCTCTAAGCCGACACAGGAGAGTGATTGTCCCTGGGAATGGTTTTGGCTGGGACTCCATGGCCACCCAGCAAACTGTAGAGGAGCTGCCTCTGCATTGCAGCAAGGTATCTGAAGAAATCACAGTGATCTGCATATAGGATATTGTTTAGCTGCAGTAGTTTTCCAGCTGGCCACAGTGTCAGGGGCTGAGTGGATGGTGCTGACAGATAAACATTTGAGAATTGCTTGGAGTGACTACAGCTGCAATTACTGTAATGAAATGAAATTTGTCTCTGGCCCTCTCAGAAGGTATTTGCAAAGAAATGGGTAGGGATGGGGTCTAAATCTTCAAAGCCATTTGGCAATGCTGCTAAAAATATATTATGGAAATGGCTTCATACTCAGTTGTTCATTGTTCTTCCACTTTAAACCATCATCTTTCTTTCTCAAGCAAGGATCTCTGCAGATGCATAGATGTCTGTATAAATAGTTTTTCTCTACAGTTGAATCTTAAACATTTCTTCAGTGATCATAAACCCAAAAAAGCTCAACATTTCAGGGCCACTCTTTAATTTGAATTGAAATTTCCAGTCCACTGGTGCAAATCATCAGACCTCAACCTTCCTATTCATACACTCATGCAATTCAAGCCAGGCAAGGCCAGGCTGGACTGCCCTGGAGCATTGGGGTCTCACCAGAGTAGGACTGAGTCTGCAAGACACACTTAGAGCCTGGGGCAGTTTCTATGCAGGCTTGGTTCTGTGCATTTAATATAGCATCTTCTGATGCTTGAGGTGGTAAAAATCTCACAACAGGCTTGCTCATTTTCTCAAAAACATTGAAGCTGTCTACAGTCATAGAATCATAGAATTGTTAGGGTTGGAAGGGCCCTCAAGAATCAGCCAGTTCCAACCCCCCTGCCATGGCCAGGGACACCTCACACTACAGCAGCTTGCTCACAGCCACAGCCAGCCTGGCTGCAAAAACCTCCAGAGATGAGGCTTCCACCACCTCCCTGGGCAACCTGTGCCAGTCTCTCACCACCCTCATGGGGAAGAACTTCTTCCTAACATCCAAGCTGAATCTACTCATTTCTAGTTTTGCTCCATTCTCCCCAGTCCTATCACTCCCTGACACCCCCAAAAGTCCTTCCCCACCTTTCTTGTAGCCCCTTTCAGATACTGGAAAGCCACAATTAGGTCTTCTCAGAGCCTTCTCTTCTCCTGACTGAACAGCCCCAACTCTGTCTCCATAGGAGAGTAGCTCCAGCCCTCTGCTCATCCTCGTGGCCCTTCTCTGGACACCTTCCAGCACCTCCATATCCTTCCTGTAATAGAGGCTCCAGAACTGGACACAGTGCTCCAGGTGAGGTCTCACCAGAGTGCAGCAGAGGGGGAGAATCACCTTCCTTGACCTGCTGGCTCTGCTAGTCAGTGACCCCCATCCTGCTCAAGTGACTTTTGCATACAAAATGAGATGTCTAAAGTACAGAGCAAAGATAATGTAATGACTTGGCCAAAGTTCCTTTAAACAGTGGCATCCATCGTGATTATTACTTGCTCAATGCTGACAGCTTCAGCTTAATTCACTTCTTTTAAACAAGTGAAGAAAGGAAAACCTGGGATTGCAATTTTCTTCCCTTAGGAATTGTTACATCCATCTCATTCACCCCAAAGCATAATTCAAGGTAGCATAAAGAAAGGGAGAATTAGACCCACAGTCACCTTCCCAGCCTGGACAAACAATCTATTTCCTCAGTGGGCTGGTGAGGAGACACTTTTTAACTTGCTAGGCTGATCAAACTGCTTCACCTTTCCTCTCCACTCCCCACACCCATTTTACACTCCCTGCCCAAAGGGTGCCTGTGTATTCCCAGGGCCCAGCCATAGTCTCAAATGAGACAGGGATGCAGCAATAGTTCAGGTGCTCCTTGGCATCCCAAGAGGACTTGGGGAGGGACTGATCCAGCTGCAGACCTTTTTTTCTCATCATTACCTGAAAAGGAGAACAGCCTGATAGCCACCACAGGGATGCAGCATGCAGATCAGGGTACGCTATACCAGGGACCTATAGGTTGTAAGCTATAAGTTTGCCTTTCCTCTGCAGCCACCTAGGTTGTAGCCTCAGATCTTCATTTTTCTGCAGTATAACCATATCATTCCTGACACTGGGATCTCTATGTGTCATCTAAGGAGAGGCAAGTGTCAAAAAGTATGTGTCCCATTCCATCCCCTAAGGAGTGTCTGCCCCAGCAGGATGCCCTTCACACCTTCACAGGAGTCAGGATGTGGATACTAGGCTCCCAATTTAGTGCAATTAATTTTAACTCCAGATTCTGCTTTTCCTGTTGGATTTCCCCCTCCCCCAGACAAGATGTCCTTGCAAAGTCTTGGTTTTGACTGGAAACCAGTTCCCTGAGACCCAAAAATAGAAACAGAGTGAGAGCAGTGCTCAGGGTTTCTCCTTGCCTCTTACCCTGCTCAAGCACAATTCAAAATCATCCTTGCAAACTAGCGGCTTTCTGTCCTGCATCGACTGAAGGTTTTCAAGAGCTATGAAAAACCAGGGGAGAGAAAATGGTAAATTCTGGAAGAGAACTGCAAAAACACACAAAGGACATCCTGGGGATTTCTGGACCATCCCAGGCTGGAGGTGATTGGGAATATTGCAGGTGAAGGCAAATGCCAGCTGACACAAAGACATATGGGTTTGGCTTTAAGTAAGATTTCATAAACCCAGGCTTTGAGAAGTGAGAGGGGACTGGGAGAATGAATCCTGCCAAGCAATTTCAGCATAGTTTACATAGTCTGACACTCTACATGAAGCCACCCAGGCCTTCTATTTTCAGTACAACTAGAGAAGAGTCCAGAATGTGAGGATTAGAGGTAATAACTTCCCAGCATTTGCAGATCTTTGGCTAGAGATTTTTGTCTTGACAGTCAGCAAAGACGAGGAGCATCTGCAGAGCTTGGAAGCAGCATTCTACACATTGTTGTGGTGGTTGTTTTTTCAAGGTTGAGGCTGCATTGTGTTTCAAAGCTTTGGATCAGGAATATTTTGACAAATCTAAACCAGAAGTATCTGAATTGTGAGAACAATGAAAGAAACCAAGGTGTCAAAGTAATGATAGAGTTTGCTGTTTTGCAGGAAAGTAAAGGTGCAGCCCTCACATTCTTACTTTAGCTGGAAGAAAACTCTAGATCCAACACAATAATTGTGCCTTAGATTTGCAGGGGTGTCATATGGGGCCCAGAGGAGCTGCATGGTCAAGTGGTACCCAGAGAGACAGTGCTGCCTGCTCTGAAGGATCCAGATGGTGTTGGGTGATAGGTTGGACTCGATGATCTCAAAGGTCTTTTCCAACCTGGTTAATTCTATTCTATTCTATTCTATTCTATTCTATTCTATTCTATTCTATTCTATTCTATTCTATTCTATTCTATTCTATTCTATTCTATTCTATTCTATTCTATTCTATTCTATTCTATTCTATTCTATTCTATTCTATTCTATTCTATCCTGTCCTGTCCTGTCCTATGCTATTCTATTCGTCTGCTCCCCATGGCCTGGAGGTCAGGACTTACTCACTGAATCAATTGCAGTTAGCAAAGTGGCTTAAACAGTAGGAGACCACAGAGTCCTTTACTATAACGACAGTTTTTACTGTTGTTATTAATAGTTATTCTCCAACTGAGCAAAAAGAATTGAACTGATTTCTGTCCTTCAGCATCTATTATGAGAGATTTGGCACATTAGACAGCAAGGATCTATTCTCCTGCTGTATTTGTGAGCCAAAGCATATTGAGGATATTGATATTTAAATCCAAGCTTGAAAAAGAGCCATCACATGTCTGAATTTAAAGCATAGGCATATGATGCAGTAAATATTTGCAATCAGCAGTTCTGTGTTCTTGAAATGGAATCTGAGGTCTTCTGCTGCTGCCCCATAAGATGACTCTTGTAGAAGGCTTGGCCAATAAAAGGCAGCAGGACATGTTCCATGCCATTAAATATAGGACTAAATATAGGACCAGGCCATGCACTGGCAATCCTGTGGCTGAGGTCTGGCATGCTGAAATAAATCAGGATAATTCAAGGTTATGGTTCCCTCAGCAGCTCTATTTCAGTCACAGTGAGTGTATATAAGCAGATGTAGAAGTTAGCATGGCACACCATGAGACAAAATGTTGCATGTGCCCAAGGGGCTTGGAGTTATGATTTCTGCAGGAGTTAATTTGGTGCTGTTAGTGGAGTGATTCCTTTAAGCACGCAGTCAAGGTATCATTTCACATTTAATTTCCCCATTGCCATTTTCTTTGGCCTTGTCAGCTGCAAGAAAAAATCAATGGTGCATAAATCTCTGCTCATGTAACTGGGTAGTGAAAGAGGTGCAGCAGGGAGGGCACAGACATGACTGTACCTACTTAAAACTTTGAGCTTGATGCTGTGCTGTCTTAAGGATCTCTGTTTCCAGATGCTTAGCCTCAATGACCTGAAAGACACCAGTAGAAAATTGTGGCTCAAAAATTGAGACAAGGTAGTTATTTGCCATCCAACCATATCACTGGTTCACCTTCCAACAGTTTTCTTCTGGAAGTTTTCACTCTTTGGCAAGATGTTGTCCATACACTTACAGAGGATTATTCTGCAGGTGCTGTAATTCATGATATGGCTTAGTGAAGTGTTCCCTCTAGGGGCTTCTTCTGGAAAAAAAAACACTTAACAACAAAGCCAGGAGGAATGGCTTCCCTGACACCAACACAGCAAACATTATTGTCCTGTAAGGAGAGACCTTGTGGCAGCCTTCCAGTGCATGAAGGGACTTCCAGGAAAGCTGGGGAGGGACTCTTTACAAGGCCTTAGAGGAATGACTTTTGATTGAGGAGGGCATATTTAGACTGGATATTAGAAAGAAATTCTTTCCAGTGAGGGTGGTGAGACACTGGAACAGGATGCCCAGGGAGGCTGTGGATGCCCCCTCCCTGGAGGTGTTCAAGACCAGGTTGGATGAGGCTTTGAGCAACCTGGGCTGGTGGGAGGTGTCCCTGCCCATGGCAGGGGGTGGAACTGGATGATCTTTAAGGTTCATCCCAACCCATTCCATGAACCTGTGGTGCCATAGAGTGGCTTCTCACCAAGTGCTAGAGCTCTTCTTGCTCCCTCCCTCCTTTCCTCTTGGACATTAACTCCCACTAGTAAGAGGAACTGTGAAAATCCAGTGTAGTTTGTAAGAAAGTGTAACAATAACCTGAGCAATATCTCTTAATTGAGTGCCTCTGATGAGTTGTTCCATACCTGCCAGAGGCACCCACAGAAGTGACCCAGACATGAGCACGTTTCTCAGAAGAAACCCAACCAGATCCATGCAGTTCCCTTCACAGAGACACATCAGATGTGCTGTGACACTCAGATGCTGAATAGCAACAGGGATTTCCTGGTAAAGCTCATGTTTCCAACTGGCAGGAGAGGATAGCAAACTTCCTATCACTACTGTACAATCCTCCTTCTGTTGCTGGTGTTCTACCTATTGCATTTCATCCACCGAGCCAAATGGCAGCAGGCACAAGTTGCTCACAGCAGTCACAGTATCACAGTATCACTAAGGTTGGAAAGGACCTCGAGGATCATCGAGTCCAACCTATCAACACAGACCCCACGACTAGACCATGGCACCAAGTGCCATGTCCAATCTCCCCTTGAACGCCTCCAGGGACGGTGACTCCACCACCTCCCTGGGCAGCACATTCCAAGGATGAATGACTCGCTAGGTGAAGAACTTCCTCCTCATCTCGAGTCTAGACCTCTCCTGGCACAGCTTGAGACTGTCCCCCCTTGTTCTGGTGCTGGTTGCCTGGGAGAAGATACCGGAAGAGTCCTGATGCTGTGCATGCAGTAACCCAAGTGGAAAAGTTCTGTGACACTGAAGATGGAAGCCTGGGCTTGTGAACAAAACATCATGTCCTAGTTAAACAGCTGCAGCTAGATTTTCACATGGGACTGTAAGGAGGCCTGGCTTTTTGTTTCCAAAACGGAGCTGGGAGCACTTGATGCCTTTGAAAAGTAGGTCATTGCTATGTTTGGGACTAATTTGAGGTAGCCAAAGCCTCAGTGCTCTCCTGGTAGCCACAGAAAATAGTATGTGACAAAAGAGCGACATACCTGAGAATATGGAGTGGGTATCCATCCTTCCAGTCCAGGTCCCATCCTGCTTTCTGCTGGCTGCTGATGGAGAGAAAGCTTCAACTGCCCCTGGTTTGTTGTTCTGTGAGTCAATTGATGGAAGCATTGCTGCAGACATATTATAGGAGATAATCTTTATCATGTTTCTGCTCTGGATACTCTCCCAGCCACAGAAAAGGGAAACATTAGTATAATATATATATATTTAATTGGTAATGAGGATTTTATGACTTCTTTGTCCTCCTCTGTGCCTGTGCTAGCAAATCATATCCTTGTTCTGTGAAGTGGCAGGCCTTAGCTAATGCAGCACTTGCTCTGCGGGTCCATCCTCACCCCTCCTTCTAAAGATCATCATTATTCTGCATCTGCATCCCTCCTCTGTCAGGCATCAGCTGCTCACAGCTTGGGTGATTCCTGTTCCATGGCAGCCTGAAGGCAGAGATGTATGAGAAGCATAGGAAGTCCAGAAAAAGTAACTGATGTGGTGGTTCAGCATTTCTGGACCACAGCCTCCAAGTGAATGAGGGAGGAGGGCAAGGAGGACTCTTTAGCCATATGACCATGACCGTGTGTGTGTGAGATGAGCAAATGCTGCACTCTCCTTAACTCTCCACTTGCTAAGTGTCTGGGCTAGAGCCAGAGCATAAGGTGGGCTCCTTGCAGCTCTGATGCCCTTTCATCCACCCCAGGGCAGTAGGAGGACCTGCAATGTGCTGACTTGGCCATTTCAAACAGCTTCTTCCCATATTACAGAACCACAGAATCATTTAGGTTGGAAGAGACCTTTAAGATCATCAGGTCCAACCCTTAACCCAGTACTGCCAGGTCACCACTAGACAAAGTCCCTCAGCACCACACCTCCATGGCTTTGAGACCCCTCTCAGGAAGGAGATTCCACCTGTGCCACCTGTGCTAGGTCTTGGCAACCCTTTGGAGGAAGAAATTATTTCTCATATCCAGTCTAAAGCCCCCCTAGCACACTTCGAGGCCATTTCCTCTCATCCTATCACTTGTTCCTTGGGAGAAGAGACCAACCACTTCCTGGCTCAAACCTCCTTTTGGGGAACTGTAAAGAGCCAGAAGGTCTCCCCTCAGCCTCCTTTTCTCCAGGCTGAACAACTCCAGCTCCATCAGCTGCTCCTCAGAAGCTCTCTAGACCCTCCTCTAGACCCTTTGTTGCCCGTCTGTGGGGACACTCCACTTGAGGAACAAGGGAACTGCACTAAGACAGAACAGAGCTGAGCTGAGCTTTAACATTACTAAAAATGAGTAGATTGAACAACGTAAGTAAAGGCTTTTCCCAAGACAAAGAGATGCTTTCCAAGCCATGGGGAGAGTGTGATCAGTGGTGTGAGACAGCTGCCTGCCTGCCTGCTGCGCTCAGTGGAAGCCAAGGTGAGGCATTTAATAGTCTAAGGGGTTAAGAGGCTGCAAATTATCCACATCCAGACAGATGAGCTTTGCAAGCTAGCACTGATGATGCTGCCAAGGGCAGGTGCATGAACCCAATCAGAGAGTTTGTGCACTTCATTTGCTCACAAGCAATGATGGATAAAGCTGGAAGCCAGCAGACTGAAGAGTTCCCCTTTGTCATCACTGCCTGCTGCTGTGCTGTCTGCTTGTCATTGCTCTGAGCTTGTGTAGGGGCTGCACTGCCTGGAAGAACTTTGAGTATCAGTACAGCTTGGGACTACAGAATCACAGAATGGTGGAAGCTGGAAGAGGGCTCTGGAGATCACCTAGTCCAGCCTGCCTGCTAAAGCAGGTTCACCTAAAGCAGGCTCCACAGAATCACAACATCCAGCTGGGTTTTGAATCTCTGCAGAGATGGAGACTCCACAACCTCTCTGGGCAGCCTCTTTCAGTGCTCTGTCACCCACAAAGGAAAGAAGAATTTCCTGTGTTCCAGTGTGTGTCCACTGCCCCATCCTCTTGACACCTGCCCTTGAGGTATTTAAAAGCATTGGTAAGGAGTCCCCTCTCAATCTTCTCTTCTAGGAGATTGTTTAAGAGCAAATCAATCCAGTGCACAGTGGGATCTCACACAGTGTTTTGCCATTGTTAACTACATTTGGCTTGGTGAAATTTGAGCTGAAAAGAAAATGCTTAGCACCAACTTCATTTATCACTGGACATGCAGCCAAAAGCTAAAAGCAGCCAACCAGCACAAAAAAATACTGTGATACACGAACCAAAACCTATCCCATGGAAGTTACTTGGTGGGAGACTACAGACTCATAGAATGGTTTGGGCTGTAAGGGGCCTCCAAAGTTCACACAGTTCAAACCCTTTCACAGCCAGCAGGGACCTCCTCCTCTAGATCAGGTTGCCCAGAGCCCTGTTGAGACTCACACTGAGTATCTCCAGGGATGGGACCCCAACCACCTCCCTGGGCAACCTGTTCCAGTGTTCCACCACCCTCAGGGTGCAGGACCTGTTCCTAACATCCAATCTAAATCTTCTCTTCCCTAGTTTGAAGACCCTCACCCTATCAGATGTTTCCTCTGAGTCTTTGGTGACCTGTGAAACTAAGAGCTGAGCATAAAGCAGTGTCAAATGAAGGACAGGGATCCAGAGGACCAAGCCACAGCCAGACCAAAGGACAATTTACAGGGAGTTTCTCCCAGCTCTCAGAGCACAGCCACAGGAAGTAGGAAGATGCTTGTTTAAAAGTCCTGGTAAGACAGCAAATGCTCCCCCTTAATAGGTTACCCACTTGCCTACCCCTCCACCACTGTCTCCAGGCACCTGCCATGTAAAATTGCTCTTTTGCCACTGGTTTGCAGTTCAGAGCTTTGCCACTCAGTGACCAGACACCAGTGGCAACAACCTAAATGGTGAGCAGAAGGGACATCCAAGTACATCACACAGAAGCAGTTGATTTTGGAGGAGCAAAGAAGACCTCGTGGGTTCACCCTGGAAATCAGAAACAAGTGTGTTGAGGTGGGCCTGGAAACACTGTGAGTATCTTCATATAGTAGGCAGCCACTTCTCCAGAGCATGCTGCAGGAAGACTGCTGGCAGTCCTGAGGCAAGTCAGGTGAAAGGCAGTTGTGTCACCTCCTCCACAGCACAGCTGATGGAACTATGAAGATAAACCTTGAAGTCAGAGACACAGTTTCTGTCACATTTTCTACTACACCTAAGAGGAAAAGAGTTCAAGGGCATGGGGGACAACAGCACTGAAAGCAAGATAGTATCTGAGAGCTTGCTGAAGCTGGAAGAAACCGATGAGGACTGTTTGCTGACATTCCTCATTGCAGTGCAAAGCCAAGCCTTTGTGCACTCTGTGAGCATGACTATTCCTTCTTTGCTGCCTGTGAACTTCAAACAGATCAAAACCTTGGGTGTATCAGGCTGCAGAGGAGATACAATCAAAAGTGGTTTTCCAAGAGACATCAGAAAGATGTAACTTCTCTGTGTGTCTTTCATAGGTGGTGGAAGCCAGGGTGTGAAAGCTTAAGCATTTATCCTGCCAGCATTGGAAAACGCCATGGCTTAAAAGTTGCCTGAGCGTTCTGCAAGAGAGCTCCAACAGAGCTCCCCACTGCATTTATTCACCCCCTAAACCACCAGTAGGCACCTGCTAGCAGAGTCTGCAGTGGCTCTTCCTGCTGCTGCTGCTCTTTACTAGAATGATTTTTCATTCTTCTGTCAGGAAATATTCCAGCAGAACTCATTCTGTGCCTGGGTGGGAACAATCCTCACTATCAATACAGACTAAGGGAATGAGGGGATAGAAAGCAGCCCTGTGGAAAAAGACTTGGGGGTGCTGATGGATGAGCAGCTGGACATGAGCAGGCAGTGTGAGCTTGCAGCACAGCAGGCAAATCACACCCTGGGCTGCAGCACAAGATGTGCTGCCAGCAGATCCAGAGAGGTAATTCTGTCACTTTGCTCTGCTCTGGTGAGACCTCACCTGCAGTGCTGTGTGCAGGTCTGGAGCCCTCAATATAGGAAGGACATGGACCTGATAGACAGGGTCCAGAGGAGGGGCAAGAAAATTGTCAGGGGGTTGGAACATCTCTGCTACCAAGGACAGGCTGAGGGAGCTGGGGGTGTTCAGCCTGGAGAAGAGAAGGCTCCAGGGAGACCTAACAGCAGCTTGCCAGAACTTGAAGGATGGCCTGCAGGGACAGGACCAGTGGCAATGGCTTTAAAGTAGAGATGAGAAGATTTGTCATAGTATCATAGTATCAGTCAGGGTTGGAAGGGACCACAAGGATCATTTAGTTTCAACCCCCCTGCCATGGGCAGGGACTCCCCACACTAGATCAGCCTGGCCAGAGCCTCGTCCAGCCTGGGCTTAAACACCTCCAGGGATGGCGCCCCAACCACCTCCCTGGACAACCCATTCCAGGGCTTCACCACTCTCATGGGGAAGAACCTCCTCCTCACATCTGGCCTGAATCTCCCCACCTCCAGCTTCATTCCATTCCCCCTAGTCCTATCACTACCTGAGATCCTCCCCAGCCTTCCTGTAGGCCCCCTTCAGATACTGGAAGGCCACAATTAGGTCACCTGGGAGCCTTCTCTTCTCCAGACTGAACAGCCCCAACTCCTTCAATGTGGATGGATATTACGAACGAGTTCTGCACCATGAGGGTGGTGGAACAGTGGAACAGGTTGCCCAGGGAGGTGGTTGGGGCCCTTTCCTGGAGGTAAGGCTGGACAGGGCTCTGGGCAACCTGATCTAGTTGAGGTTGTCCCTGGTCACTGCAGAGGGGGTTGGAGTGGATGACCTTTGGAGGTCCCTTCCAAAGCAGACCATTTTATGACTGATTCCTCTGGATACCTTGCTCACTCTTGCCACCCTGCCTTCTCTAGGTCTAACCTGCAGTCTGCAGTGGGTGAAGTACAAACACTGGTGGTTTGGCGTGAGGCTGACTTTGCTCTGCTGATCTAAAGTCCTACACCTTTCCTCATCCTCTGCTTCACTGCTGTGTTTTGGTTAGCTCATATCCCTTCCAGTTTGCACCAGTTTAAAGGAGATTGTCCCCTGTAAACGTTGAGAGCTGGTGGCATTCCCACTCACCTTAGAGACATGGCTGACACCCTGAGCCTCCTTTTGAAGGCACAGTGTCATCTTCTGCTCTCAGCACCAGTGACACCTTTTGGGAGCAGGCCATGACATGTATCCAATCAAGTGGAAGAGGGATGGAGCAAAAAATGAGAAATTAATGTCACACATATGGCTTTATTTTCCCTGCAAATCATGTTCAATTTAGGCCATAACAATTCATTCTAAAAGCACGTTTAACTCCAATTTGCTTCCATACAACAGAACAGATGGGGGAAAATCCACAGAGCTGTACTTTTCTGCATAAATAAGCATGATTGCCTTCATATCCTGGTCTTTTTTTTCCCTTCCCCTTTTTCTCTTCCCCTTCCCCTCCATCATAGAATAGAATAGAATAGAATAGAATAGAATAGAATAGAATAGAATAGAATAGAATAGAATAGAATAGAATAGAATAGAATAGAATAGAATAGAATAGAATAGAATAGAATAGAATATGTTGGAAAAGACCTTTGAGATCATCCAGTCCAACCTATCACCCAACACCATCTAAGCAACTCAACCATGGCACCAAGTGCCTCATCCAGGCTCCTCTTAAACATCTCCAGGGGTGGTGACTCCACCACCTCCCTGGGCAGCACATTCCAATGGCGAATGACTCTGTCTGGGAAGAATTTCTTCCTAACATCCAGCCTAAATCTCCCCTGGCACAGCTTGAGACTGTGTCCTCTTGTTCTGGTGCTGGTTGCCTGGGAGAAAAGACCAACCCCCACCTGGCTACCTGGCTACAACCTCTCTTCAGGGAGTTGTAGAGAGCAAGAAGGTCTCCCCTGAGCCTCCTCCTCTTCTCCAGGCTAAGCAACCCCAGCTCCCTCAGCCTCTCCTCACAGGTCTGTGCTCCAGAACCCTCTCAGCTTTGTTGCCCTTCTGTGGACACCTTCCAGCAACTCAGGTATTTCTTTATTTTTCACAGGTAAGCAGACATTGTTCCTGCTCAGAACCGATGCGGTGCTATTTGGGAGAAAGGTGGGAGCTCTCAAATCAGCAGGTAGCCACTGTTCTGCAAAAGCAACTTTAAGATTCTGCTCTTAGAATCACAGAGTCATCAAAATGTCAAGGTTGAAAGGGATCAGCTAGTTCCAACCCCCCTGCCATGGACAGGGACACCTCACACTACAGCAGCTTGCTCACAGCCACAGCCAGCCTGGCTGCAAAAATCTCCAGGCATGAGGCTGCCACCACCTCCCTGGGCAACCTGTGCCAGTCTCTCACCACCCTCATGGGAAACAACTTCTTCCTAACATCCAAGCTGAATCTACCCACTGATAGTTTTGTTCCACACCCCCCAGTCCTATCACTCCCTGACACCCTCAAAAGTCCCTCCCCACCTTTCTTGTTGCCCCCTTCAGATACTGCAAGGGCACAATTAGGTCTTCTCAGAGTCTTCTCCAGACTGGACAACCCCAACTCCCTCAGTCTGTCCTCATAGCAGAGCAGCTCCAGCCTTCTGCTCATTCTCATGGCCCGTCTCTGGACACCTTCCAGCACCTCCAGAACCTTCCTGTAATAGGGGCTCCAGAACTGGACACAGCTCCAGGTGGGGTCTCAGTGGAGTGGAGCAGAGGGGGAGAATCACCTCCCTGGCCCTGCTGGCTCTGCTTCTCTTGATGCAGCCCAGGCTCTGGTTGGCTCTCTGGGCTGCAATGCACACTGGTGACTCATATTGAGCTTTTCATCTACCAGCACCCCCAGGTCCTTTTCTTCAGGGCTGCTCTCAAGCCATTGCCTGCCCAGCCTATATTCCCTGTCCCTGCCCTTCTCCCATGCTCACACACACAGCCCATTGTCAATATAGAGTCTGCATTGTTCTGAGTTCTGCACTCAGAGCAGTGGGGAGAGAGACAGAGATACTCGGTGTATTCCCACAGCTGTGCTGGCACAAGTGAAGATGCTGGTGCATCAACGTGGGAGCCATCAAAACAAAGGCAGACAAGGCAGTATTGTTTCAGTTTCATTCAGGAAAACTAGAGAGGATATTTTCTTTTTCACTCTTAAAAGGAAAAAAAACCCAAACCAACAGAGGAGCAAGGCTGCCTGGCCTGATGTGTGTTATTTCCAGGTTGAGAAATCAGCCCCTTGAGCAGTTTCTAGGAAAAGGAAGGTTTCACCTGGAAAAATGAAGACTGGGTCAAACAGCCTGAGGCTTCCCGTTGCTTATCTGTCTGTTTGCCAGGCTTAGCTGCTAACAGCTGCTAACAGTGATGGCTTTGCTGCGTCAGTCAGAGCCGAGGCTGAGTTGCCAGCCCAGTACGGGAACTGCCCTGAGCCAACAGCCCCCTCTGACTCTTTCCAGCAAATAATTTTACAGCTCTGGAAACGACTCTGGACTGGTAAATGACATTATTTTTATGGGCCATTGCCTCATTGCAGTACTTTGCTCCATCCACTTTAGCATAATGTGTCTTTTTATGCACTATTTTAGCACCCTGTTATATCAGCTCATTACAGAGGCAACCTGCCATAGAGCCGTTTCTTACCACACCAGCACCAGGCTTAGCCTCAGCATAGCTTACTTGGGTTCCACAGGCCAAAGGCCATCATTGCCCAGGGGGAAGGAACTATGTCAGATGAGCAGAATACAGAATTGACCAGGATGGAAAAGACCTTCGAGATCATCCAGTCCAACCTATCACCCAACACCATCTAATCAACTAAACCATGACACTAAATGCCTCATTCAGGCTCCTCTTAAAGACTTCCAGGGATGGTGACTCCACCACCTCCCTGGGCAGCACATTCCAATGGCCAGTCTCTCTGTCTGGGAAGAATTTCTTCCTCACCTCCAGCCTAAACTTCCCCTGGCACAGCTTGAGACTGTGTCCTCTTGTTCTGGTGCTGGTTGCCTGGGAGAAGAGACCAACCCCCACCTGGCTACAACCTCCCTTCAGGCAGCTGTAGAGAGCAAGAAGGTCTCCTCTGAGCCTCCTCTTCTCCAGGCTAAGCAACCCCAGCTCTCTCAGCCTCTCCTCATAGGGCTTGTTTCCAAACCCCACTGCAAATGTTTTGCTGTTCTCTTGCACATTTACACCCCTGCCCAGGAAATACTTAGTGCTACACCTCCAACTAATTCCTGCACTCTCACAAGCTTTGCACCACCTCTGGTGGTCTCCCCAGGTTCTTCTGGACAAAAGAAAATGGTCTCAAGTTGCACCAGGGGAGATATAGGTTGGGAAGATTTCATCACCCAAACTGTTGTCAAGCCCTGGAACAGGCTGCCCAGGGAAGTGCTGGACTTATCACCCCTGAAGGAATTTAGAAGATGTGGTGCATGAGGGACATGGTTTAGTAGTGGCATAGCAGTGCTGGGTTCCTGTTTGGATTGATGACTTTAAAGGTCTTTTCCAACTTCAGTGATTCTATGGTTTGTATTCAGTGGCAGATGGTCTGCCAGAATGTGACCATGCCCTGTTGCCATGAACCAAACTAACTTTGCCATCCTGAGTCCCTTTTTGATCCTGTGCCCTGGAAAAATGATGTGGTTACTTGAAGCCCCCCATGGGGCAACTGCAGTCCAGTGCAGCAGGGAGGACTTTACACCCTTACTCCTGACAGCTGTAGCTGGTAGAAGGTTCACCTCAGAACTAAGCAGAAAGCTGTGAAGGGAGCACTGTACCTTCCTAAGAGGCTGATAGTCAAGACAAATAGAACTAAAGGCTGGGAAAAGCTAGAACTTACTACCACTTAGGAAAGGATTTGGGGGGGGTGGAAGTTGTTAATATTTTTTTTCATGTTTGTCTTTTGGAAAAGTTTGCAAACAGTAAGGGAAGTGCTCTGCTAAATTCAGTGTTCAAAATTTTACCTAATTGAGCTTTTCAGGTGGAATTTGAAATACTCCATGCATTTATAATCACTCAGGTTTACAAAGAGATGTAATCGTATCTGCCTGGAGTACCAGAGGGATTGTCCTGTGATTTGCTGGGCCTTGTGAGTTCCATTTGCACCATTCACATTTGCTTACAAACTTCCGTAGCTCTCAGAAATGACTGTTTCTGAGCACTGTGAGGAATGCAAGAGCCTTGCTTCCTGTCAAACATCTGCATAGAGCTTTGTTCAGCATCAAAGCTGAAGTCAACTGCGTTTAATATCTGAATTAGTCTCTGAAGCAGTAGAAGCAGCGACTGACAGTAATGAAACTCTACAGGAAATAAACCCAGAGTAGAGCATATGTGAGCCAGGTCTTGGTTAGATCTCTTCTAAAAGCCAGGATAAAAGGCAAAGCCAAGAGGACTTTACATCAGCAGGTTAAAGGGTGGTTGCCAATTGCTTGCTGGAAATAAAGGATCCTATAGAGCTGTTCTGTTCATCCCCCTCACGGCTGCTAGGCCTTAAGTCAGCCAAGGGTCTTACATGTCTAGCTATTTTAGTGCATTCTGAAATTGTTTCTATTCTTAATACTCTGTAGCCATTAAATTACAGCCAGCTGTGTCCTGTCACTGCCATATTTTATTATTTCTTTTCCCCAGCAAACTGCTTTTAAAATGTAGAGCTTGCAGTTCAGAGACGTTTGCTTATCTTGAGAGCTGAATGACAAACCCAGCACATAACAAAGCAGAGGGCAACCCACCAGCCTGTCCTGCAGTATTTCACAGCTCATCTGAGGTGCAGTCCAAACATTGAAGGCACTGGACTCTGAGGAAAGCTGCTCATGAGAGGAGTTTAAGGCATAAAGGAAATGAAGGTACAAACTGACTTTGCTGAAATGAGCAGGAGTGGTATTTTGACATGGCATTTCACATTTCCCATATGCCTTCCACTGGAGCTGGTTTGAAACCTTTCAGAACATTTTCCTTGTGTGCTAAATTACTCTTTACAACAAAGGAAAGGGGGGAAAGACACCATAAACCTTTTGGCTGTTAAAGCCATTTTAATTAAACAATTGAGTTGGCCTCTGTGCTTCCCAGGTGGAGAAGTCTGGGATGCTGCTTTCAGATTGCAGCTGGTGATAGAGATGTGGTTGTTGTGAGGGAAGGGGGAGAGAGGAGACAAAATCCCCCCTCAAAGCTGTCCCTGGGTTTCAGGGGAGAGTTCTGGCCACGTGAATCTCCTTCCTGGAGCATAGTTGACCACGTGAAGGTAAAGGTTTTTTTACAGTAATGTCTGGAGTTGAGGCTGTCAAAGTGTCTGTGCACCCAGCTAGGGCTGCCCTGTGGGAACATCATTTTCCAGCAGCTGGGGAGCTCTGCGCTGTCTAAAGGGGTAAAGCAGTCAGAAACACACAGCTGCATTTCAAAGGCAGGGGCCCAAACACCTGAAGGTGAGGTCCTACAGTCTGGCTATTTCCTCTCCTTTTCTAGACCCAGCTGCCACCCACAGCTCAGGTTGCAGAGGAGTGTTCTTTGCTCTGTCACGGTAGGGTTCCCCCGGGAGGCAGAAGTTGTGGCAGAAGCTGTCCACAGCGCAGACCCTGGCTGGCACTTACCACAAATAGCTGCTTAGTAGAAAGGGAAAAAAAAACCAAACCAGGAGAGGGGGTAAAAAATCCCCAAACAAACCCAAACCACAAGGATACTTCTGCAAATCTGTGACCAGAGAAAGAAGAATTTTGTACTGAGACCTAGCTGCAACAAATAAACAAGCAGCTCACTTATCCTTCTTGACCCTCATCTGCCTTGAGCTCTAATTAGCCCTTGAAAACACTCAGCCTTGCTGAGGAAAGGCCCTCCTCAATTACAGAATTGTTAGGGTTGGAAGGGACCTCAAGGATCAGCCAGTTCCAACCCCCCTGCCATGGCCAGGGACACCTCACATTACAGCAGCTTGCTCACAGCCACATCCAGCCTGGCTGCAAAAACCTCCAGGCATGAGGCTTCCACCACCTCCCTGGGCAGCCTGTGCCCGTCTCTCACCATCCTCATGGGGAACAACTTCTTCCTGACATCCAATCTGAATCTACCCACTGATAGTTTTGTTCCACACCCCCCAGTCCTATCACTCCCTGACACCCTTAAAAGTCTCTCCCCACCTTTCTTGTAGCCCCCTTCAGATACTGCAAGGGCACAATTAGGTCTTCTCAGAGCCTTCTCTTCTCCAGACTGGACAACCCCAACTCCCTCAGTCTGTCCTCACAGCAGAGCAGCTCCAGCCCTCTGCTCATCCTCATGGCCCTTCTCTGGACACCTTCCAGCACCTCCAGATCCTTCCTATAATAGAGGCTCCCGAACTGGACACAGAGCTCCAGGTGGGGTCTCAGCAGAGTGGAGCAGAAGGGGAGAATCACCTCCCTGGCCCTGCTGGCTCTGCTGCTTTTGATGCAGCCCAGGCCCTGGTTGGCTTTCTGGGCTGCAGGTGCTCACTGCTGGCTCCTGTTGAGCTTTTCATCCACCAGCACCCCCAGGTCCTTTTTTCAGGGCTGGAGAATGTGAGGTGTTTTGCTCCAAGCTTGCCATACTCTGTAAGTGCTGTGCAAGGGAGCTGTGGGCTGGAATTTCAAAGGTTCTTTTTCCACTGCTGTGTGCTTGAAGTCAGGGTTTTGTGTTCAAGGAACAAAGGCAGAGCTAAAATCACTGAGGTCAGAAGTCCTGGGGGAGGGAGGGGTTTCTACCAGTCTGCAAAGCAAATTGAGTTTTGAATTGTACAGTGTAAGATGCTCACAGGACTGCTGGTTCTTTGCCATTAGGAATTCTGCTCCTGCATGGCTCTTGGCGGAAGTTCACGTTTGCCTCTGACCATGTGGCAGGTCCACAGGCTCAGGGCTTTTCCACAGCTCTTGTGTGGCTCTGAGCTGTTGATTCAACAGCCCAGCACCACCCAATACCACCTGGCAAGCAATACTTTGATTTCCTACTCTTTTTTGGAGTTATTTCATGCAAAAGGCTTACCTGAGAACCCCCCTGAGGAGCAGAGAATGTTCTGAATCCCAGTGGGATAGGAAGCAGCATTGCTAATTTCTGCCTTTACAAATGGTCTCATTTTCAAGCTCTTAGGCAACTGGCTGAGGCAGTTTGAGGTGGAAAAAAAAAAAGATGGTGACCAAGATCCCCTGTATTCCTTATTTTCAGTGAAAAAAACGAATGAGCATGCTTTTTCAGACAGCAGAAACTAGGGGAGGAGAAGCAATGGCTTCTTGGGGAGTTTTAAAGGTCTAATACATGGATGGGATTGCAGTCAAGGTCAGGACAGCCTCTTTGAGGCCTGTTATCACAGTATCACAGTATCACAGTATCACTTAGGTTGGAAAGGACCTGGAGGATCATCGAGTCCAACCTATCAACACAGACCCCATGACTAGACCATGGCACCAAGTGCCACGTCCAATCTCCCCTTGAACGCCTCCAGGGTCGATGACTCAACCACCTCCCTGGGCAGCACATTCCAATGCCGAATGACTCGCTGGGTGAAGAACTTCCTCCTCACCTCGAGTCTGAACCTCCCCTGGTGCAGCTTGAGACTGTGTCCCCTTGTTCTGGTGCTGGTTGCCTGGGAGAAGAGGCCAACCCCTTCCTGGCTACAACCACCTTTCAGGTAGTTGTAGAGGGCAATGAGGTCACCCCTGAGCCTCCTCTTCTCCAGGCTAAACAATCCCAGCTCCCTCAGCCTCTCCTCACAGGGCTGTGCTCAAGGCCTCTCCCCAGCCTTGTTGCCCTTCTCTGGACACGTTCAAGTGTCTCAATGTCCTTCTTAAACTGAGGGGCCCAGAATTGGACACAGGACTCAAGGTGTGACCTAACCAGAGCAGAGTACAGGGGCACAATGACTTCCCTGCTCCTGCTGGCCACACTATTCCTAATGCAGGCCAGGATGCTATTGGCCCTCCTGGCCACCTGGGCACACTGCTGGCTCATATTCAGGTGGTTGTCAATCAGCACCCCCAGGTCCCTCTCTGTTTGGGAGCTCTCAGCCACTCTGACCCCAGCCTGTAGCTCTGCATGGGGTTGCCATAGCCAAAGTGCAGCACTCGGCACTTGGACTTGTTGAATGCCATCCCATTGGACTCTGCCCATCTGTCCAGTCGGTCGAGGTCGCTCTGCAGAGCCTTTCTACCCTCTAACTGACTAACATCTGCCCCTAACTTTGTGTCATCTGCAAACTTGCTAATGACTGGCTCTACCCCTTCATCCAGATCATCGATGAAGATGTTGAAGAGGACAGGGCCCAGCACTGATCCCTGGGGCACACCACTGGTGACTGGCTGCCAGCTGGCTGTGGCACCATTCACCACCACTCTCTGGGCTCAGCCCTCCAGCCAGTTCCTAACCCAGCACAGAGTGTAATGGTCCAATCCACGGGCTGACAGCTTAGCCAGCAGTTTGCTGTGGGGGACCGTGTCAAAGGCCTTGCTGAAGTCCAGGTAGACCACATTCACAGGCCTCCCCACATCCACAGGCCTCCCCACATCCACCAGATGGCTCACCTGATCATAGAAGGAGATCAGGTTGGAGAGGCAGGACCTGCCCTTCCTAAATCCATGCTGGCTGGACCTGAGCCCTTGGCCATCCTTCAGGTGCGCAGTTATTGCCGCCAGGATAATCTGCTCCATCAACACACCTCTAGCAGGAAGAAAAACCTGCAAAGTCACAGGATCTTCAAACATGCAGGGGCTGCCCTGCTGGAGGGCAGCTCCACAGAGAAAGTGCTGGTGCACAGCAAGTTCTGCACGGGACAGCAATGTGCCCTTGTGGCTAAGAGAGCCAATGGCATCCTGGGGTGCAGCAAGGAAAGTGTGGCCAGCAGGGCTAGGGAGGTTCTTCTCCCTCTCTGCTCTGACCTGCTGAGACCACAGCTGCAATCCTGTGTCCAGTTCTGGGCTCCCCAGTTCAAGAGAGACAGAGATCTGCTGGAGAGAGTCCAAGGCAGAGCCATGAGGATGATTAGGGGACTTGAGCTCCCCTGTGAAGAGAGACTGAGAAGGGATCTGATCAATGTCTATCAATATCTGAGGGCTGGGTGTCAAGTGGAGGGGGCCAAGCTCTTATGGGTGGTGCACAGCAAGAAGCCAAGGAACAATGGAGACAAACCTTAACAGAGGAGGTTTCAGTTCAACATGAGGTGAAACTGCTTCCCAGTGAGGGTGACAGAGCCCTGGAGCAGGCTGCCCAGAGAGGTTGTGGAGTCTCCTTCTGTGGAGCCTTTCCAAACCCAGCTGGATGCATTCCTGCGTGATGTGCTCCTGCTTTTGGCAGGGGAGGGGGACTCAATGTTTGGAGGTCCCTTTCAACCTCCAACATTCTGTGATTCTGTGTATTGGTGGTGGTAAGGAAATAAACCCCTGTGCTGCTAGCCATGAAGCATCAGTTCACACAAATTCTGAGCAAGAGAAATGGGAGCTTTAAAACAACCACATGGGGTGATAAATCAGCTTTGCCATAACCAAGTCCCCTCTGGTGTCAGAGGCTTCCCTAATGCTGATGTTGACTGGGTTTTGTTCTTCCATGAGTCATGACTTGGCACATGCTGCTCCACATGCACAGCAGCAGAACTGTGTCCCTGAGCAAGGTGGGCTCAGTGCCAGAGGAAGGCTCCTTGGCCAGGCTGCAGCCAGAGGACTTCCCCTGGAGGGAGTTCTATCACCTGGCAGGTCCCGCCTGACTGGCTCTGTTGCAGGCCTTTGTTGCAGGCATAGACCAAGCTGCCTTGCTTAGCATGGGACACTGACCCCACCTGGCCAGTGTGGGACTGCTCCTCGGGTGTATCTAATGGGACTTTAGAAAGCCTTGCTCTAAATTCCTTCACTGATGAAGGTGCTGCCACTCCCCCTGAGGTATCGTGAGCACGTTTAGCCCTATGCAGGATGTATTTCTCAACAGCTTCCTCTCTGAAGAGGAAGAAACTGTTTTCCTCTTCATTAGTGTCTTCAGGGTTGTGGAGAATGTGGGCTGCTTTTGTAATTCAGTTACTTTTGTCTTTAAATATATTGTCTTGACCTACATTTGGGTGCAAAAGGAATGGTTTCTGCTTATGAACATGGGAATAAAGGAGCAAGGGTGTGAAATTCTATCTGCCTGTGAGCATAAGGACATGCAGGGTTAAGTCCCAGGCCACCAAAACCCCCACATGAGGCTACTCTTGCCAACAGAGACTTCAGTTTAGCTTGAATATATTAGTACAAGGACTAATGATGGGCAGAGCTACTTGAGGTTCTTTCCCCATGCACATTGACCTTCCAGGACTCCCAGGACAGGGGTCCCATCCCTGGAGATATTCAAAGTGAAGCTCAACAGGGCTCTGGGCAATCTGATTCAGTTGAGGATGTCCCTGCTGACTGAAGAGGGGGTGGGACTGGATGAGCTCTGGAGGTCCCTTCCAACCCAGACCATTCTATGATTCTATGATCATGATATTAGTGTAGTGGCAATATGTCACCCATGATTGACACATGTGCTTTGTACTCAGGTCTAGGTGACTGAGAGATGCTGCCTTCTCTGGAAGAACCAAGGGCATCAGCCATGGCCACTTCTCTTGACCTTGCTCACTTGTTGGCAAAGTCCTTGTGAGCATCTGGGCTTCATTTAGACTCAAGGACAGACATCAAAGAGAAAATGGTACTGAAAGCACAGGCAGGACTCAATCCTCTGAAGACTTTTCATCTCCAGTGGCTTTCTGGGGCTATTTAGAGAGCTACACCTAGAGCTGAAATTCCAAGCAACACCTGAGTCTGCAATCAGAGTGACATCAAAGTAAAAGTGTTGCTGCTGGGGATGCCTCTTGCAAATCCAGGATAATCCAGCATTGGAGACAGGATACAGGACAGCACATAGAGGAGTGGGTCTGAGCCAGTGGTGGCAGTTTCTGTGTCCCTGCAAGAATGAATAATGTAACTTGGGAGCCAGAGGAAGCTGAGCAGTGGGGACAGCCAGCAGAGGCCTCCAGATGTTTTCACTGCTTAGATAACTGCAGGAGTATTGCAGTCTTGCAGAAATGCAAATGAAAGGCAGGCAGCTCAGCATAAGCTGTGGAGGGCAGGCAGGGTATTAAATAAGAGAGAAGAAATGTTGCCAATTTATTGTTGCAGCTTTGGGGGAAATCTATGACTGTTCTGAAGTGATTTTAATGAGCTAATTAGGAGAGAGAAACTTTCTAATTCTGGAAACACTGCTCAGAGATTTGTGTTGGGAATCACAGCCTGGAGAGTGCAGGTCACGCCACTGGACACTTGGCAAGCCCTGTTCACAGCCTGCTCACATCTAGTGGTACAGAGAGCAGAAGCCTTGTGTCAATTGCCCATATGTCCACAGCAGAGAACCTAAAGCAGCTATAGGAACTTTAAAGACCTATCTTTCTAGCCAACTTCCTCCTTTGATGTTTGGCTCCATCCCCAGGGTCCCCTGTGTCAAGGCAGTGTAAAGAGCAGCTTTACTGGCTCTTCTGCAGCTCAGGCACTCAAACTCACACCCCCACAAGTGAGAAAGCTATGTCCACCTAAGGCCACGGCCTTCACACACTCAGTGAGTCCCTGAAACCTCTCTCATTTTTTGGGGTGGATGTTCAGCACCAGTGAGGTTCAGACCAGAGCAGTAAGCTGCTTTCCTGACAGTTTCACATGGTGCCCACAGCCTGTGCTTAACCAGACATCTGCAGAACCATGTTTTTGCTGCACCTTTCTCTCAGTCCTCCCATCTGTGGCCCCTTGGCTGAGCAGAAGATCTGAGCATCTTGGACAACAGCCTGCTTCATCATTCACTTGTGGCTCCTCCTCATGAATGGGGCAGGAAGGATTGCTCACTTTCTCCCAGGAGCACTTCAGGACATCATGCAGCCTGTGTTTGTTGCTGACCTTTGGAAGGAAAGGAATTCAGCATGCAGCTGGGTTGTGAGGATCACTGGGCTTCTCTTCACTTCTCCTTGCTAACAATGGGCTGCCTGTTTCTACATAAACCATAATCTTTTTAAACATTAGCAAACAAGAGTGTGTGTGGTTTGCTGCAATGCATGAATGTGCCAGTGGGATGCCTGCAGCCCTGGGACCAAGGGCAGATGCTAGATGCCTGCAAACAGGCAAATTATAAGGTCTGTGATAAGCAGTAACCTAGTGATTCATGACTAAAAGAGCAGGATTTGCAGTTGGGGGTTTAGCCATGATGAAGGACAGGGTTGGCTTTTGGTGATTCCAAAAGGCAGAGGGCTCCTGGAGAAGGATGTCCTGCTCTCCAAGGGCTGCTGTGCTTTGGAGGAGATTTCATGCCAGGCAGAAGGTAGCCTTCTACTTGCCACCAATATTTTATTGAAGGTAGTAATATTTTATTTTGCAGGAAAATAGCAACTCCTATTGATGCCTTTCCTCTCACTTAGAAACCATTCATAGGTTCTTCTGAGACAACCTCCACCAGCTGCACTTGAGGTCTTGTTTGAAACCTGGAGCTCCAGCTTGCCTTTGAGCTGGGTGCAAAGTTGCTCAAGCAAGGCTGCTCTGTTCAGGGACTGCTTCCTTCCAGCTCACAGTGACTGAAGGATATTCCCTTAGTGCAGCTCCTGAGGAGTGCAGTCAGGCAGAGCAGCCTGTCTGGACCATTTGCAGTAAGATAAACACAAGGGCTGAACTTCCCTTTCCTGAAAGAAAATTGTGTCAGAAATAGCATGGCCAAGAGGAGCAGGGCAGTGATTGTCCCCTGTACTCAGCACTGGTGAGGCTGCATCTCAAATACTGTGTTCAGTTCTGGGCCCCCCACTGCAAGAAGGGCATTGAGGTGCTGAAGGGCATCCAAAAAAGGGCAGCACAGCTTCTGAAGGGTCTAGAGCACAAGTCTGAGGAGGAGAGGCTGAGGGAGGTGGGGTTATTCAGCTTGAAGATAAGGAGGCTGAGGGGAGACCTTGTGGCTCTCTTTAACTGTGTGAGGGTCAGCCCCTGCTCCCAAGGAGCAAGCAACAGGATGAGAAGAAACAGCCTCGAGTTGCACCAGGGGTGCTTCAGGCTGGACATCAGGAAAAATTTCTTCACCAATAGGGTTGTTAAGACCTGGAACAGGCTCCCCAGGGCAGTGGTGGAGATTTTTAAAGATGTGTAGACATGATGCCCTGGGCTGTGGTTTAGTGGTGGCTTGGCAGTGTTGGGTTAACGCTTGATGAGCTTAAAAGGCTTTTCTAACCTGAATGATTGTATGATTTGAAAGGCTGTGAGCTTCGTGGGCACAGAACAGGCACTTGTGCTGACAGCCTGCCACTCAAACTGCAAACAGGAGACTCCAAAGGTCACCATGTCAGTTATAGGAAGAGAACCAGAATAAACAGCCTCTTTATCAGGCTCTATTTTCTAGCAGACCTGTGGAGCGCTGCAGCTCTGCTCTCCAAGGGCAGCTGCCTGCCGTGAGCTGCCTGGGGATTTATCTGGCTGTGGCTCAGCTCACTTGCATGCTTCATCTCCTCTCACATATCTGCTTCCTCTTCCACTTCATGCTTGGCACCTTCTCCTTCTGGTGAGTGAGCACAGAGGCTCTGCTGGAGCCAGTTGTCTGCTGTCTGGGTTCAGGTGATGCTATCCTAGATTGCATTATTCCAGCATTTTCTCTTTGGGAAGTAAATCTCTTCCATGAGCCACTGGGAACCCCCTGCCTGGGTCACAGTGCACAGCACGCCTCTCATTGCAGCTGGGGGGTTTGTGGCAGAGGTTGGGTGTGCTGTGGCCCAGGGGTGTGCAGAGGGAGGGTGGGCAAGTGGTGTTTGCTCCTGCTCCATGGCCAAGGTGAGTGTGGTCCTGATCACCCCAGTGCTGGGAGTGCAGTGACTGGCCTGGCCAAGGGCCACCTGAGCAGGAAAGGAAAGGGACTGGTTTCTCACTTCTCACTCACTAAAACAAAGGCTTGTTCACAGGGCCTCCTGCTTTTTCCTAAACTCTTTCTCCATGGACAACTGCCACAGACCAGCAAGTCCTGATAGGATCAAGGTTTTCCTTGGAAGCCCTCCAAGGGATCCAGCTCAGTGGACCACACAGTTGTTATTCACACACAGTTTGGGAACTACTGATCTGCCTGGATCCAGCTAGACTTTTGTTGTAGACTTTTTCCTTTCTGTGCCATTGATATCATTCTTTCAGCTACCAGAATGAAGTTAGCATTTCCCATCTCTCTAGCAGCTAATTTTTAATCTCTGAGCTTCATCTGTGCATTATTTGGTATGCTTGCATCCCTTGGAGTAGCACTGGCCCCACCCTTCAAGATTAAGCCCACCTCATCTCTTGGTCTTGAGATGTACTTAACATACTGAAGCAAGAAGGGATCGTTTAGTGAAGTGAGAGCTAAATACAGCTGCAACAAATCTCACCACGGTGATTCCTGAGCTTGAACTTTCTCACAGCTTTGGCATAGGTCTTAAAATTACCTGAGTGTGGCCTGGCTTGCTCAGCAAGCAGCTTCACATGCTTTTCTGCTGGGGGGATTTGAAGCCTTACAGCCTGGAAGTGGCATTCCTTCCAAAGCTCCGAAGTTGCTCCTGCCAGGCTTCACTCCAGCTTGGCTTGCACTGCAATAAAATGAACTATTTTCATGATTTATAAGGCTTCACTGAGGATATGCTAAACCAAGTGTGATTGCAGATAAGATCACAGCATAAATGACTCTGAAAAGCTGCTTGTTAGGAAAGTGTGATTCTGCTACAGATTCTCTGCAGCAAGAGGTCTTTTCAAAGAATACCTCTGGCAGGAGGAGCTCCAAAGCAGTATCTTGTGAGGAATAGGTGTCCTTTGGTGTTGTCCTGGATTGAAGCTTACAGAAGAACATATTTACATTGCTACAGCCTGAACAGATCATGATTTAAGAGTGTGCCCCAGCACATGACTATCACTGCTATTGTTTCTGTTTCTCAAAGTAGTTGTTAGTAAAATGAAGCTTGAGCATCTGACTCGAGCTGTGGGAGCTGCCATCTGCCCTCCACCACTGCCTCATTGTGTGGCCTTGGGCAAGTACTGTAATTACACTGGGACCTTGTTTCCCAGCCCTGAAACTCATATAATAATCATCCCCCCACTCACACTGAGGCTCTCTGTGACACTTAAAGCCAGCCACTGATTCTGCCTTTCTCCTTCGTGCCTTTCTCCTTCGTGCCTTCCTCAGCCAGAAGCTGCATTAATTTCAGTGAAGCTGCTCATTGTAATAAAGGCTTCTCTGGATAAGGGCAGCAGTGAGGTCTGCAGGCATCACCCAGTGCTGGGAGATGTGTGGGGGACAGACACTGTGTCATCACAAACAACTAATTACATGATTGTTAGGTTCATTACTGTCTCCTGCTGAAAGGATCAGTATTCAGAGCCTGAGGTACTCTCAGAAGAAATCAGTGGGACTCAGGGTTTGTATTCACTCCTCTGAGAGCTCAGTAGCTCCTTAGCAAAGACAGTGAATGGCATAGATGTTATTTTGAAAGTATTTACTGTGCCTGTAAAGGAAGACATGTGAAATACAGGAAGACATTTGGGGGGGAAAGTATCTTTTTTTAATCAGCAAGGCTTTGTTTCTCTTAAGTTAAGCAATAAAAGCTGACAGCTGTGTTTTTCCCCCCTTAACAGATGATCTCTGAGGTCTTTTCCAACCTGGTTGATTCTATGAATTTTAGAATGCCTTAAATATACTTCCACCTTCCTCCTGTGTGAACTGCTCTTTGTTGCCTCTTTAGGCTGCAGTGAATATCTTTCTCAATTATATTCTCACTCTCTCTAGCTCCTCTTTCCTTCCCTGCCACCCTCCATCCCCTGTTCTTGAAACGAGCTGCTCCGGATGACACCACAGCCTGCACAGGTTCAGGCATTGCTTTATTAATGCTCAGGGGTGCAGATGAACATCTTGACTATTCATCAAATACGATTGCAGTGTGGAGTAGTCATTAGTATTTCAGCTGCCCTGCAACAGGAACACCGAGTTCTCAGGTAACCAGACTGAGAGCTGCTTAATTTCACTCTAGCACTGGTACACTCCACGAGACAGTCCTTGCCATCCCTGATGCAATAACAACTCTATTAAACTCTAAGTATGCTTCACACCCCAAGCTTTGCTGCTGAGCTGAGTGAGTAGATCTCTAGTAATTAGAAGCTCCAGAAGCAAGTGATGTCTGATGAACGGTGACCAAAAGCTGGACAGGACCAAGCAGCAAGGCTAACAAAGGAATTTCTCATTATGCTAAAGCACTGCTCACTGCTTCAAAGCACTGCTCACTGCTTCAAGGCCTGGTGTAGCTCTGCTCTTTTCTTCTTCTGCACTGTCCAGTGCTAAGGGGAAGATGCTGGACACAGGAAGGATGGCATCTGTTACAACACATTGCATTTTCTGACATGCCAAGCCAAACATATCCCTCTTGCATTCCAGCTTCCCTATCCCTATGTTTCTAATGTGACCACAAATTGACAAATAGTTCACCTTCAGTAAACTTACCAGTTTGGGAGGAAACTGCATTAGGAGTCTTTATTGATGTGCTGCTGGTTTGCACTTGATTCTCCCTGGGAGGAAAGTAAACAGAGACAAAACACAGTCCCCTTTATTTTCTTCCTTTTCCAGACAGCTGCATTTTCCTGGGGTTAGGGATTCCTGGATCCTCCTCTATCATCCTGGAGATCATAACTGGCATAATTTGAGAGTTAGATGAGCTGCTGATATCATAATTTATAACAGCAACACTGATATCATAATTTATAACAGCAATGCTGATATCATAATCCATAACAGCACTCTGTAAGCTAGGACCCACACAAACAATTGTTGTCATTTTTGAGCTGGCTATTAGTGCTCAGATATAAAGGAACCCCTCCAAACACTGCAAGCCCAAAGATACAGATGATTTTTAGGCAGGACTATGGATTAGTCTCTCCCAGCCTGTCAGCTCTCTGTGAGATGCAACCTGCTGTTTCTTTGTGGGTTTTGGTTTCAAGAAGAATAGAACAGAATAGAACAGAGATACCCAACGAATCCTTTCAGGATCAAACAAGCAATAGACAAATTCATATGGTTGCCCCAAGGATGACCTGAAAATAGATGTTAGGAAGGTGCATTTCTTTCTGTCCCTCTCCCTAAGATGATGGGTGAAGAATGCAAGTCTGTGCTTTTTTAGTGTATGGGTATGTGAGTTCAGTTAAAAACCCCAAGGCTTAAAATGTTAATGTAAAATTAGTGAAAGAGGAGCAGAATGGAAAATTAGATAACCCTGGGGCTGGATGCCCAGAGCAAGCTTCTCCTAACTCCTGCTGAGGAGAAACCTCCTGGTCAGCAGCTAGGAACTTACTATTCCAACTAGTTAATTACAATGCTGGCTCTACAGTGAAAGATGGAATGAAAACAAGTTGCCCAGGGACATTGGGTTTGGCTGGAACAAAGCAAGAGAATTCTCAGAGAGTGCTTCTGGTTGTGCAATGCAGCACACTGTATAAAGCACTGTGCACCCAGCCAAGCATTAACAGGATTAAAAATGCCAGCAATTGAAAATTCACCACAGCTCTATGAGAAGGGTAAGGACACCAGCCCCCAAATCTGCTCCTCTGTGAAGGCAAGAGGCATCCAGAAAAATACCCTCCCTCTCATGGAAATCCAGAGTGGAGCAACTCTGGACTTACAGGAGAGCAAATTGCTACCAAATTCAGCCCATTGTGCTGTTCTGGTTTGTCAGACACAAAACACAACTGCACAAAGTTCTGTCCCAGCAGCAGCTCCCAGCCAAGCTATTGTAAAGGGCTGCCCTCATTCTCAGGACACAGGATTGGCACTTGGAGGCTTCTCCAGTCAGACCTCAAAGAAAAAACCGACAAGCAAGTGTGAAAAATGTAGGCCTCCAAGTGACAGTGCTGAATTCTTGTTGGGGTTATTAAATCAAAAAGGCACTTTTCATAGGGATGGACATT
The DNA here is from genome assembly GCF_026170545.1 of Melanerpes formicivorus. NCBI lineage: Eukaryota > Metazoa > Chordata > Aves > Piciformes > Picidae > Melanerpes > Melanerpes formicivorus. The sequence continues at coordinate 6,246,737 of NW_027142376.1, forward strand.
TGGGCCCTGCTGCAATCAATGGCAGTTGGTTGAAGCCTGGGTTTCCTCATCCATATTTTAATAGCATCACTGCTCATTCTCCAGGAAACAAGAAAGAAAAGAGAAAGGAAAGAAACTTCAAGGGAAGATTAAATTTGTCTGTCTAGCTGATTGTAATCCCCTCTGCTCTAGTGGAAAAGCTAAGTGCAGATCCTGTTCTTGGGGTAGGCTTTTACCTAAGGAAATAAAGGAGGAGAATGAGAACAGGGCATAAATCCCTTCCTATTGCCTCATAAGCAGTTATGGAATGGAATGGAATGGAATGGAATGGAATGGAATGGAATAGAATAGAATAGAATAGAATAGAATAGAATAGAATAGAATAGAATAGAATAGAATAGAATAGAATAGAATAGAATAGAATAGACCAAACCAGGTTGGAAAAGACCTTTGAGATCATCGAGTCCAACCTATCACCCAACACCATCCAATCAACTAAACCATGGCACCAAGTGCCTCCTCCAGGCTCTTTTCAAACCCTTCCAGTGATGGTGACTCCACCACCTCCCTATGTTTCCAGAGCCAGCAGAGTCAGTTGTCTTAATTGAATGAATAATGTTTTTCCACTATTCCTGATCTTCTGTAAATCCATTGCTAATTGGTTTCAGTGGCACCCATCTGTGACAAGGATGTTGGGAGATTGAGTTAATGATGAGATCACTCTGAATTTACACCAAGTGCAACAGGAGCAAGGGAACAACTGCCTCAAATGGGAGGTGAAAAGATTTTGAGGTTACTTCATGATCCTGGTAAGCAGACATGGAGTCAGAATCCTTCTCTGAATGACACTGTGCTTATCAATTGGGGTTTTGTGATTCGCTTTGCAGAATGAATCAAGCTTGCCTGGGCTCTTTTGTCCCCTGTAACCTTCTGAAAACTATGTAGCCACTTCTGGCTTTTAGGTCCTCTGCTTTCAGATCCTGATTTGATTTTATTTTTCCTGCCTTTTCCAGAACTCTCCTCAAGGGTATTCTTTTATTTAAGCTCTCCTTTCTGTCTTGTACAAAGAGATGACTAAATGCAACACCTCAAAAGGAACCAGTGATGAGCTGCTCATCACCTAGGGAAAATGTACTAAAAGGCTCTTGAGAACAGGCTGTAGAGAGAATTTGGTAACTCTCAAACTAATATAAGTGTGCAGGTACTGTGAGGCTACTGGGTTTGGGAAAACATCCTGCTTTCAGAAATTCCAGAAGTGAACTGCTGCAAAACTGTGATGTGTTTGATTCTCTGTGGTATGCTTTAGGTCAATAGTGTGCTCTGTAATTTTTGTTATTTTCATCCTGAGAAAAGGCCTCAGAGATTGCTCAGTCAATAAGCTTGGTTGGGAATAATAGAGATTCTCTGATCCTGTGGAAGTGTTGTGGTGTTCTGGTTTTATTACAAGCATGCATGACACCCCACATCAGACAGGTCTGGGTAAGATCCAGGACTGCAGGAGGGCCAAGGACCAGACCCCTAGCTGGAGAAAACCAATGGAGGCTTCTTGATTTTAATGGGTGGCTGCTGAGCCACACCACTCCAGCATCCAGCCCCTTCATCTTGTGGTGCAGCTAATTACAACAAATAATGAGGTTTCCTCATCCTCACCAGATCCATTCTGTAATCTGTTTTTAGTATTCAGGATCAAAGAATTGTCAGGGTTGGAAAGGACCTCAAGGGCTCCCCAGGTCAAGACAGAGACCTGCTGGAGAGAAACCAATGGAGAACCATGAGGATGCTTAGGGGACTTGAGGATCTCCCCTGTGAAGAGAGACTGAGAGCCCTGGGGCTGTTTAGTCTGGAGAGGAGAAGGCTGAGAGGGGATCTGATCAATGTCTATCAATATCTGAGGGATGGGTGTCAAGTGGAGGGGGCCAAGCTCTTTTCAGTGGTGCACAGCAGTAAGACAAGAAACAACCGGTACAGGCCTGAACAGAGTAAATTTTGCCTCAACACAAGGAGAAACTTCTCTACAGTGAGGGTGACAGAGCCCTGCAGCAGGCTGCCCAGAGAGGTTGTGGAGTCTCCTTCTCTGGAGGCTTTCCAACCCCACCTGGATGCATTCCTGTGCAGCCTGCCCTGGGTGATGCTGCTCTGGCAGGGAGGTTGGACTCAACGATCTCTGGAGGTCCCTTTCAACCTCTGTTCTGTGAGAGTGTGATCATCCAGTTCCACCCCCCTGCTATGGGAAGGGACATTTTCCACTAGATCAGGTTGCCCAGAGCCGCATCCAGCCTGGCCTTAAAACCATCCAGGGACAGGGCTTCCTCCACCTCCTTGGGCAACCTGTTCCAGCGCCTCACCACCCTCATGGTACTGAAGCATTCACTGGAGGAGACTTAAATGCATGGAGAGCAAAAAACATGAGAGAAGTGATAGAAAAGCCCAAGCAATGGAGTTGGAACATGCAGTGAGTAAAAAGTGCACAGCAAACTTCTGGGCTGTGTCTAGAGGGACAAAGTCATGCAGTCCATCAACTTGTCTGTTGCTTGATTTCTGCCATGCTAAAGGAAATGCAATTTAGTTACATTCTCTGTAAAGAGAAAGATCCCAGACTCTGCTTTAATATCTCTTTGTAATGGAAAAACCCAACAGCTGTGAGCTCTGAAATATCTGACTAATGACACAGCATGAAGTCAGAGATAACAGCAAGATGTAGATGATAGAGCTAGCATCAGGACAAATAGGATATGGGCAGAGATCTCATGTGATAGCTTAGATCTGGTTAAAACCAGAGCACAGCCAGTTAGGTTTCTTTTGAGGGTCTGTAGTTTTCTCAAGCAACTAACTGCCTGGCTTCTCTCAGAGCAATAGGGAAGTGGGGAGGTGCAGGGGAAATTTCAGCCACATAAAAATTCACAACCTAGAGAAGTGTTTTAGGCCAAGGCTTGAGCACACAGGGCTGTAGTGTGACCTGACATTGAAGTGTGGGGCCTGCCAGCTGAGAAAGTCCCTTCTGAGGCACGGCAGAGCCTACCTCCTGCCGAGGAGGAGCATGAACACGCATCAGAAAGAGCCACAGAACAGCCCAGCTTCCTGCAGAAGCAAAGCAAGGTGTCCCCACAGCAGCACTGACACCAGCTGCTTCTCCCAACAGGTGTCCTACACATTGTAAGGGTCCTTACTTCGTGCTTCTCACAGAAAGCTCCTCATCCTTTCTCTGCTGAACTCCTTGCCAGCTCTTCACATCTGGTTTGCTCATGGTAAAGTATGCAAACAGAAAAGGAGGTTGTGGAGTCTCATTCTCTGGAGACTTTCAAAGCCAAACTGGATGTGTTCCTGTGTGGCCTGCCCTAGCTGATCCTGCTTTGGCAGGGGGGTTGGACTGGATGATCTCTGGAGGTCCCTTCCAACCCCTAACATTCTGTGATTGTGTGAGTCAAGACCATACTTGCATCAAGTCATCTGCTACCCTCTCAAGTGCCAGGAGAGGCAGTACAGAAATGCATAGAAATGCCTCAGAGCTCTTCTCTGTGTGTGTGTACCTAAGGTGCACAGACGAGGACAAAAGCTGTGGGGAAGAAGGAAAGAAAACCAAAGCAAAAGCCAAATCCTGTCTAGCACCATCAAACCCTTCTGCAATTCAGCCAAACTGAAAACAGCACCATTGGCTACACATTTCACAGAGGAGGCTGGCTTAGCTTCTTTAAGATCTTTTAAAAAAGGAGAGATTTAGCTGTGTTGGTAGGAAACATTCTGGTTGCTTCCTTTAGAAGGCTTATCTTACTCTTCATCAGTGAGAGTACTCTACTGATCTCCACAGGAGTAATCTGGACTCTACAATATCATCCCCCTGGAAGTGCTGCTGTTGTGAGCAGCTCTGGTGGGCAGGCTTGAGAGGGTTTGCAGGTTCAGCCTGCAAATTCCTGCCTGTGTCTATGGCATTCTCTCCTTCTGGCTGCTCCCAGAAATCACACGTGGTATGGAAGCACGAAATTATGTTTCTTGAGGAATGGAGCAGAATTGGAAAACTGAGGTCCTGCACTTGGGTACAGCAATCCCATGCAACTCTAGAGGCTTGGGGAAGCGTGGCTGGTGAGTTTCCTGTGGAAAAAGGACCTAAGCTAGATGAATGTGAGCCAGCAGTGTGCCCATGAAGCCAAGAAGCCCACAGCATCCTGGTTTGCATCAGAGAGTGTGACCAGAAGGAGTAGGGAACACACCTTGAGTACTGGGTTCAGTTTCAGGGTCCTCACTACAAGGACACTGAAGTGCTGGAGCACATCCAAAGAGGAGCAACAATGCTGGTGAGGGGCACAGACCACAAGTCTTGTGAGGAGAGGCTGAGGGAGCTGGGGGGGTTTAGACTGGAGACAAGGAGGCTGAGGGAAGACCTTCTCACTTTCTACAACTACCTGAAAGGAGGCCGCAGTGAGGTGTGGGTTGGTCTCATCTCACAAGTGACAAATAATGGAAAATGGCCTCAAGTTGTACCAAGAGAGGTTCAGGTTGGGCATCAGGAAAAAAAAGTCTTCACCAAAAGGGTCAAAACCTGGAACAGGCAGCCCAGGGAAGCAGTAGAGTCACTGTCCCTGGAGGTACTTAAAAGACATATAGAGGTAGTACTGAGGGAGAGGGTTTAAGGGTGACCTGGGCTAACAGTTGGACTTGATGACCTTACAGGTATCTACCAGCCCAAATGACTCCATCATTAACAGAAGCTTGGAAGGGATTCCTTGCTTCTTTTACACCAGGCCACGTTTCGCAGCACAGTGCTGATTTTCTCATAAATCATCAGTCATTATTTCTGCCAGCCAAGCCTTTGACAGCTTGCTTTGTGTAGGGCAGTGGAATATTCCACAGGATGACAAAGCAAACATATGGCTGAGGATCCGTGCAAGGCTCTCATTGCAGCAGGGCACAGAGACCGGTGGGGGAACCTGGGTGCAATAAGCTACATCCAGCAACGTAAACCATTCAATTCCCCACAGGTCTTGCACTTCATTTGCTCTTGTTTTTTCTTCTTGGGGGGTGATGGGGGGAGGCAGGGGAATATATTCTGTGCTACTGTCACAGAGGAGAAAGGAAAGGGAAAGCAGAAGTGGCAGCAGTTTATGACATGTTACACTGCCGCCAGACAGTGGGGAACTCTGGTTCGTAAAGTCAGTCAATATTAAAAGTCTCTTCTCTTTGAATGCTCACAGCCAGAGCAGAGGTTCTGCCATCCTGTTCCTCCATCTGCACACCAGTTCAGAATCAATCATCTGCACTAGTGGCCACTGAAGAGAGGAAGAGCTTCCACAAAACAGCCTTTTAAAAGACAACCTTTAAAAGGGAGCCGTAGCCATCTGTCACGGCAAAGCACAGCTCACACTTTTCACCTTCAGAGGGCTTCGTGGGCATTGACTAATTGGTCCTTGGGACGTAAGAGGACCAGGATTTTTTTCCCCTACTTTAGATTGGGAAGTCAGCAGGGGCATCTTGTATCCTGGGGCAGGAACTGAGGCTCCCTGCGAGGCAGGAGAATAGAAGTCCTTTTGTAGCAGTCAGCGTTTTCAAGCGGGAGGGTGTGAGGCTGAGCCCTTCCACCTCTGCTTAGGCACTTGTGACAAATTAGAGGCTTGGATTTCTCTTCTTTCTCCTTTCTTGCCACAACTGCTGCACACCCAGACGCTCTCATTGACTTCTAAGGACTGAATGTCTCCTCTGAATAGGAGCTGCAGGTGCTCAGCTCTTTGACTATTAAGCCATTAAAAAGGGTGTGTGAATTAGACCCACACAAGCACGGTGTCCCTTCATTTGTTAGCTGAACTGGAAAATATTTCCCATGCTCTAAATGGTTTTGAGTGGCTATTAGAAAGTTTTATTTTTAACCAAAATTACCTTCTCCTACCACATTTTTTTTAAAAAAAAAAATTGTATGCTGAATAAAATATTTAGTTTTCTGCACTGATTTAAAGAACAAGACCCTTCAGAGAGCTCCAATCTTGAAAGGTCGGGAGCTTTGCTCTGTTCTGTCATTTAGAAATGTCACATTTAAAACTTTTGAGAAGAACAAGAAATGATTTTGTTGGTTTTTTTTTACCTCAAGTATTCATCAAATCTGATGTGGACTCATAGACAGTTCTTGTTGGCACAGATCTTCCCATTTCAGCAAATCAGTCATTCTCCTGTCTCTGCCTTGAAGCCTGGGAACTGAGCTTATGACTTATCATAGGATGTTTGGGGTAAGAAGGGACCTCTGAAGCTCATTTAGTGCACCCCCCCTGCAGTGAGCAGGGACATTCAGATTGGATGTCAGGAAGAAGTTGTTCCCCATGAGGGTGGTGAGAGACTGGCACAGGTTGCCCAGGGAGGTGGTGGAAGCCTCATCCCTGGAGGTTTTAAAGCCAGGCTGGATGTGGCTGTGAGCAAGCTGCTGTAGTGTGAGGTGTCCCTGCCCGTGGCAGGGGGGGTTGGAACTGGCTGATCCTTGAGGTCCCTTCCAACCCTAACAATTCTATGATCCTATGATTCCCAATAGGATCAGGTTGCTCAGAGCCCCATCCAACCTGACCTGGAATGTTTCCAGGGATGGAGCTTCTATCACTTCTCCAGGCAACCTGGGACAGGGTTTCACTAACCTCCTTGTAAAAAATTTCTTCCCTCTACATAGCCTAAATCTCCCCTTCTGCAGTTTAAAACCATCACCCTTGTCCTACTGCAACAAGCCCCTGATATAAAGGTTGTCCCTATCTCTCTTATAGGCCCCCCTGAAGTACTCAATAGCTGCAGCAGGATTTCCTTGGAGCTTTCTCTTCTCCAGGCTGAACAACCCCAACTCTCTCAGCCTGTGCTCACAAGAGAGGTGCTCCAGGTCTCTGATGATTTTTGTGGCCTCTACTGGACCTGCTCCAACAGGTCCACATCTTGCATTTCTTTGTGGGAGGTTACCACACAGCTACATCTTCTCACAAGTTACTATGAATGCTGCTTTGCAGTTTATCTTTAAATGCCAGGCTGTGGACAGAATTTGCACCAATCTGGCTGGCTGAGCCCTACCCAAGCCTTATTCTCCTCTCTGCACTTACATTTCATCTGGGAAGGAAACCTACCCCAAAGCTTTGCCAAGGGAAAGGTGGGAGAGGCAGGAGGGAAAGGATCATTAAAAATAGATGAAGTGTTTAAAAATGTTACTTAGAAGGGATGTGATGCAGTTACCAACTATCACACACAGAGAATATATCTGATGGGAAGAGACTTCAAAGATCATCCAATATCTTAGCAATGAAAATGTGGTTAGAAGGACATCTATGAAGGCTCTGACTTCAAGGCCTCGGTATAAAGAAACAGAAAGAACTTTGAGTTACTGACTAAAAAGAGGATGGAAAAGGTAAAAGCCAAAAGGAGGCATGAAAAATGGATGATGTAGGCAGGTGAGAAGTGTGGGGACTGTGAATCACCTCCAGCAGGTTAAAATAGGTCAGGATGTTACCCCCAAGACCTTTGCCTCAGCTTCTCAGATTTCCATACTTCCACATCTAGGCCATCAATGATGGGAATAAAACATAGCATTTCAGGTCTGTCAGTGTCTCTGAAGAGTCATTTAGATAGAAGTAGGTTGGTTTGGAAACTGTGCTTGTTCTAGATGAAGGTTATTGAGGATGCTCTGCTATCTAAGGAACATCTCTGCAAAGGTTAGGACGTCATGAACAGTTCTTTACAACCAGCTCTGAGGCCTCATTAATTTCATTTTATTTTTTTGCCTGGACAGTCATTTTCAGCCATGGGCATTGCAGTCCTCCAGAAATAGGCAAACCAAAATGTGACAGCAGGGCAAAATATTTTATGGGCAAAGTGACTTTCCATAATAATGGAACAATAAATGCAAAAGAGGGAAAGGCCAAGCACAAATGCTGAAATGCATTTACAAGTGCGTTTGTGCTGCTTCTGCAGCTGCTGGAGTGCCACTTGCTCACATGGGTTCATTCAGGAGAGCATCTGAAGTTAATCACCTCATTAGGAAAGTGGGCACCCAGCACAGCCCCGAGCAGTGAGCTTGTGCTCTTTATTGCTACTCTGCTGCCAGCAATTACTGTTGATCGATTAATATTGTGAAAGGATTAAAGTGGAGGATAGAGAGAACAGTCTGTTATTCCCAGCCAGCACGTCACAGAGCCATCAAAAGACTTGGGGGGCAACTTCCAGGGAGGGTTTGCTGGTGCGGCAGGGTTTATTGTGCTGTGATTTGGGACAGGAGGACTTGACCTTGACTGGCAGTGAATCGTGCTGTGTGCCGTTGCCAGAGACAGATGCTGAGCTACTTCTATGACTTTCTCTGTAGCTGCTTGGTGTCCCTGTGTGTCAAACCCTGTGTTTTGAAGAAAGGATGGCATCTACCATGAGTCTGGGCAGCTGAAATCTCTGCAGGCTATTGCAATATAAATAAATAACACTGCTGCTGCCCAGCAAGGATAGAACTGGGCTTTAATATTAAACGTCTGTGGCAGTACATGACATGGCTTAGTACCCTTCAAGCCTCAACTGCACGTACAAAATAGTTGCTAAACTGATAAAAATAGGCCACTTTTATCAAGTATTAACCTGTAAGGAACACAGTGTGTGATCTAGTGTGGGGTGTCCCTGCCCATAGCAGGGGGCTTGAAACTAGATGATCCTTGTGGTCCCTTCCAACCCTGACTGATACTATGATACAAGGTGACTAGAAAATGTGGTGATTGTTAAAAGGTGGAAGGAGCAAGCAGCGCCTAAAGTTTTGGGGCTTTTCTTGGTTTTCTGGGGTCTGTGCACTGGCCAGTAATGCCTACAAAACCCTACAAATCAAAGAGGGTAAAGAAACCTGAATCAAAAAGCAGTAAGTTTATTCACAAGGCTAGAATTATTAATAACAGCTGTGCTGTGGTTGTATCAGGAGAGCCCAAACAGAATTTGAGCTGAAATACATTGGTTATCTACAAATAGAGGAAAACAAACAAACAAACAAAAGGCTTGGAGGATTTGCAGCTTAAACTGACTGGGTTACAAACAAACACGTAAACAAAAAACCTCCAAACAACCAACCCACAACCCAACAACAGAACAAAAGGAAAGAGCTAGGGAAGGAAATTGATTCCTAAAGAAGAAACAGTTCACCCACAGTTTAGAGCCTGATTAAGGGCTTGCAGCTGAATCAAAACCCAGGTGTCCCAATTCCCTGACTGCCCAACTCCATCCTTTCAAGAGGAGGGGCACAAAGCAAAGGTTAAAATGAGTGGGAAACAAATTGATCCTTAAATGTGCTTGAAACAAGTAGGAGGTTTTATCCTAAGATGTTTTCTGATAACAGATCACTGCGTGGTAGCAAAGCAAACAAGGCCTTGGCAAGGGCTGGGCTTTAAAAGAGACTAAGCTGAAAAGTGAAGTGGCTGAACAGAATTCATTCTGCTCCAGCTCGAAGCAGGACAGGCACGCCACAAACAACTCTGTTATGTCTTGGAGAGGTGATTAAAATTCACGTAGTGTCTTCTCCAAGGACTTCTCTTAGCATCTCTTCTTTCAGCCAGACATCTGAACTTGGAGCTGCAAAGAAATCAAGTTCTCCTTGTCTCTGCTAAACTCTCTTCAGAGTTGTCTGATAAACTGCTGGTGTTACATAGAGCATGGAGGGCAAACCCTGCCAGGAATCACAGAGACAGCAGCTTGGTTGGGGCTGGGAGTCTACCCTGTTTCATGTCATGGAATGGTCTGGAAGTGCCCTTAAAGGTCACCTAGTTCAAACCCCCCCAGCCACGGGACATTTTCCACTATGTCAGCTCCATCCACCCACATCTTTTTTAGTCAAGGGGCACAGCTGGACATCATGATCTGTAACCTAGGATGATTGATAACCAACTTTCCCATTTTCTAGGTCAAGCACCAAGTGTTTTTGTACCAAAAGAGCAATTTCTGCTTATTTCCATGAGGGTCCAAAGAAACCTTGGGAATGGAGGGTGAAAACCATACTTCCTGGGCCACTTCCTTCTATTGGTGGTGATGCTGTGCTAAGACTTTCTCTCCGCTAAATTATTGTGCCAGAGATTCAAGGGCGAGCATGGTGAGATGTCCCCTGTGAAGAAGTCAGTGAGAATTCCTAGAACTTCCCTGAAAAGTGGAGAATAGAACTGCATTCACCACATACTGCAGATTGTAGAGCTGCCTTGAATTCCTGCTTGAAGTTCCAAGAGTGAGATTTACCTTGCACCAATGTCTCAGCAAAGTTTCATAGTATCATAGTTTCATTCAGGGTTGGAAGGGACCACAAGGATCATCTAGTTCCAACCCCCCTGCCATGGGCAGGGACACCCCACACTAGATCAGGCTGGCCAGAGCCTCATCCAGCCTGCTCTTAAACACCTCCAGGGACGGGGCCTCGACCACCTCCTTGGACAACACATTCCAGGGTTTCACCACTCTCATGGTGAAGAACCTCCTCCTCACATCTAGCCTGAATCTCCCCACCTCCAGCTTCATTCCATTCCCCCTAGTCCTATCACTACCTGAGATCCTGAGCAGTCCCTCCCCAGCCTTCCTGTAGGCCCCCTTCAGATCCTGGAAGGCCACAATGAGGTCACCTGGGAGCCTTCTCTTCTGCAGAGTGAACAGCCCCAACTCCTTCAGTCTGTCCTCATAGGAGAGGTGCTCCAGCCCTCTGATCATCCTCGTGACCCTTCTCTGGACACCTTCCAGCACCTCCACATCCCTCTTGTAATAGGGTCTCCAGAACTGGACACAGTACTGCAGGTGGGGTCTCACCAGGGCTGAGTAGAGGGGGAGGATCACCTCCCTCGACCTGCTAGCCACACTTCTCCTGATGCAGCTCAGGATCTGATTGGCCTTGCGGGCTGCAAGTGCACACTGAGAGCTCCTGTTGAGCTTTTTGTCCACCAGCACCCCCAAGTCTCTCTCCTCAAGGCTACTTTCCAGCCAGTCACTGCTCAGCCTGTATTTGTGCCTGGGATTGCCTCGACCCAGATGCAGGACCCTGCACTTAAGTGCCTGGTCTGATTTAAACTTTTCTGGTCAGAACCAACTTACAACCACTGTTGGACACCTCCAGTGATCAGTGGTTTTCACTGCCACAGGACGGAAGCTCCTCTCACATTCAGATCTTGCTGACCTTTGACATTAAGCTTTTCCTTTGGTTGGGGTTTTTCTGTTTGTTTGTGGACTTTGTGGTTTGGTTTTGTTTGTTTGGGGTTTTTTGTTGTGTGTTGATTGGTTTGGTTGGGGTTTTTTTTTGTGTGGTTAGTTGAGGTTTGTTTGTTTGTTTTCTTTGAACTTTTGTAGCTCCTTCCCATGTTTTTCTTCATCAAACAGCAGCAGGCTGTGATGAAAACACTTCTAGACCTTATAGTTCACAAACTCCCGGAGAGGTCATTCGTGAGCAGAGTAAAGTATAGAACTAGTAAACAGCAGTAAAACCACTTTGTAGATGTGTGTTTTACTCCATAGAAACAGAATGGCACAAAACCTCTGAGAGCCATTCCCGACCTCTTCATTTTCCTGCTTGTTCACGCTTGGATTTCATACCCGGTATGATGGTCACAAGTGTTATCATTTCAGAACCTTAGCTTCTAACAGGTTAGAACATCTACCAGGTTAGAACATCTACCAGGTTCAACACCTTTGTGGGTGCCATGGACAGTGGCATTGAGTGCACCCTCAGCAAGTTTGCTGATGACACCAAGCTGTGTGGTGCAGCAGACACGCTGGAGGGAAGGGAGGCCATCCAGAGGGACCTTGACAGGCTGGAGAGGTGGGCACAAGCCAACCTCATGAGGTTCAGCAACACCAAGTGCAGGGTCCTGCACGTGGGTCGAGGCAATCCCCGGCACAAATTCAGGCTGGGGAGGGACTTCTCAGGATCTCAGGTAGCGATAGGACTAGGGAGAATGGAATGAAGCTGGAGGTGGGGAGATTCAGGCTGGACATGAGGAGGAAGTTCTTCCCCATGAGAGTGGTGAAGCCCTGGAATGGGTTGTCCAGGGAGGTGGTTGAGGCCGCATCCCTGGAGGTGTTTAAGCCCAGGCTGGATGAGGCTCTGGCCAGCCTGACCTAGTGTGGGGTGTCCCTGCCCATGGCAGGGGGGTTGGAACTAGATGATCCTTGTGGTCCCTTCCAACCCTGACTGATACTATGATGATGCTACTACTATGATGATTTCATTGTAAATCTATGTACAGGTAAGGTAAAAATGAGTCCATAACCAGACCAGTTTTTAGAAGAGGGGTACTTTTAGGTTAATTAAAATACCTCTTACATGAGATGCATTTATTTCTTCATTAAGGTGGCTGTTCTGCAAAGGTCATCATCTTCTCCAAACAAATTACATACCAATGTATACACAGCAGAAGATTTACAGCCTGAATAGGTATATTAAACCCCTTACTGACCTTGTTTAGTTGTCCCACACCAACTGTTCATGTGTATGTATATAAAAATGCCATGGTCTAGATGATTCGATAGGGCTGGGTTATAAGTTGGACAGGATGATCTTGGAGGTCTCTTCCAACCTGGTTGATTCTATGAAAAGAATGTAAAATTGATTCATATGTCGGTCTGTAAAAGCAAACTGACAACTGTAATTTAGGGACTGGAGTAGGGAATCTGCAGCTTAGAGAAATGAGCTTGAAGTTTCCAGTACAGTCCATTTGTATTGACATCACTCTCTGAATTTAGGTCAGACCTGCACGGTGATGAAGGGACTGGAGCACTGCCTGACGAGGAAAGGCTGAGAGCCCTGGGGCTGTTTAGTCTGGAGAGGAGAAGACTGAGAGGGGATCTGATCAACATCTATCAATACTTGAGGGCTGGGGGTCAGTAAGGAAGGGACAGGGACAGCCTCCACTCTTGTACCCTGGGATAGGACATGGGGCAACAGATGGAAACTCCAGCACAGAAGGTTCCACCTCAACATCAGGAGGAACTGTGAGGGTCACAGAGCACAGAGCACTGGAACAGGCTGCCCGGAGAGGTTGTGGAGTCTCCTTCTCTGGAGACTTTCAAGCCCAGTCTTGATGTGCTCCTGTGAGACCTGCACTGGATTCTGTGGTCCTGATCTGGCAGGGGGGTTGGACTGAAAGATCTCCAGAGGTCCTTTCCAGCCCCTAACATCCTGTGAGCCTGGGAGCTCTTTCAAAAATATCTACCAGACTGTTCATGCAGATGTCTACACAGACATCATGTTTTCATTTAAACACAACAGCTAGCCAGCAGTGTCACAATAAAGAGAACTTGATCCATGACTTCATAGAAAGCCAAAATGCAAGACAAATCCTGTCCATTGTTTCTATATCACAGCCACCACCCAGGTATGCATTCATTATTAGGAACAAAATTCTTTAGGCAATTACTTACATGCAGTTAAAATACTGATTTTTATTAAAGGCCATTCACAAAGCCTATCAGCCCTTTTTGCAACTGGCTGTCACTAAGGCTGTCTTGGAGAACCTGCCTCAGGAAGGTTTTAGCCAGAAGGACTATGACAAAACTCAACTTCTTCTACAATTGCCAGGAGCTCCTTCACCTCAGGATCTGGGGTTTTCACTGCCTGAAGTGAATGGCTTCAACATTTTCTACAGGTTTGGGACTATCAGGTTAAGATTCCTACAGTTCAGGTTTCAGTACATGATTAGCAATTAGTGGACTATTCTGAAACATCTTTGGTTCCAGAAAAACCAAGAAAGAGACCTTCCTGGAAAATAATTAACTATTTGTTTGTTTGCTTTTAAGGTTGTAGCCAAAACAGCCACACAAATTTAAATGCTTAATTCCTGGTGTTTTCTGTTCCTGCACTCCCTCTTCTGGCTTCCTAGAATTATTTAGCAAGTATCTTGTGCCTCCAGCACACAAAACTCCAGCATTGGTTGAAACAAAACACCCCAATGGAAACACACATTTTGGAAGCAGGCATCACAAAAGGGATGATAAATAATTCAGGAAATGGCCACAGCAGCCAATACATTCTTGAGTATTCTGAGTGAAGGTTCCTTGGGCTTTTAGAGAGCAAAAATAATCCTGACGTTGGTGCAGCAGTTGCAATACTCTGGGTATGAGGTAGGGATAAACAGGAGGCTTCACTGGAGTGTGGTCTCCAGACTTCCAGTCTGTTCTGACTCTTGGATGGTGCAGCAGAGTGCTGTGTTTAAATGGTGTCTCCATGAAGTAGGAGGCTTTTTCTCATTCAAGAATTGTCTTCTACACCCCGGGACAACAGCATTGTTTAACAAACATTCTCCTGCGCTCTTTGAAACCCAGCTATTGATGCTGAAATTGCTTTTAAAGATTTTTCACTGCTGAGCCTGAGAGAAAAATATAAACATGGTGAACAAAACTTTGCATTTGAAGTATTGTTCATTCCTGGTATCCTTCCAAATGTCTTTTCTACCACCGTCTCTACGTGCATTTATCTTCACAAACGAAGCATGAAGCCAGTCCCCCCCCCATCTAAGTACACTGGTTCTGAGCTAACAGTGGCAAACAACAAAGACAAAACTTTCTTGCACATTTGATATTTACAATGCTCTTCTCAAAGTTGTAAACACCTCCTTTTTTTGTTGCTTTTGCTCTCATTTCAAGCAGCAAAACCCAGGCAAGAATGCACAGCAGAAAGCCTCCCTGCTACAGAAGCAGTGCAATCTGAACAGCCATTTACTTGGTGCTGATGCTGCCCTTCTTCCAACGAAGCCTGTGCAGCTGTATGAAGCTGTTGAGATGGTTTGAGAAGGGTTTTCAGTGTATATAATAAGAATTTCATTATGTATGCACTCAGGTTTGGAGTTCTGCCTCGACAAAGGACCAGAGCAAATGGCTTCGAGTTGTACCAGGGGAGGTTTAGGTTTCATACTAGGAAAAATTTCTTCACAGAAGGGGTTGTCAAGCATTGGAACAGGCTGCCCAGGGAAGTGGTGCAGTCTGAAGGACATGGGTTAGTGGTGGGCTTGGCACTGCTAAGTTAACATTTGGGCTTAATGATCTTAAAGGCCTTTTCCAAGCTAAACAATTCTACAAGAGCAATAGGAAAAGATGCTTTAAAATGTATACTAAACACAGGAAGCAACACATTCTGCTCCAATGTGCTAGCTCCTCCACAGATTTTAGCACTCAAGAAGGTCCTAAAACTCAGTGGCTTTAAAGATCTCCTGCCTGCTTCCAGGGAATTCCTGCCATGGAGAAATTTCAGAATGAAGAGCTGTGATGTATCCTCCTTCAGCTCCCTTGGTTCTCATTGCTGTCATCCACGCCACCCACCAGCCTTGCAAGGTGCTAGAAGAAGGGTGAGCAGCCAGGCAGATTTTGCATGCGTGAAAAAGAGCTTCCATGGTTCTGGGGTGCACTCTTGGACCCTGCCAGCTTGTGGAGTCTGTGCTCCAGTCCTATAAATACCGTAATGTGACTCAGGTGAGTCATGACATCTATTGCCACACATCAGAGTGTTTGCTCAGACCTTGCATATTGCTGACACAGTGCCTTATAGCCTAAGGCAAGAATCAAGTCCTGCTTCCTCTTCTGGAAAGCCCCCAGCAATTCTTCTGAGTATAAAATCCCAGTAAGTGGCTGTGGTAGTTTCAGGGCAATGAGTCTGGTAAATGTCAGCTGATACATAACAGCATCATTGTGGGCTGGAGGACCTGGGTGCTTCAGGAGAGTGGATTTATAGGAAATGACTGGCAATTATTAACTGGCATGAAGCTGCTACTCATGCATAGTTATTTGTAAGATTAGGGCCAGGAGTTTTGCAAGTTTTGGCCTTCATGTGACAGTTCACAAGGAGTGAATGTTGTTATACCAGACAATAGAAGTGGCTGTGCCACAGGGAGGCTTGGTGGCTGTGCCTTCAGCTCTTAGGAAAGTGAAATGGACAAGGCTTTGGGAAGAAAACCAAACACACCTCACTGTCTCTAGTATCAGAAGGTATACATTTGGTGGCTTGAAGTGTTGCATGTTGTCCATACAGGAGCTAAGTTAAAGCCTTTATAAGAAATAATACTAAAGCAGCTTACTGGCTGCTTTTCTTTTAGGGAGACTGAGAACAAAAAGCAGATCTGGTATCCTAAGAAGGCTTAGGGGAGACCTTATTGCCTTATCTCAGTATTTAAAAGGTAGCTGCAAAGAAGATGGAGACTTATTTTTAACAAAGAGTCACATGGGAAAGACAAGGCACAAGGGATACAAGTTACTTCTGGGGAGATTCCAGTTGGACACCAGAGGAAAACTTCACCAGGAGAGCAATCAGCCATTGGTATGATCCATCCAGGGAAGTGGTGGAGTCACCAACACCGGACACTTCTAGGATCCAGAGGGAAGGGCTCTGGACCATCTTATCCAGACTTTGCTTCTCCCAGAGAAGGCTGGACCAGATGATCCCTGAGGTCCCTTACAGCCTGGGATGCTGTGATTATCTGATTTGCAACTCACAGACTTGCCCAGGTGGTGTTAGTGCCACCATGGTGGACAGCACTCTTTGCCACATTACAGTCAAGTTGTGCTTTTTACAGCAGAGTTGCTGGCTAGGGTGACCAGCTTCTTTGTTTCCTGCCATCATGGTGCTTTGGTGGTGGTGCTGGGTTTCATTTTTGCTTCTTCACACATTCAGCACAGCTGGTGCTCTGTGTTGGTCATCTCTACTCAGTAGGTCTTCACCTCCCTGCTAACTCCTGGCGGTCATTAGACCGACAGTGGAAGAACTCTTGTGTCTCCACACCAACTGTTGAAGCTTGGTGCAAGTACTGAGAGAGACTTAGAAATAGTGCTGGTCAGATTCAGCCCCAGATATCCCTTTCCACTCAAATTACATGTGCCTTTGGTGTCTTTGCTGAGGGAGCAAGCTGTGGCTCAGGGAGGCTAAGTGACTTTTGCCACTTTCTGTGATGAACCAGTGGCAGAACTGCAAGGAAAAGCTAGAGGTTCCTGAAAAGCATTTCCTTCCTGTGGCTGAGAAACCTCTTCCCCTTGCTCTGCTTATCATGAGTTTGTTTTGTAGAATCCTAGAATGGTTTGGGTTGGAGGGGACCTTCAAGATCATCCAGTTCCAACCCCTCTACCATGGGCAGGGACACCTCCCACTAGCCCAGGTTTTTCAAGGCCACATCCAGCCTGGCTTTGAACACCACCAGGGAGGGGACATCCACAGCCTCCCTGGGCAGCCTGTTCCAGTGTCTCACCAACCTCAATGGAAAGAATTTCCTCCTACTTTCCATTGTAAAGCTCCTTTCTTTTAGCTCAAAGCCACTGCCTCTTGTCCTGTCACTCCAAGCCCTCATCAAAAGTGCCTTCCCAGCTTTATTGTAGACCACCTTCGGGTACTGGAGGAGGTTGGAAAGGCCCCAGCTATATGCACAGGAGTCCAAATACTTTGATGAGTCATGACCATGAATCTGTAAGAAGTAGGAGAAATAATTGTATGAGGTAGGTATGACTTTGTAAAAGCTCCTGCTTAAATCACCAGGAAAGCTTCACCCCAGTGCCCATGGGAGAGCTAGGAACAAGCCCCCATAGGCCTTACTCAGCACTACATAAATGGAAATCCTGCTTCTTGTTTAAAAAAAACCCTTTGATTCTGTAAACAGCTCCTGCTCCACCACCACCATTCCTGCACCCACCCCAGAGCTGGGGGCAAGACCCCCAACCAGCCAAGATACCACCCAGAGGAGCTCAGCCCCAGTAAGGAGGCTCAGCTAGCACCCATGGAGGATATTGGAGAAGTCATCAATCCTGGTCCTAACAACTGGGGGGGGCACCAACCCCCCCAGCCTTTATTATCACCATCACCCAGCATGCACCATGGACACTCCCCAGTGATGAGAGGAGGATCCCTCGACCCAAATGGGCTCAGCTTAGGGCTTCTACTTTTCCTGGGGGGAGGGATTGAAAAGGGGAGGGGGGGAGGGCAAAGTGGCCACACTTGGGGTGGGAGGAGACTCCAACGGAGCCCAGGTGCTCTGGGATTTAAGGGGAAAAAGGGGGAAAATGGGGCAGGTGGGGTGGGAAAGGGGCAGACTGTGAAACCTGTGTTGTTGAGAAAGAATGGATACTAAAATAATATTCAAATATGAATTGGTGACTTACAGTGATCACTAGATGCTTAATATGGCTACTTTCAGGATGTCCCACTACTCTTGGATGTTAGATAATTTATTGACAAATTTGATAGGCCAATATTAAGCTCAATAAACAAAAAAACATCCCCACACACCTTCTGCTAAGGTAATTGTACAGCTCTCATCTCAGGAAAGTCTTGATCACAACCCAGAGGGTTTTTTTGGGGGTTGTTTTCCTGCTCATCTGTGTGGGGGGAGGGGGCTTGCTTCAGAGAGTAGGCTGTGTGTAGCCAGGACCCTCCTGGGCTGAAGAGGAGCCAATGGGTTTAGCTGGCAGAGTTGAACTCTCCTACAGCTAAACAGGAGCAGTCCGTGCCACAAGGAACCCTGTGTTCTCTCCTGTGTGAGTATGGAGACAATAGGAGTGCGAGATGGAAACCCTTTGCTCTCCAGGCACAAGTGCATGAGTTACAAAGGAAAGTAGAGAGGAGAGAGTTCTTCCAGCAGGAGAGCTGCACTGCTCTACCATGAGAGGTTCTCTGGTCCTAGTCTGTGGGCATCAGATCCAAATTTGAGTAGGGGAAGATCTCAAGAAATGACTGTATTGGAGGCTCTGGGGAGGCCACACCTGGAGTGTTGTGTCCAGATTCGGGCATCTGAATACAAGAGAGGTGCTGGAGCCAGGGCAGAGGAGGGCAAGGAAGCTGGGAAGGGCCTGGAGAATAAATCTGATGAAGAGCAACTGAAGGAGCTGGGGATGGTTAGTTTGGAAAAGAGGAGGCTGAGAGGAGACCTCATTGCTGTCTACAACTCCCTGACAGGATATTGTGGAGAAGCTGCTGCTGGTCTCTTCTCATAGGTAATTAGTGATAGAATAAGAGGGAATGGCCTCAAGCTGCCACTGGGTAGGTTCAGTCTGGACAGTATGGAACATTTTTCCCAGCAAGAGTGGTCAGGGATTGGAATGAGCTGCCCAGGGAGGTGGTTGAGTCCCCAACCCTGGATGTGTTTAAAGGTACTTTGGATGTGGTGCCTGGGGCTCTGGTTTAGGGGTGACCCTTGTAGAGTAGGGTTCTGGGTTGGACTTGGTGATCCTGAAGGTCTTTTCTAACCTGAACGTTTCTGTGATCGTTTCTGAAGGCTGTTTGCTCTCAGGATCTGTTTACCGCTTCACATAACTCTCTGAAGCCTGCATCTTATGAGCTTAAGGGTTTTCAGCTGCATAGAACCCACCATTTTATGGTCTTCTGTTTGTGAAATTAGGGTGGGGAGAGCAGGTGGAGACGGCTAATCAGGAGAACAGTGAAAGGGCATGTGAGGGGGTAAGAACATAAAGGTAGATTGAAATTAAGAGCCCCTGAGGCAGCAGATGGAGGAGAGAGCCACTTAGAACAGGTCTGAAAAGGTAGGATGGGCTGATACTTCAGGTCCCTTCTAAGCTGATGTTGTATGACACTCCACTCTCCTAGGGAGCCAAAGTCATGGGCCGGGCACTCTCGCTGGCTATAAGGGATCTCGGGGTGTTTGGAATACCGGCCAAGGTGGGAGCCGGTACCCGTGGGCGGTAGGTCGGTCGGGCCGGAGCAAAGCGTGGGCGCTGCCGCCCTCTCCCGGCTGTGCCCTCTCCGACTTGGGGCGAGGAGCGGAACGTCCCAGCCCTGGCTGGGCTCGCTTCGGACGCGCAGTAGATGCTTGCTGTAGTGTAGGAACTGCCGGAGGAAGGGCACCAGCCGCATCGAGCAGCGAGAGCTGGTCGAGGTGGAGGGGGGAACCAGACAGGTATCCCCCCCGTCCGCAGGTGCTCCTGAGCCGCGGGACCCCCTCTGCAGCGACGGCCGGCCCGGGGCTGCACGTCGTGGCGCGGCCAGCAGGAGGAAGGAAGAGGAAGTGAGAACGGTGGTGGGGAGCTGCCGAGTGCCCCGGGATGGGATAGCGCCAGGGGCAGCGCAGCACACCGAGGCAGCAGCGGTGGCGCTGGGGTGGCTAAGCTGCTCCGCCGGTCCTCGAGGCAGGGTCGGTGCTGCCCGCCCTGGGAGGTAGGCGAGCCGCGGAGCTGGTGGCCAGTGTGATGTGGGGAGTCGCGGAGGAGGAGCGGGATGGGGCGAGCAGGCGGCCGGGGAGCTCCGCACCTGCCCGCGGCGGGCATTGGCAGCCGGTCCCCGGCGGAGCTGGTGCCGGGCGGAGCGGGGGACAACTGGAGGGAGCGGCCGGCGGTCGCCGTGAGGAAGAAGAAGCGCAGAGGAAGCGCAGCCTCGTGCTTGTCAGTGCGGCGGGGCCTCGGCCGGCGGCTGCTGGCGGGGAGGGGGTGGCCCGGCCCGCCTCGCATAGCATAGCGGCTCCTCCCGCCGCCCTGCCCTCTCCGCCGGCCCGCCGCCGCTCCTGCTACAGCCGTCCGGCGCTCTCCGCAGCGCCGCCTCCTCCTTCTCCGCTACGGCCTCCTTCCCGCTGCCTATCCCCTACCTCCGCAGCTCCTTCTGTGCCCCGGGCGGCCCTGCCCGCGCCGGCTGCTCCTGGTGGTCGGAGGCCGCTGGTGAGGAGCAGCGAGCGGGGGCCGCGCACCTCCGGGCGCCCGGGGCAGGGGGGGATGAGTGAGTGAGCCGTGGCGGGGCCTCGGCGGGACCGGCGCGACACTTGGCGGCGGCGAGTGGCCGGGAGGGCGGGAGGCCCCGGCATGTCCCGCGTGGGTCAGCCTGGGGGAGAGGTTGCTTCCGCAGCAAGTGTCCGCACGGCCGCCGGAGCCGCTCGGCAGCAGAAGCCTCAACTTTGAAGCAAGTGCATCCTTGCAGCCCGCTGGGCTCTCGGCTCGGCGCTGGTACCCAGCCGCCGCCTGCGGGGCTCCCTACCTGGCCTTGAAGAGCTTCGGGTGGGATGTGGGGGGTGCGTGTGCTTGCCTCTTCCTAAGCTTGGGCTCAGAGAAGTGATGAAACAGCTGACGGATCTCGGCTGAAATGGTTGTTCTGACATGTGGGTGGCGGTTACGCAAAGCCGCGGTGCGCTGTCTTGTAAAGCAAGTGGGTAGCGGGTCCAGAAAGTTACGGTTTCAAAGTTGCTTGGCTGGAAGCCTTTACAAAGTTTATTTTGAATATCTTTTCCTTGCAGAACTCGTACGACTGTCCAGCTCTCCCCCGGGAATGGTGTAAAGTAAACATAGGAGTTCCTGAAAAATAACAGTGAGTACATTTCAAATCGGCAACGTTTTGTTGTTAACTTGATAAGAATCCCTCTTGACCTGGCAAGGCTCAGAGTGTGCAGCAAGTGCACGGAGAGTGCCAATGATAATAATAGGGTGTTAATTGCTGTAGTATAAACGTGGTTGCCTGCGAGCCGGATTTCATGAACCAGCAGCTATGGTGCGGTTTCAGCGAGGGATGTTGTGAAGCACATTTATAAACAGCTGGGTTTTCTTTTGCTTTTGTCCCTCGGCTGCCTGATTGCCTCCGGTTAAAATCTTTTATCCTCCGCGAAGAGGGAGAAATTGACTAAGAACTGTGCAGAGCCCTGTATCTGTAACTGAGGACACTGTTTCCTCCTCTTCCCTTTGGCTCCTTCTCCTGCTTTCCCCCAAATGCACACACACGCATGCTGTCTCATCCCCGGTTATATAATCTTGGAGACATTTATGGATCGTTCATTGTTCACACTAGTCCCATTCTTTCTGTGTCATTCCTGCTTGATTGAGTGACTTATGCAGAGTATTTCACAGTAAAGAAAAATACATTTGAATTTCCATAAAGTTCTTCCAGTTAAGCTGTGAGTTTGCTGCCTTTGACTTTTTTTCTCTGATCCCCATCCCCCTTCCCCTTTTTTTTACGTATACAAGTAGGTGCTATAGACCTAATCTGATGCCTTAACTAGGTAAGGAGGAGGATAGTTTACTAATAGAAGTCCCTGTTGATACCCATTAACACACATGTTAGAAAGCTGTTCAAAGGGCTGCAGCAACTTCTAAAAACTCAGCAGCCAGAGAAAATAAGGATTAATATGGATAAAGCATTGGCACAACGTGACATGGGTATTGTTGAGAGAGTCTGCCACTGCAGTCTGTGGATCTGAGTGGGTGATTGGACCAGTCTAGAGGTGTACCTGATTCCCAGTTTGTTCATGGAGGTTACATAGGGGTAGTTGACATCTTTTGGTCTCTCTTTGTAACCTGTTTGAAGCTCGCTGTGCAGTCTAGCATGCTCGTCTTCTATGTAGCTTGCAGATTTGCTTTTGAGTGTCAACTGTCTGAGGATCACTTTTTAATGAAGAATGGGAGGGGTGGGAAGGACTGGTTGCTGTACTGACCATTTGGATATTTTCCCTTCTCTGTATGCCAGGAAAAACTTCACAGGTGTACAGTTCAGGTGGGTTTTGATGAGGGGATAGGAAAAGTTCTTGCCTCCTTATTCTGCTGTAGTCTTCTCTGGTCACTGAGCACACCTGCAGTTCAGTAGTCATTATTACATAACCTGCCTATGCATGCTCTTAAAAGCAGATGCTTTTGTTTCCACGCTGTTCAGGTGCAACATATTGCATAGATTGTCTTAAGAAGTGTTTTTTTCTTCATGCCCCTTTACCCTAGGAAAGCTTGGTATGCTGCACAAAGGTGTAACTGTTGCTGAAACACTGCTGTGTCCGTTGCACTTCCTGACAGTGATGTTGATCTGCAGTGAGTTGCAGATCAAGAGTAACGTGCTGCTCCACCCTTCCTTCCGCTCTTTGTTTTTCCTTCTACCTAGCAGAAGTCCCTTTGATTAGAAGGTTTGGGCTCATAAATGTGCTTGGTCACAGTACTCAGCCTGCAAAGTGGAGCTGGGCTGTGAGTTTGTGTTGCCCACCTTGATACACAGGGAGCAGGGCTTCCTTGTTCATGTATAAGATGTGTGGCTGTCATCTTGTGCTACTGTATGTGGTGCGGTCAGAAGCTAATATCTATAGATTTAACTGTAAGTAGGAAAAGCTTTCTCTAGATCCCTGCCTGTGCACCTGCACACTGGCATGCAGTGTCCCTCCTGTTCCAATAACAGGCTTCTCCTCTTTTTGATATATGGCCAACCACAGCGTTTCCATCTCTGTGATTCCCAGATAAGGATTTGCTTGTGACTTAGATGGAGCCACTGACTAGAATTTTCCTCTTGACTTGTAACTCTGTTTATCTATTCCCTCAAAATAAATGGTCCCTTTAAAGTTTAAGAGCCCTCTTTGTTGTGCTGTGGTATGAATGTGCAGTGTCCCCTTTTGTTAAAGTGATTATAGAAGACGATGGGCTTTTGGGGACCCTGGAGACTGGAAAGCATCACCTGCCCTTGGAGCAAGCCAAAGTACTCTAGCCTCTTCTGGTTGATTTCTCTGCATAGTTAACACTTGGCTTTGGTAGACTTTCTCCTCTGCTGCATCCCTGTACTCTCCTGAAGGTACAGCTTTGAGGAGAATGAGTTGGTTGGCTTTACCTCCCTGTTCAGTCATTATCCTATTACAGAGGAGACTTCAGAAAGGGGTTTTTTTCCTTGCAGTCATGAAGTCTTTGTGGTCTGAACACTTGTGACTAGAAATGGCTTTGTAGCAGCCATCAAACCACCACTGTGTATGTAAGGCCTGTGCTGTATCTTTAAAAGATTTCCCTGCTTTGAATGACTTTCTCTTTAGAAAAAGGTTCTTGTATTCGTGGCAAGAGGAATGTGCCAAGTACACGTTGTTAAACTTGTGTCAATTTAGCAGCACAACTGTTTAAAGGCTCTTGGATCATTTTCTTTCTACTGGATTCAGGCTTTTTTTTTTTAACACCACCCTCCCTGCCTTTTTTTTCCCCTTCACCCCCCCCCCCCTCCAATTAGAACACTGGAAAAGGAGAAGGCAAACTAAAAGCAATTGGCAGAAGCCAGTATGTTGGCAGGCAGTTGATAGTACAGATCATAAGAGGTGATAATACATCTGTGACACTTCACATAAAATAAACTGCTTGCATATGGTGGTACAGAGATGAATGGAAGAATAATCACCAAATTGGGAAGCTTCTTTCAGTCAGCACTTTTGCATCAAGCTGCTTGCAAGGATTTGGGGTTTGTGGTTTAAACTCTCATTATTGGAAGTGTTGTGAGGCACATGAGAGGCTGATAATGTCAGCACCTTTCTGCTAGTCTCCTCGGTTTTCTGATCACTGTTAACACTTCAGAGGAATATTAATGAGCAGCCCATGCCATGGGGGATGGTTAATGTGTTTCTTCTTAATGTGTTTCTGCCATTTCAGACCTGGCAGAGGTGGACTCATGGGCAGACACTAAGTGGCAGGTGCCAGGTGTGGTACTGCGGTACCCATCAGCAAGCTACTCATTTCTCAGTCTGCTGGGGGGATTGGCTTGTAAAGCAGTGGCTTGTGCTTAGGAGGTGAACAGTGACATGCATGGTGCTTGTTTGCAAACACTTGAAAACGTTTTGATACATTTCTCCCGCTGGGAGGTTTCCTTTGTGAGTATTGGAGGGGGCTGCAGTAGGCTCGCTTGCAGTGACTGCTAGGAGGGGGAAGCCAGTAGTGAAAACATGGAAGTGATGGACAAACCATTTTTCTGTTCAGCAGTAAATTGCACTATGAAGAAGACTTGAGGCCGATGCTGGTGAGGGTCCCCTTAGAAAAATGTTTTTAGTTTATGTACAAATGAACCCACTTTGGTACATTCCCAGTGAACTTGAGAACTGAAGATACTGGAAGAATTGGAGATATTAGGCAAATGTGATAAGCTACCTGTTCTTAGAGGGCATAATTCTCCCTGCTGCTGTGTTTCAATTACAGTCAAATAACACTGCAGAACTCCACAGGAGCTAGCACTAGCACAAGGGAGGGAATGGAAACTGCCAGTCAACACTGAGGGAGAAGGTTTCCCCTTTCAGATTGAATTCTGTTGATTTTAAAATGCTGGTGAAACATTCTCCTCGATGAGGAGGCTGAAGGGGGTGGGGGGCAATAAGAAAACAGAGAGCTATTGCAAAATAATAGCTGTGTCCTAGCTGTGTGTGTTTTCTTGTTTTGCTTCTGCTTTCCTTATTTGTTTGTTAATTTTCAAAGTGAGGTGCTCCTTGTAGTTTCTTCTTGCATGCTTGCCACCTCTACCTTGGTATCTTCTTTGATCCTTGATGCATTTATTTCTCCCAACTCTATGGGTTTCTCTGGCTCTGTCCAGTCCTTAAATACTTTCCCTTAGAGTATTCATCAGTTAAATAATCTAAGTTTTTCAAGAAACACACTTCAGTCCAGAGCTTATCACCTGCTGTGTTCTCCTGAAGTCTTCAGCTCAAAGTGTTTATTGGACAGCCCTAACCTATGGTGGCAAATGAAGGGTAAAAGTCTCTGACATTCTGTATCATCAGAGCCAGGAATTAATTTTATCAGCTCCATGAACACATATGATATGTGGCTTTCTTCTTTCTTTCTTGTTCAACTTGCTTCAGCTGAAAGGGAGGATGGGTCACTGACTCTTAGAGAACTTCAGATGCTGGAGATGTGATGGCATTAACCCACCATCCTTTAATACAGCAGAAGGTGGTTGCTTGAAGATGTTTTAGTTTTCCAGAGCTTTTTGTAAATCAGGGAATGTGTGTGAGCATGGACAAAGTGCTCCATGTGGACTTGGATGTTAGGAAGAAGTTGTTCCCCATGAGGGTGGTGAGAGACTGGCACAGGTTGCCCAGGGAGGTGGTGGAAGCCTCCTCCCTGGAGGTTTTGAAGGCCAGGCTGGATGTGGCTGTGAGCAACCTGCTGTAGTGTGAGGTGTCCCTGGCCCATGGCAAGGGGGGTTGGAACTGGCTGATCCTTGAGGTCTCTTCCAACCCTGACAATTCTATGACTTTGTCTCCTATTCAGTGTGTGAAGCTGACAACCTGGGTATCAAATACCTCCAACGTTTTGAAGTTGAGACGAGGAAGGATATGCAGGATGTGACAACAGGCTCAAATATCTCAACTATCAAAGAGCTTTCACTCTCTCATGTAACCAAAACAGCTCCCACAAGCATAAATTATTGTGGTTCCTCACACATACATTTAGACCAGAAATAACTTGAAAAGCTACTAACATAACTAGTTGGGTTCTAGGCAACTCTTCCAGAATAAATGGTTATCACAGTACATTAGAGGTTGGCAGGGACCTCTGGAGATCATCAGGTCCAATCCCCCTGCCAAAGCAGGATCACTTAGGGTAGTCTGCACAGGAATGCATCCAGGTGGGCTTGAAAAAGTCTCCAGAGAAGGAGACTCCACAACTCCTCTGGGCAGCCTGCTCCAGGGCTTTGTTACCCTCACTGTAAAGTTGTTCCTCCCCATGTTGAGGTGAAATCTTCTATGTTCAAGCTTGTACCTGTTGTTCCTTGTCTTACTAGTGCACACCAGCAAGTCTTTGAAATCAGTTTATAATAGCGATTCTGTGGCGTAGAGAACTGCTCAGTAAGTCAGCATGAATGACATCCTAGTGCTCAAGAAGCATGTGGATGTGGCATTTCAGGGCATGGTTTAATGGCCGTGGTGGTCTTAGGTTGACAGTTGGACTCAATGATCTTTGAAGTTTTTTCCAACTGAAACAATTCTATGAAATAATTCGCAGCAGCCTTCCTCCTTCAGTTGAAGGGAAGAGGCAGGGCTCCTATTTAGTCTGTTGGAAACTTACAGAAGATTAGGCATGTAGTTGACTTTCTGTGACCATGCACATGCTGCAAGTAGTGAGTGTGCTCTGTGTGTGTGTATTTCTGCTGATGCTGACTTCTTATGTAGGAAGAGGAGATGTGTACAGAATCACAGAATTGTCAGGGTTAGAAGGGACCTCAAGGATCAGCCAGTTCCAACCCCCCTGCTATGGCCAGGGACACCTCACACTACAGCAGGTTGCTCACAGCCACATCCAGCCTGGCCTTCAAAACCTCCAGGCATGAGGCTTCCACCACCTCCCTGGGCAACCTGTGCCAGTCTCTCACCACCCTCATGGGGAACAACTTCTTCCTCACATCCAATCTGAATCTCCCCATTCCTAGTTTTGTTCCATCCCCCCCAGTCCTATCACTCCCTGACCCCCTCAAAATTCCCTTCCCAGCTTTCTTGTAACTCCCTTTAGATACTGCAAGGCCACAATTAGGTCTCCTGGGAGCCTTCTCTGATTAAATCTTGTGCAAATAGGAGAATGAACTGTAATTTAGAAGAAAACATAGATAAATCCAATTTTGCTGTGTTCTGGGGTGATGGAAAGAGTTTATCAAAAGTCTCATTTCAGTAAGCTTCTATGGAATGTGGTTGTTTTTAACACTTTCCTCTGTAGATATGAAACTGTCTAAGCTAACTATTCATATGTTCTTAAGTACATGAAAGATGGTGCTTGAATTTGTAGCTGAAGTGAAAAATCTTGCTTGTCTGTTTTTCCTTTAGCCCATGTATTGTGTAGCCCAGCAGAAGTGTGAGGGATGTCTCAGGTCAGTGGTTCAGGCTTTTGCCTGTCCAGGCTGGCAACTTGCTGTATATTTGTGGATGCCCCTGCTTACTGCAGAGAGGGTTGGACTTGACCTTTGGATGTCCTTTCCAACCCAGACCATTCTATGATGCTTTGGTCAGTCTTGCCAGAGTGACCATAGTGGGGGTGACTCTTGAAAGGGCTGCCTCGTATTTTAAGAGGGATGGTAATCTGCTGAGGTGGGGGCATGAGGAATTTGAAACTATTCACTTAAGACTCCCTGGCCAGACAATGAACTTGATTTGCCCATTCCTTCCCTAATAGGAAAAGGATAAAAATGTCCATGTCACAGGTTGGTATGATACAGTTTTTACTCTTGGTGCCAGTGCGTGTATTTGTTACATTCAAATATGGTCTTTTCTATTGCTTTTGCTGTCTGGAATACAATTCTACCTTAGTTTTCATACCAACAGTCATGGCTTCAGCTGGAAAATGAAACTTGATGAGTGTTGGCTCAGAGCATGGATTCTTGGACAGACTTTTTAAATAAGTGAGCCAAACCAACTGAAAAAAAAATCCCCAGAGGTAAGGATGGGTCCTTGCCTTCTGGAACGGCTATTTAATATAAGCCTTGCTCACTGGGCTTTTAAAATACTGGAGTATTGGTGTGTGTTTTTCCCGCTTCCTTCTCTCCCTTCAAGCACCAGGGCACTCATCTGTTGAGGCTCTACCCCCTGTGGTCCAAGTACATTCCTCCTATCAACCTTTTCACCTCACCTCCCACTATCCCTCTTCACACATACTCTGACATCTCTTCTGCTCACCAAGCTACCAGCATTCAGGTCTAGACATGGTAATCTAATTCTGAGCTGTGCTGTATAGAGGTCTATAGCCTCTTCTGTAAATATGCATTCAAGTTTCTTGTGCTTAATCTTTTCCTGAGGGAAAAAAAGTAAGGCAGAAAACAAGTGAGAGCTTCCAGAGGAGAGCAAAAGAGAATGTTTGGTGTGGTGGTGGTTGACTGCTCAGGAGAAGATGGTAAATGAGGGGAGGAAGGAGAGATCCAGCCCACTAAAAAGCCTACAAAGCTGAAAGAAAATGTAAGATCTTCTCTACTTTGGACTACTTAATGACATTTCAACCATATCTGTGGCAAGCAATTAAAGATTTGACAGCCTAGTGCCAGTTGCAGAAAGGGGTGTGAAAAATGGCCCAAATAGTGATCAAAAGTACCAAGGAATTGTAACTGTTAGGCCAATTTATGGGATCCTTTTGGAAAGAGTTAGATAAATTCATTTTTTGCTACAAAACATGAAACTCTTTTTTTTTACAGAAGGTATAAAATGTGGCAAGGGAAAAAAGATGTCTGCTGCTCTCAGCCTTTCTTCTCATTTGGACTTGACCCTGTTGGAGCTTCTGTGTCTTTTCTTCCCTCTGTATATAAAATGCTGATGATTTCAGATTGTTTCTTGGGTTAGCCTTGGGATGCAGCTCGTACAGCATCTTTCATGAACTCTTCTAATATGCCCTGGCCTGGGCTTTTATTTCTTGACCTGCCAAAAATAACCTCTGTGTGTTTCTTTTTCCCCCTTCTAGCTACCTTATAAAGCTAGATTGTTGGAAGAGCTTGTGTGGTTGTGTAACAACAAGAGTCAGCAGCCTTGTGCCCTGTTGGGGTGGTTTTCTGGGAGGTAAAGGTTTCAAAGCCTTCATCCCCTGCAGCTGCCAATGAGTCAGAAAACACTTTGTGATAAAGGAGACATGTTTGCAGAGGGAGAAGGGAAGAAAATCATCTCCATAATTTGGAGTTCTAGTTTAAAGCAAGACACACAGATAAAATGCTCTTGGGCTATTTGCACTGGAATTTCAAATTGGGTTTCCTGGCTCGTGTGCTGCGGGGATCAAAACATTCACAAGTCAGTGGCGGTGGTGTGTAAGTTCAAATGAAAACAGGAGGGTTTGAGATGATTTAAAATTTTATTTATTTATTGCTCAAGTCATGTAAGACTATTCACCTGACTCCAGAGATAGTAAGGAGTTAGTTTTGGACAATTTGGGCTACTTTTTCTGTAGTTAAAGGAGCAGCAGCAGAAGGGAAAAAGCAGTCAGCCCTGCCTGCCTACATTCGGTGACTAGAGAACCACCAAGCTAGCCTAGAAAATCAAACCTAAGTCAACCCGCGGATCGTTTTGTTGCCATCTAATTGTTCTTGCCGTGTTCACCGGTCCCCATAAGCCTGACTAAGGGGATAAGCCTTGCTTTCCTGTCTTGAGGCTTTTCTCTCTTGACCTATTGAAATTCAAAGTGGGAGGGCCCCCCTTTAGAGTGTGCCCTGTCGACGCTCTAACAAAGAAGCTCCAGCTGCGGATACGGATTGAAGAGGGAGGTAGCTTCTCAGGCCAGCAATTTGGAGTCATTTAGGAAACCAGCAGCAGTTCTAATTTAACTTGCAAATAGTAAATCTTGAGTCAGTGCCGTCTGCAGGCCACGGATGTCCTGCTCTTGAATTCAGAGAGTGGCTGAGTGATGTGTTCTGCTGCAGGTACTGCTTCAGGGACCTGTGATGGTAATTGTGGTGCTGTGTAGTTTTAACCCGATGGAAGAGAGGCATTGTGAGCACTGCTTGGGCACTGGAAGGATGTAGTTGCAGTCTTTGCATCAGGTAGCTGGTGAGGGGTCTAGAGCATGGCTTTTATAAAAAGCAGCTGGGGAAACTGGGATTGTTTAGGCTGGAGAAAAAGAGGCTGAGGGGAAACCTTAGGGCTCTCTACAACCAGTAGACAGGTGAGTGTTGGTCTCATGCTCCAAGTGACAGGACAAGAGGAAATGGCCTGAGGTTGTGCCAGGGGAGGTTTAGGTTAGAGTTTAGAAAACTTCACCAAAAGGGTTTCCAAGCCCTGGAACAGGCTGCCCAGGGAAGAGGTAGAGATGCCATCCCTGGAGGTATTTAAGAGGTGCAGTTGTGGTGCTGAGGGACATGGTTCAGTGGTAACCTGGCAGTGCTAGGTTGGTGATTGGAATTGATCTTAAAAGTCTCTTCCGCCCTAAGTGATTCTATGGTTCTAGCTAAAGGCTGGGTCCTAACGGAGTGTGTCCTTGGGACAGCTGCTCTGCAGGGCTTCAGTGCCAGTAGTGTTCTTGCAGGAAGGAGGATTCACATGTGCCACATAGTGCCAATTCTGGTAAGAAGTAGTAGGAATCACCCCGTTAGAAGAGCTCATAAAACACTGTCTGCATCTTCTGGTGTCGTCATCCCGCTCTGTTTGCAGCGGCCTCATTTGAGTTGGGCTACTTGGGCATTAGTTAGGTTTGTACCTAACCCTATTGCCAGTAGTGGCCACTGGGAAAGAGTTGTGTGGGTTTATGTGTGTGTGTCTGTGTGCATTGTCCTTTGGTATGCAGACTAAATGAGATGGGAAACTCTTCTTGAAGATAAACTTCGGGAGAAATGTGTCCCAGATTATTAAAAACACTTAGGTGCGTTGAGAGGAGTGTGGCCAGCAGGTCAAGAGATGTGACTCTGCCCCTTTTACTCCACTCTTCTG
Organism: Melanerpes formicivorus; assembly: GCF_026170545.1. Lineage (NCBI taxonomy): Eukaryota > Metazoa > Chordata > Aves > Piciformes > Picidae > Melanerpes > Melanerpes formicivorus. The sequence continues at coordinate 6,277,705 of NW_027142376.1, forward strand.
AGACCCTACCTTGAATACTGTGTCCAGTTCTCATGTCCCCATCATAAGAAGGACAGGGCTGTTGGAGCAAAGTTGGCCCAAGGGCTGGAACACCTCTGCTTGTCAGAAGCAAAGCAAGGTGGTATTGAGAATGACCAGCAGATATCTGAGCATTTGGCCTCACTATTGGCTTTTGCAGTAGCAGGGTAGAATTACTGGAGTGTTATTTACATCTGTGGATAGGTGAGATCCACAGGGTGATGACTTTTCCTCCTTTTCTGTGGAGTATCTTTCTGTAGGTATGAGGAACTCGCCCTCCTCCTACTGGTGGAAGATTGAGTACTGTGTCCAGTTCTGGGCCCCTCAGTTTAAGGACATTGAGACACTTGAACGTGTCCAGAGAAGGGCAACAAGGCTGGGGAGAGGTCTTGAGCACAGCCCTGTGAGGAGAGGCTGAGGGAGCTGGGGTTGTTTATCCTGGAGAGGAGGAGGCTCAGGGGTGACCTCATTGCTCTCTACAACTACCTGAAGGGTGCTTGTAGTCAGGAAGGGGTTGGTCTCTTTTCTCTAGCAGCCAGCATCAGAATAAGAGGACATAGTCACAAGCTGTGCCAGGGGAGGTTTAGGCTGGAGGTGAGGAGAAAGTTCTTCACTGAGAGAGTCATTTGCCATTGGAATGTGCTGCCCAGGGAGGTGGTGGAGTCACTGTCCCTGGAGGTATTCAAGAGAGGATTGGACGTGGCACTTGGTGTCATAAGGTCTGTGGTGACAGGTTGGACTTGATCTTTGAGGTCTCTTCCACCCTTGGTGATACTGTGTGATATTGATACTGTGATAAGATTTCTCTGTGCTTAGTTAAAACCCGACAATGCCAGCAGCACTCCTTTTTGTATTCTTTTAAAAAAAACCATGGTTTGGACTTCCTTATCTGCTCTCACCACAAAAAATAAGAGATTGTTCAGTTGGAGGCTTTTTGTCAGAGCTGTACTGCCAGGAGCCTTCCTGGCCTCTGGCACAACAGAAAATGCTGCACTTGAAAGAAAGGAGTACAGTTTAGGAAGGGTTGGAGGGGGTATCCCAAGACTGTTGGTGAAAGGCAGAGCTTGGCATTGCAGAGCAGTGGCTGAACAAATCATTCATGTGCCTTGGAACTTTTGACAGTGGCAGAATAAGGTTAAAGGAAGGAGAAAAGAGAAGCAAAGCAGAGGAGGAAAGCATTATCAGGACTGAAAACGGGAGGAGAGGGAGACTGTCTTTATTTAGGCAAGGTAAGGCTAAAACAGGGAATTGGTGATCACTGGTGTTTTAGTCCAGTGTTTTAAATCAGTGTGAGAGAGAATCGTGTTTTGGGTTTGGTTTTGTTTTGGGTTTTTTTTCTCCTGACTCAGCCACATAAACTGAAGTCTGTCAGAGAGATGGGAATTGAGTTTGAATGTTGCTGGACTGTTGTTACCTGTGAATGACACTCTGAAGGATGGAAGAGTGATCTATAATGGTGCACAACAGGTGGTTGTTCCCCAGCAACATCTCACTCCTCCACAGCTTTAAGGGTCCCTTATTTTACATACTATATTGTCCAGCTGGGTGCAGGGCCAGGACTATGACAGGTTCCTAAACCACCTTTGCATCCCCTGGGGGTGCATAATGAAATCATCTTGCAACTGGGCTTGTTGCATGCGTCAGGAGCTGTGCAAGTTGGCTGCTTTCTCAGAATCCATCACTTGGAGGTAGCTTCTTTGTGTTCATTTTCCCCCCCCCCTTCTTTCTTCCCATCCTTCTGTCTGCTGTTGCAGAGTTTGAGCGTTCAGCAGGCAGTGTTGTGAGTTGTCTACCATAAGGCTGCAGTGGGAGTAAGGAAGCTCTTGAGCTAGGAAGCTCTTGAGCTTTTAAGGCCAATCCTAGATTATTCTGGGTCTTTTAAGGTGGGAGGGTGGGTGTGAAGACAGGAAGGCTTCTTGTTCCCATTAAATTACAATTAAAGATGCACTTAAGCTCTGTTGGCTTTTGTAAGTCACCCTGTTGATTCTGCACAAACCAGCACAGATATGGGTCATACTCTTTTTGGTTTTGCAGTGCAGACATGAATAATAATGGAGGAAAGAAATGCTTGGGGCAGAGCAGCTGAGTGGGAAGCATCTTATGCAGCTATGCTTCTGACAATAGCTGCTTTCTGAACAGCTTGCAAAGTCTTCCTATGAAGATGGGGTTTGTTTCTGTTTAGGAGATGAGAGGTTGTAATTTGTGTTCAAGCAGCATTCTTTTCATCAAAATATTTGGCTTTTGCATCCTTGCATGTGTGTGCAAACATGCAGTGTGGCAGCACAGCAGGGCAGCAGAGGCTTTGCTGATTTTGCCTTTTTTGGTGTCTTTTGTAAATGGTTGAGGCCATTAAGAAATTTGCCATTAAACTGTAGATGGAAAGCAGGTTTCTGCAGACTTAATTGGGAGCTCTGGTTGGGCACAGGCACATGGCTGTGCTCATGATCAAGTCTGGGTGAATGGTTTTCATGTCATTCCACCGACCTTTGATCCTGAGAATTTTGTGTGGCTAAGAAATTAAGGCACATGTGGATTATTTGGGATTACTTAATTTGAGAAATCCACTGTGCTATAAAAATTGTCACTTCCCTCCTGTGGAAAGGGTGAGCTTTGTGCTGTGGCCCTTTGGGTGCCTCAGGTGTGCAGGGGTGAGCTTTGTGGTGTGGCCCTTTGGGTGCCTCAGGTGTGCAGGGCTGAGCTTTGTGCTGTGGCCCTTTGGGTGCCTCAGGTGTGCAGGGCTGAGCTTTGTGCTGTGGCCCTTTGGGTGCCTCAGGTGTGCAGGGCTGAGCTTTGTGCTGTGGCCCTTTGGGTGCCTCAGGTGTGCAGGGCTGAGCTTTGTGCTGTGGCCCTTTGGGTGCCTCAGGTGTGCAGGGCTGAGCTTTGTGCTGTGGCCCTTTGGGTGCCTCAGGTGTGCAGGGCTGAGCTTTGTGGTGTGGCCCTTTGGGTGCCTCAGGTGTGCAGGGCTGAGCTTTGTGGTGTGGCCCTTTGGGTGCCTCAGGTGTGCAGGGCTGAGCTTTGTGCTGTGGCCCTTGGGGTGCCTCAGGTGTGCAGGGCTGAGCTTTGTGCTGCGGCCCTGGGGTGCCTCAGGTGTGCAGGGCTGAGCTTTGTGCTGTGGCCCTTTGGGTGCCTCAGGTGTGCAGGGCTGAGCTTTGTGGTGTGGCCCTTTGGGTGCCTCAGGTGTGCAGGGGTGAGCTTTGTGCTGTGGCCCTTGGGGTGCCTCAGGTGTGCAGGGCTGAGCTTTGTGGTGTGGCCCTTTGGGTGCCTCAGGTGTGCAGGGGTGAGCTTTGTGGTGTGGCCCTTTGGGTCCCTCAGGTGTGCAGGGGTGAGCTTTGTGGTGCAGCCCTGGGGTGCCTCAGGTGTGCAGGGGTGAGCTTTGTGCTGTGGCCCTTTGGGTGCCTCAGGTGTGCAGGGCTGAGCTTTGTGCTGTGGCCCTTTGGGTGCCTCAGCAGCAGTGGTGCCCAGAGCCAACACTGGGCTGCTCCTTGGTTCTGCAAGCTGCTGTTTCTGTTGTTGCTCTTAGAAAGTGGTGGCTGTTGGGTTTTGTTTCCCAAGTATCTGTTGGATGGTCCCCTTTTAAGGATTGGACTTGATTTATGATTAAGGGTTCATAGTGTGTTTTCTTGAAAGCTGAAGATCAATGAAATTCAAGTCCCTCCTGCTGCTTCAGCTTATGTGTTAGGGGCTACTGAGTATCAGCACCTCATGTGTCAGGGTAGGCTGGGAGCTGTTCTGTTGGAAAGCTGCTCTGGGGAAGAGGACCTGGGACTCCTGGTGGACAACAGGATGACTGTGAGCCAAGAAGGCTAATGGCATCCTGGGGTGTATTAAAAGGGGTGTTATGAGTAGGGCTAGAGAGGTTCTTCTCCTCCCCCCCCACTCTGGCCTGCTGAGGCCACATCTGGAATACTGTGTCCAGTTGGGCTCCTCAGGTCAAGAAGGACCTCAGGAAACTGCTTGAGAGTCCAGTGTAGAGCCATAAAGATGCTGAAGGCAGTGGAACATCTCCCTGCTGAGGACAGGTTGAGGGGGCTGGGGCTCTGTAGCTTGGGGTAGAGGAGCTTGAGGGGTGACCTCATTCCTGCTGATGATGTGCAGGGCAGTGTCAGGAGGATGGTGCCAGGCTCTTCTCAGGGATGTCCAACGGCAGGACAAGGGACAATAAGTGCAAGCTGAAACAGAGGAGGTTCCATGGGAACATAAAGAAGAAGTTTTTACTGTGAGGCTGTCCAGAGAGGTTGTGGAGTCTCCTTCACTGGAGACATTCAAAACCCACCTGGATGTGTTTCCTTGTGACCTGCTCTGGCAGGGGGGCTGGACTGGAGGTCCCTTCCGACCCCTAATGTTCTTTGATCTGGTCAGCATGGTTAAACTTGATAGATGATCTTTTGAGGTCCCTTCCAACCCCTAACATTCTGTGATTAGGGTAATTGGCAAGGCATTTGAAAACCTTGAGTGCAGTTCTCAGAGCCGAGATGAGCAGATCCCCAGAGTGTTAACAGAATAAAATTCTATTGCTTGCTGTAAAGTTAGTGATGGAGGGGAGGGAGCAGTTACACTAAAGCAAGATGAAGTTCAAATTTAAACCAGCCTGGGTGTGCTGGTCCACAGAGGTAGATCCATATTGCTGCACCCCTTGAGAAGGGCTTGGAGAGGAGAGGCAGTGAGCTTTGGATTGATTTGGATTCTTTCCTTATCCTCCCTTCTGAGGAGGAGCCACGCTGGCTTGAGCATACAGCACTTTGCTTTGACTGCAAATCCTACCAAGGAGGCAGGAGAAAGAAAGAAATGTTTGCAGATATAATTTGTTGTCCTGACTGTTCTGGCAGCGTGTGGAGAGTTACTGGCAGGTCCTTTATAACAGTGCACAGCTTCAGCAGGGAGGCTGCCAGCAGAGCCAGCAGCTTACTAATAACTGACTAATCGTTCCTGTCACACCTGCACAAGCCTTTCTATCACTCCCAAACACATTAGCATTCATCAGAAGCTAGTGAACCACCATGAATCACAAACACATTTTAAGTAATTCTTCTGTCATTCTCCTTGAGCCAAGTGCACCTTTTCTAAGCAATACTTCACTTCTCTACCCCATAAAAAACTTCCCTCCCCCCCCACCTCCAGTCAGAGAAAATGAAAATTGGAGAAATCAAGCCCTCTCTGTGTAATCAAACTTGATAAGCTTTTAGTGAGGACTTTGTACCTTCACTTCTCCCTCTCTAGCTCCGAGCTCCCTTGATGCCTCTAGGTGCAAAAGCCCTGCTCTGTGCTGGCTGTACTCGGCACTGTAGCCACAATTCCTGCATTAGGGACACGTCAGTGCTGAAGCTTTGGATGCCAATTCTGTCACTTCCCTGGGTGTTCACCCAGTTTGCAGCCAGTTTCCACAGAGGGGCTATATCTGTCTCAGCATTGCTCATTGGGTCAGATGATGGTTACTGAAACTGCATGGGAACTCCACGAGCCTTTTCCATACCAGAGGGCCTGTGTTGTTCCAGGATCTCGCTGTGACCTCACCAGTAGATGCCTGCCAAGTGCTTAGCTTGATTTACTGTTCTCATTTGCTGTGTAGACCTAGGCAATCGTGAAAGGGAGGATTAAATCAGAGTGGGAATGACTATGCAAATAACATGAAAATCTAAGAATGAACAACAGCAGCTATCTATACACTGGTGCTTCAGGGATCACAGGATGTTAGGGGTTGGGGGGACCTCTTGCCCCCCCTTGCCGGAGTAGGACCATAGAATCTAGTGCAGGTCTCATAGGAATGCATCCAGATGGCTCTTGAAAGTCTCTAGAGAAGGAGACTCCACAACCTCTCTGGGCAGCCTGCTCCAGTGCTCTGTGACCCTTACAGTGAAGAAGTTGTTCCTTCTGTTGAGGTGGAACCTCCTCTGCTGTAGTTTAGATCCATTGCCCCTTGTCTTATCCCAGGGTGCAAGTGAGCAGGGCCTGTCCCCTGCCTCTTGACCCCCCAGGCCTCAGATATTTATAAAGATTTATTCAATCTTCTCAGACTTGTCCTCTTCAGACTAAACAGCCCCAGGACTCTCAGACTCTCCTCATAAAGGCATTGCTTAAGTCCCTTCAGGATCCTTGTAGCTCTGTTAGATTCTCTCACGCAGATCCCTGTCCCTCTTGAACTGGGGAGCCCAGAACTGGATGCAGTACTCCAGGTGTGGCCTCCCCAGGGCAGAACAGAGGGGGAGAACCTCCCTGGATCTGCTGGATACACTCCTTTTAATGCACCTCAGGATCCCATTGGCCTTCTTGGCCCCCAGGGCACATTGCTGTCCCATGCAGAACTTGTTGTCCACCAGCACTCCCAGGTCCTTCTCCACGGGGCTGCTCTCCAGCAGATCGCTTCCCAACCTGTCCTGCTGCAGTTGATTATTTGCAGAGGTCAGTCAAGATAAGGTTGATCCATAAGTGCAATGTTTTGCAGGGGCTGGAAGGAGATCTTGTGCACTGAAATGGAAATACTACCTGAAATCACATATGAAAGAGAACCTCAGGTGTGAGTGTTACTTGGTCCTTCCAGCATTTCTGCACCAAAGCTTTAGGATGGATTTCTGCTTGCCAAATGTTGTGTATTAGGTGTGGAGAACAAGAGGAGCTCCTATATCAAAAGTTGGGTTGTTTCCCTTCCTTCCCCTCTCTGAATTTTTAGCTTGGTGCCCTTAGAAAAAGCATCAGCTTGTGTTGCTTGTGTGTATGACATTATAGACTAGAATAAACCAGGTTGGAAGAGACCTTCAAGATCACAGTATCACCAAGGTTGGAAGAGACCTCGAAGATTGAGTCCAACCTGTCACCACAGACCTCATGACTAGACTATGGCACCAAGTGCCACATCCAGTCCCCTCTTGAACACCTCCAGGGATGGTGACTCCACCACCTCCCTGGGCAGCACATTCCAATGGCAAATAACTCTCTCAGTGAAGAACTTTCTCCTCACCTCCAGCCTAAACCTCCCCTGGTGCAGCTTGAGACTGTGTGCTCTTGTTCTGGTGCTGGTTGCTAGAGGGAAGAGGCCAACCCCTTCCTGGCTACAGCCACCTTTCAGGTAGTTGTAGAGAGCAATGAGGTCTCCCCTGAGCCTCCTCTTCTCCATGCTAAACAACCCCAGCTCCCTCAGCCTCTCCTCACAGGGCTGTGCTCAAGGCCTCTCCCCAGCCTTGTTGCCCTTCTCTGGACACGTTCAAGTGTCTCAATGTCCTCCTTAAACTGAGGGGCCCAGAACTGGACACAGTACTCAAGGTGCAGCCTAACCAATGCAGAGTACAGGGGCACAATGACTTCCCTGCTCCTGCTGGCCACACTATTCCTAATGCAGGCCAGGATGCCCTTGGCCTTCTTGGCCACCTGGGCACACTGCTGGCTCATATTCAGGTGGCTGTCAACCAGCACCCCCAGGTCCCTCTCTGTTTGGCAGCTCTCCAGCCACTCTGACCCAAGCCTGTAGCTCTGCATGGGATTGCCGTAGCCAAAGTGCAGCACCTGGCACTTGGACTTGTTGAATGCCATCCCATTGGATTCTGTCCAGCCTGTCCAGGTCCCTCTGCAAAGCCTCTCTACCCTCCAGCAGATCAAATCCTGCCCCCAGCTTGGTGTCATCTGCAAATTTACTGATGACGAGCTCAATGCCCTCATCCAGAGCATCAATAAAGATGCTAAAGAGCATGGGGCCCTGCACTGACCTGTGTCTCTCCCTCCCCTTTCCCCTCTGATACCTTTTAAATGATCAGCTGAGTCCAGCCAAGAGCACAGAGCAATAAAGGTCCTAAAGATGCAAAGTTTGCATAGATTTTGTGGGAGCAGGAAGCTGGATGGAGCAGAAACTGTTAAAGAACAGACTGCAGTGTGAACCTTAAACAGCTGGAAACCTGCGCTGGGGGTTTCAGATGGTTTTGCTTTGGCCCTGCTGTTCGCAGGGAAGCTCTTTGATTTGATTGGTTAGATAAATATATGAGGGAAAGGAGAACTGAAATGAAAGGCCTCAAGGCTAAAACTTGTGCTAAAATGAGACTGACATCCCATAACTTACCTGACTCCAGCTCTGAAGCCTGCAGGGTGTGATTTTGCTGTATGCAAAGCCTTGCTGCCAGCAGTCGTGAAGGGTCTTCTGGGTGAGTGAGGCTCAGGCTGCTCTCAGGTTTCCTTCAGAGTCTTTAAAGAAAAATATTTAGGAGCACTTTGCTTTAAACACTGAAAACTTCAAAACCTGAGTGAAGCACTGTATGACAATCCTCTGCTGATCACACAATGGAAGAGCAGAACTGGGCGGCAATGCTTCTAATGAAGGAGACTTAACAAAAGCATAAAAAGAAGTTCTGTGTGTCCATATGGGATAATGCTGAGCAGGTGGTCCACAAATACAGATGAAGGGTTACAAAACCTTGCTTTATTGGGGAGCTCAACTGAAAAGAAACTTTTTACTGCCCAGTGAGGATGGATTGCAAGTCTTATGTGCTTGATAGGGAGTCCTTTGGAAGCTAAAAACGTCCTCAAGTTTTGCTGTGACTCTGAAGCTCTCATATTATTTTTTCCTGTCTTTCCATAAATATTTTAAGTTGTACAGGGATGCAGAAAAGGAGAGGGGGAAAAAAACCTTTCCTGAATGTGAGAAGTGGGAAAAGGAGGTGTTTATTGATTTGAAATGCTGGCTTGCTTATTAGGTGGAATTTGTCACTCCTCTCTAGTTGGAGGAGGCATGCAAATTCAGGTGGCCGGTGGCTAATGAGGCACTAGGTCTGGTGAAGTTTTAGAGCTGGACTGGTGGTAAGTTCCAGCATGGCTTTTTCTCAGACCTCAGGTGGTGGATTAGTTCTTCCTTTCAACCTGCAGCTAGCCAAGGGCTTGGCCAGGCTGTTTGGTTTGGTTTTTTTTTCCAGCTGGCACTAGGAGTAAGAAGCTGGGAGTTCTGTTACTCTTCCCAGCCAGTAGTATTACTGCTTATTTCTGGTACCTGTTCACAGATGAAGTGAAGAGGTGCTGTAACTCAGCATTTTTAAATGCCTTAAATAACCCTTTCCCCTCCCCATGCTTAGCAAAAATTCCCCTTCAGTTTAAGGAGCTGCCTTGAGTTTGTCATGTGTCTCTCCATTCTACGTGCCTTTTTTTGGTGACACTGTTCTTTTCCCAGCCCGTGTGGCCCTGGGCCTCATGGACTCCTGTACAGTGCATCCACCAGTTGAATGCCACCAGTCACTGCTGGCTGTCTTTTAGTCAACTCCAGTCCTAACTGCCTTATTTTTTCCACTGCTCTCTGAAGTTTTGGTCTTTTCTGCCTTAAATGTCTACATTCTCACATATCTCTTTCCTTTACAGTTCTTAAAGTCAGATTTATTTTCAAAGTCCTTTCTGAGCAGGAATGTGTGTATAAACCATAAAAAATGTTAGCCCTTTGGGAACCACATCACTTTACAACTTGTGTTCCTACCTACTGATGTTTTTTAACCAGGCCATGTTTCATTCCTTTCTCCTCCCCTCTCCTGGGGAATGCTGTTTGAGGTGAGCTTTCTTCCTTTAGGATTTTGAAGCCCAGTCAGAGCAGGATTATTCATCTCTTGCAGATGCTCATTCTGAGTTAGATGTGCCTCTTCTGGGTGTTTGGGTTAATGTTAATTTAATGCAATTATTTTCAGTGGCTGTCTTCCCCCTTTAAAGCCTATCCGAAGCCAAGGAAATGCAGCTCTCACGGCATGCTCAGCTGCTCTGCTTGCTAAAGACACTCACAATGGGGAACACACTAACTGAAAGAGATGTTCCTGTCTGCAGCACATGATACTTCATAAATTGCTGCAAGATTATTTTTTTCTTTTATCTTTTTGCCTTTCTAAAGACTTTTTTGGCTTAGTCTTTTGCCACTTCCTTCCCTTTGGAATTGTCTTTTCTAAGTCTTGGTTTAAATTATATAATTGTCAGGGTTGGAAGGGACCTCAAGGATCATCCAATTACAAGCCCCCTGCCTTAGGCAGGGACACCTCACACCACAGCAGGTTGCTCACAGCCACATCCAGCCTGGCCTGCAAAACCTCCGGGCACGAGGCTTCCACCACCTCCCTGGGCAACCTGTGCCAGTCTCTCACCACCCTCATGGGGAACAACTTCCTCCTAACATCCAATCTGAATCTACCCACTGCTAGTTTTGCTCCATTCCCCCCAGTCCTATCACTCCCTGACACCCTCAAAAGTCCCTCCCCAGCTTTCTTGTAGCCCCCTTCAGATACTGGAAGGCCACAGTAAGGTCTCCTCAGACTGGACAACCTCAACTCCCTCAGTCTGTCCTCATAGCAGAGCATCTCCAGCCCTCTGCTCATCCTCATGGCTCTTCTAAATAAAAGTTTAAAAGTCAGTTGATGGCAGCATGTATCTACTGGTTCACTTTCCACCCTGCTGCAGATGTCTCCTGAGTATTTCTTGCATGGTTTTAAGAACCACATGCCCAGGATGGTGGAAGTTCTGCTGGTTCTTTAATGTATGGCACCTGGATATTTGCAGTGGTGGAGCTCCTGGTAGTTTATCACAACAAGAATCCCTTTCCTCACAGGTCTGGACTGCTTTCCAGATGAAGTAGAAATGCCCACCTACTTGAGAGAGGGTGCTGGATTCAGCTTGAAGTCAGCAAGATGACTTCACTGCTGTATCATGTAGGAGGAGAGGATTCACTGCAAGGGAGGCAACATATGTTTAAACTTAAATATCGTATAATTAGCCAAACTGGCAAAGGAAACTGTGAACAACATAAGGGATATGTATTAAGTCCATTTGATGATGTCTAAAGGGTTCCCCAGTGTGAGAACCCCTACTCCAATACTGATCTCTTGTAAACATTCCAGTCCTGCTTAATGGTTACGTTTGTCTCTGTCAGCAAGAGCTGCAGCTTGGTGTGCTCCATTTCCTCCTCAGGTGTGTTGATACACCTGTTGTGGTGGGGAATAAGATCAGCCAGAGAGCCCATCCAGGTTAAAAATACATTGTTTGTTTTCCTTCCAAGTATTTTTTTCCTTCTTGCTTGAGGCTTGGATCTGTTCCCTGTGTCCCACCGCAACGAGTTGGCCTAGTGTGACTGAGAGGCTCTGCTAGAAGGGGAGGATAAAGCAGGAGGGAAGAGGAATGAGAGGACATGAACAGAAAACTTGGACCCTGGGGGCAGTGTCTCTGTAAATAGACTCTTAGGGGAGCACGTAGGTGTCAGTAAGGATACAGCAAACTTGTGAATGAGAGCAGCGTGCCATGCTTCCAGCTGTACTTATTTTTGAGGAATATTAACAGGTTTAAGTGTGTGGGCACTCCTCATTATTTAAGTGAAGAGATGGTTTTATTCTTGGCATGCCAGATCCTAGTAAAACCCAGCCCCCTTTTCTCCTGAGGTGTTATTCGAGCCTCTAGGCTGCTCCTCACCAAAACTAGCAGGAGGCAGGCACCGCCTCGAAGGTAACTGCCCTAATTTCACGAGATCGTGGAGAGGCTGGGAGAGGACTAGTGGCACCAAGATGCAGTTTGGCTGAGTTCATAAAGTGGGTCAGGAGCTGAGTCAATCTCTGAGGCAGGTCTCCCATGCCTGGTAGACTTCCTATTCCTGGCCCTGTCGTGCTGCCAAGCTCTCTGCCTTTCTGTGCTAATCCTCTTCATCCCCTAGAGCTGGAGCTGCTGCCATGAGGGAGAGAAGGGGGAGGAAGTGGGGGGGGTGTGTGTGTGTGGTTACTTATGAACTTTTCTCTGTCTAGAGCTGTCCTTGCTCTGGCTGTGGCATCCCTTTGTCACACAAGCACCTCTCTGTTCTGGCTGACAGTGCCAGCAACAGCTGCTTGCTTTAGGTTGTGTGCCTGTGAGGTCTCAGGGTGAAAATCCTTGAGCAGGGGGATCTTCTACATGCACTGACTGAGAGCACTTCTGCTGCCTGACTTAAGCACCAATCTATACTGGTGTTTGACCCAGGCTAGCTGTCAAATACTGCAGTCCTCACTGGAAGCTGTACCTTGTGTGAACATGTCCTCAACCTTCTGTGCTGTAGCCAGATTTGGGATGAAAGAGTAATTTTGTTATATACTGAAAGTGTTGCTACCATAATAGGTTCTTACGTTTATTTGCACCTTCATGGGGGTACCTTAGAGCTGCCTTGCAATACCTGAAGGGATCCTACAGGAAGGCTGCAGAGGGACTTCTCATCAGGGTGTTTAGAGGCAGGACAGGGGGGAATGGTTTGATGCTGAGGGAGAGCAGGGTTAGACTGGAGCTGAGGAAGTTCTTCAGTAGGAGGGTGGTGAGACTCTAGAACTGGCTGCTTCCTCCCTGGGGGTGTTCAAGGCCAGGTTGAATGAGAACTTGAGAGCTGTCCCTGCCCATGGCAGGGGGGTTGGAGTTAGATGATCTCTGAGGTCCCTTCCAACCCAAGCCATTCTGTGAAACCATCTGATACCTTCTGCTCTGTGTGAGGTAGTGTGAGGAGACAGTTCTGTTCAACCAGCTTCACGCTGGATCTCCATGCTCATTGTCAGAGGGTTTCTTCTGTTGCTTAGAGAAGACTTTTGGACAGCAACTGTTAAGTGAAGAGCTGGAAAAAGACCTTTGTACCTCATCAGTAGTTAGGTACCACTTTATTCCTTGGAATGAGGACATTGTGCGTGACTCACATTTTCATATGGGTCTAATTTGTTTACTAATTGCATTCTGCTGTCATCTGTCAGAAGTAGTATATTGTTTGAGGTTACTCAGAAAGCTGGCACAGTGAAGTGTTTTATGGGGGAAAACCCACCCTGTATGGTTGCCAAGAGCATATCTGCTGTCCTTTTCACTTGGAGTACCACCAGACTGGAGAGAAAGCTGGGCTCTTTACGAGCAAAGAAAACAAACAATGCCTTTTTTCTCTCTCATGTTTGTAAGTGATGAGAAAAGGAGGGGAGGGGGAGAAATCTGAAGGCTGGTATAGGCTGAGGAGTCTACTAATAAGGTAAAACCCCTGTATGAAGCTGATCTGTGGCTGTAGTGTTTCCCTGCTGCCAAAGGGACTCTGGCTAATTCACTTAAAACTTTTGCTGTCAGGAAGGGTGAGATGTTGAACCTCCAGTAATGCCTGTGCTCCCAAGGCTCCCAGAAAAATTGCTCACCCTTCCTCAAGTGTGTAACTGTGTCACACTCAACAGCTGATACTGAATTCCTTCATCAGCTGCCTTCAGATGGGTCTGCTGAAGACCCATGTGGGTTTTCCTACCAAAGCAAAGCAGAGTTGCTCTGCTCTGTCTTTCTACCATTACATCAGCTTCAGCTGCAGTTTCTTACAGCAGCTCTGCCTTAAGTTTGTGTTCCAAGTATGAGGTTTCTGCAGTTTTCTTTCCTCATGTTAAGCTCTTGGCAGATTACTTAAGGAATCCTTCATGCTGCTTCTCCCTGCACTAATAGTGATTCCAAACTTGTCTTTTCTGTCCTATCTTGACCTTTGTGTTCCCTGTGCTACTTCTGTCTCAGATGCCTTACCAATACTCCGTGGTGCTTGCCCATGTGTCAGCAAATCTGTAGCAAGAACTTCAGCTCAGAGGTGCTGACAAGAAGCAATCAAATTCAAAACACAGTCAAAATATTCCTGGTTCATTACTGGCTGCTTGCTGCACCTTGTCTATTTCCTTTTGTCACTTAGATTGTCAGTTTCTTAAAGCAGAAGACAATTCTCTTTGTAACTTGGATGAGACAGAGCACTTTCCAGCTACTTAATAAATAGCAAATCAAACAATTTGTATCCATGTAATAGCCTGCTTTTACACAAATCAGACACTTGTCTTTTATATTGCCTAGCCTTAGTTTTTTTCTGCATTGCACAGCACCATCTACACAGTGCGATCTAGCACTGGAAAACACTGCTTTGAATCAGACTTCCAGATAGAACTACAAGAAAAGTGTTTGTTGGGTTGCATTTTAGGCTTTTTTTGGTGGAGCTTGCTTTTCTTGGGCTGGTTATTCCTTCAAGGTACACTGCCTGGATAGCACTGTACACTACATAGCTCATTAACACTGAAACCAGGGAACTGCTTGGAGGAGTCCAGTGCAGAGCCACAAAGATGGAGAAGGCAGTGGAACGTCTCCCTGCTGAGGACAGGCTGAGGGAGCTGGGGTTTGGAGAGGAGGATGCTGGAGGCATGGCCTCATTCATGTTGGTAAATGTGTGAAGGGCAGTGTCAGGAGGCTGGAGGGGAGCCAGGCTCTGCCCAGGGATGCACAATGAGAGGACAAGGGGTGATGAGAGCAAGCTGGAGCATAGAAGGTTCCACGTGAACAGAAGGAAAAACCTTTTTCACTCTGAGGGTGACAAAACACGAACAGGCTGCCCAGAGAGGTTGTGGAGTCTCCGTCACTGAAGTTGTTCACCTGGATGTGTTCCTGGGAGAGCTGCTCTAGGTGATCCTGCTCTGGCAGGGAGGTTGGACTGGAGGTCCCTTTCAACCCCTAATGTTCTTTGATCTGAAGGGACCATGGATGAACATGGTCCCTTCAGAACAGTTGCTCACCTCCCTACCCTTAATTTCCATATAACTCTGAATCCAGGCACTGCTAGGCATTTCTGCTGCTTGCCAGTTGATTTGCTGTTGCTATCTACTGTGTTCATCATCAGCCAGCTGAATATGAGCCAGTGGTGTGGCCAGGTAGCCAAGAAGGCCAACAGAATCCTGGTTGTGTCAGCAATAGTGTGGCCAACTGGAATGGCAGTGGTTGTTCCCCAGCACTCAATACTGGTGAGCCTGCATCTCAAGTATGTGTTCAGTTTTGGGCTCCTCATGACAAGAAAGATAATGAGGTGCTGGAGCCAAGGAAGAATAAAGATGAGCAGAGCAGGTGATGAAGGGTCTAGAGCATGAGTCTGAGGAGCAGCTGAGGGAACTGGGGTTGTTTAGCCTGGAGAAAATGAGGCTTAGGGGAGACCTTATGGCTCTTACTAGTGACCTGAAAGGAGTTGCAGTGAGGTGGAGGTTGAGCTCTTCTCCCAAGTAAGTGATAGGACAAAAGGAAACATCCTCAAGTTGTGCCAAGGGAGGTTTGGATTGGATATTAGGAAAAAAGTCTTCACTGAAGGGGTTTTCAAGCCCTGAACAGGCTGCCCAAGGAAGTGGTAGAGTCACCATCCCTGGAAGTATTTAAGACTTGTAGATTTGGTACTGAGGGACGTGGTTTGGTGGTGGGCTTGGCAGTGCTGTGTTAATGGCTGGAGTCCATGATCTTGAGGTCTGTTACATGATTCTGTGGTACTCCTTTGTTCTGCTGGAGCCTGGGTCAGTGACATTCATTGTAAAAAGCCTATGGGGAGGAAGATCGGTCCACACTGAACTGGGAATTTGTTAGGACACTACAACTACATCCAGGTTGTGTGGCAAGTGTGTATCGTGGTT
This sequence comes from Melanerpes formicivorus, assembly GCF_026170545.1. Lineage (NCBI taxonomy): Eukaryota > Metazoa > Chordata > Aves > Piciformes > Picidae > Melanerpes > Melanerpes formicivorus. The sequence goes on from NW_027142376.1 coordinate 6,293,097, forward strand.
GTATTTTGGTTGGCTTCTGGAGGGCTGGCCCCATCTGCCCTCCACACATCAGTTTCATTCCAGTGGTTTAGCCTTCAGAACCTGATGACCATATGCCACGGACCAAAGGTGAAATCTGTGTGACTGAGGCTTAAGGAGATGATATTCATCCTCAGGTGAAGGCCTAGCCAAAGGTTTTAGGAGGCATCTGTGCCTTGTCAGGCCACCTGTGCTGATGGCTTTGTCATATGATCTCCCTGTGGTTCCCCACCACTTTTATGCCTGATCTACTCTGTTTCATAGTATCAGTCAGGGTTGGAAGGGACCACAAGGATCATCTAGTTCCAACCCCCCTGCCATGGCCAGGGACACCCCACACTAGATCAGCCTGGCCAGAGCCTCATCCAGCCTGGGCTTAAACACCTCCAGGGATGGGGCCTCAACCACCTCCCTGGACAACCCATTCCAGGACTTCACCACTCTCATGGGGAAGAACTTCCTCCTCACCTCCAGCCTGAATCTCCCCACCTCCAGCTTCATTCCATTCCCCCTAGTCCTATCACTGCCTGAGATCCTGAGCAGTCCCTCCCCAGCCTTCTTGTAGGCCCCCTTCAGATACTGGAAGGCCACAGTGAGGTCACCTCGGAGCCTTCTCTTCTGCAGACTGAACAGCCCCAACTCCTTCAGTCTGTCCTCATAGGAGAGGTGCTCCAGCCCTCTGCTCATCCTCATGGCGCTCAAATGCCTTCTTGCTTGGTCAGAAAGTGAACATACTCCAAGCTTAGTCTTGAAGCATCACAAGTTTGTTTTTGCAGTGGGATTGTAATTGATCAGGTTCAAAAGCTGTTCTTGCACCCCTGGATGTGAGTAGAAGTATTTGCAGTGCTTTGTGTTGTGAGCAGGGCGCAGCCCTGGTCACATCTGCTGCACAATGTGGACGCCTAGTTAGCTACATGAGTTACTCAGCTCTGTTTCACTACTACTGAAACAGTTATTCCAGGCATAGGATGGAAAAGCAGAGTCAGTTCCTCAGTTGTCACCCTGCATATATTCAGTTGAGTTGCATATGTTTATCCTTGTTTCACCCCAGATTTTGTTCCCAGTTGTATTCAGTAGGCACAGGGTGAGCTCACTTCACATCACGTTTCTCCTGCTGTTGTGTTCCGTGGGGAATTGCATCTTTCTGCCCTTTCCAACCCAAACTCGTTCTCACAGGAGCAACTGAAGTTCAGTCTCATGTCACAGAAGATGATCCTGAGTTTTGCTTCTTAGGTTTAAAGTTTGTATCTTGGTTCCACTCAAATGCTGAGTTTGCTCTTAGATTCTTTTGCTTTTTGTATGCTTTTGCTTTACTTTTTTTGGCAGTAGCTAAATCAGTCTGGTATTGCTGTCTGAGGTGGGCACTGTGAGAATAAATGCAGGAATGGTTGAGGCATTTAATTCTGTATTAATGACCCACAGAAAAACTTGGGGGGTGGGGTGGGAGGGTGGAGGGTGGGAAGGCTCTTTGCATGTTTGCAGTTAAAATATTCAGGCAGTCTGTGACTTGGGAGCAGTAGAGAATGCAGAGATAATGGAGCTGTGGCAAAAAAGCAGCTGCATAGCTACAGAATACTTTATTGGCTATTCAGAATAAATTCACAGCTTCAAAACATCATTGGACTGAATACCATAAATCTATGATCACACATTTGTGTCTCCTCATGTTTTGGTGAGGTCTGGTGTGAAATACCAAGTGAATACCCAAGCAGTGCTGATGTGTTTTAAAATGCCTGGGAGTTAATGAGAGAGGTTTATTTAAATTAGATGATACTTCATAGAATATTGCTCTGTTCTGGATTACAAATCCCTGCTACTTAAATATTTCTCTGTGGGGGTTGGTGATAGGAGTGGGAGGAGATGCATTTCTAGTTTCATCTGTATCCTTGAATTAACTCTGGGGAAAAAAGGGTGGGTTCTTATTTTAACTAACTTAAGCTAAAATCTTGGTGAAAATGCAGTTCAGAGCCCTCTGCACAAGCTTTCACAGCTTGTTTTATTTTCATTAGTTGACCACAGTGGGAATGTAGGGTTTTGCACAGCAAGATGAAGACTTCAGTTGTCAACCTGCTGTGCATAAATTCCCGTCTCTTTAGTAGCCCGCTTCACCAGCTTTGCTGACCCACTTTCCCTCTAGGATAGGGCAGGGCAGCTTTCTGTTCCCCTGTTTGGGGGACCAGCAGGAAACCTGGTAGAAAGTCTGCTTGGTTTTAATGGGTTTAGATCTTGTCTCACCTGTGTTGCCTACTGCTGGCTTCTTTTGAGGCCCTTTTCAGTGGTTAAGGTGAACTGCTTGTCACAGGAAGGGACCACCGGAGATCAAGTCCAACCCCTGTGCCAAAGCAGGATCACCTAGGTAGATCACACAGGAATGCATCCAGGTGGGTTTTGAATGTCTTCAGAGAGGGAGACTCCACAACCTCTCTCTAGACAGCCTGCTGCAGTGCTCTATTACCCTCATCATAAAGTGTCTCTTCATGTTGAGGTGGAACCTCCTGTGTTCCAGCTTGTACCTGCTGTCTCTTGTCCTATCACTGGGCACCTCCAAAAGAGCCTGGCACCTTCATCTTGACACCCACCCCTCTGATATTGATAGACATTGATCAGATCCCTCTGTCTTCTCCATACTAAACAGCCCCAGAACTCAGTCTCCCATCGTGAGAGAGGTGTTCAAGTTCCCCAATCATCCTCACAGCTCTGTTGGACTCTCTCCATCAGATCCCTGTGTCTGCTAAATTGGGGAGCCCAAGTCTGGACACAGTATTGCAGGTGTAGTCTCAGCAGGGCAGAGTAGAGGGGGAGGAGAACCTCCCTTGACCTGCTGGTCCATGGTCTGGCTGCATGCAAGACACAATCTTCAGCACAGTTTCTCTGGCTTTGCTGTGGAGTAGCAGTTCTCATGGAAAGATGTGCTATGGTTGTGCAATGCCAGCTAGAGTCCTGCATTTGACAAACAAGTTTGTTAGCTGTTATCTGTCTCTCATACACACAGAACTGTGTTGTTTTGGTGAAGGCCCATCTGGCCTTTATATATATGATGAAGCTTTCAAACCAGGTTAGTCAGCCTGGTTTTTGTGGTCTCCAAAAATCTCCTGCTAGACATCAGGAGTCTCAAAGTCTGGAAAGCTCTGTGAAAGAGACACATTTTATTTAAAGTGAAGATATCCACATGAAATTGAATCAGCCAAACTATGTCAACCCATCTGTAGGCAACCATTGATCTTGCCAACAGTGGATAAAAGACTGGATGTTGTGTGCAAGGTCTTGCTTTTGGATTTAAGGGGCAATAAAACAGATCTGGTGGGCACTGTATTTGAAACAGCTTTTTGCTACAAGCACAGAAGTAAAGGTTCAATGCCCATTAGATGGGGAAGCATTGAAGCTGAGATAAAAGCTGTCTGGGCTCTGGTATTTAAGGGTATGTAAGTGAGTTAGTGGTGTGGCATAAGGTGAATTTTCAAGTCACCATCAGCTCATCAGCAACCTCACTCTTTTATGCTAAGTGTAAGGTAGTTTATCTTTGAGAACGCTGCCTGTGCATATGCTGAGGGTTTGTCTGCATGGGAACACTTGGGAAATTAATCAGGACTGAGAGATGCTTTGGAAGTAGATTAAATAGCATAGTATTACTACACAAGGACTTGTAAACGAAAATGAAGTGGCTTTAGTTTCTTTGCTCTTTAAGTACAGTAAATCAAAGTTGCTTCAACTTTACTCAAATGCCTGTAGAGGCTTAATCTGATTGGCCTACTTTTAGTGAAGATTTTCTGTCCAGTGTGAATTCCTACGGTGTCAGGGAGTGATAGGACTGGGGGGGGGGGGGGGGCGTGGAACAAAACTAGAAATGGGTAGATTGAGATTGGATGTTAGGAAGAAGTTCTTCCCCATGAGGGTGGTGAGACTGGCACAGGTTGCCCAGGGAGGTGGTGGAAGCCTCATCCCTGGAGGTTTTTGCAGCCAGGCTGGCTGTGGCTGTGAGCAACCTGCTGTGGTGTGAGGTGTCCCTGCCCATGGCAGGGGGGGTTGGAACTGGATGATCCTTGAGGTCCTTTCCAGCTGTAATGATTCTATGATTTCTTGTGCACATTTGCAGGTTGACCAACTGTTTCTCACCTCACTAATCCTACCCAACTCGGTTTTCTGGTTCTTACATCCCTCATTTGCAGGTTGTCAGGAATGAGTTTGATGTCCTTGAAGGGACTAAGAGCCCTTCATATGAAAAAGGCTAACAGCTGTGGTGATATTTGATTAGCATCTAAATCAGAAGTTTGTCTTTGCTTATTGGTATAGAGGTGAAGGTGTAGATCGTAGGATGTTAGGGTTTGGAAGAGATCTCTGAAGATCTTCCAATCCAACCCCCCTGCTATAGCAGGAGCATAGAATCTAGTGCAGGTCTCACAAGAATGCACCCAGATAGGCCTCAAAATCCTCCAGAGGAGGAGACTCCATAATCTCTCTGAGCAGCCTGTTCCAGTGCTCTGTGACCCTCACAGTGAAGAATTTCCTCCTCATGTTGAGGTGGAACCTCCTGTGCTGGAGTTTGTATCCATTGCCCCTTGTCCTATCCCAGGGTGCAACTGAGCAGAGCCTGTTCCCTCCCTCTGGACAGATATTTATAAACACTTAATAAATCCCCTCTCAGTCTTCTCCTCTCTAGACTAAGAAGGAAAAAAGACTAAAGTGGAGGAGAATGAATGAATGATTTATAGGAGCTTTCCCTGTGAGCATGGTTATTTGTATGTGCAATTGTGACATACGAACTGATTTTGAGGTCCAGGCATCTGCACTTGCTTTTGCTGCACCTGGCTTAGTGTAAGACAAACCAGGCTCTCAGAAGAGGGATCTGAATGTGCCTTAATGAGTAGATGGTGAGCATGAGGGGTTTTACCCCTTGCTGAAATGGAAACAAAATGAGAGAGGAACCTTACTTTGCTTTGGCTCCCCAGAACCTAACGTAGGTTTGCCAAAGGGCAGCTTTGGACCTCTCCAAAGGCCCTGCTTTGTTCTTCCTTGTTCAAAGCTCACGTGGGGTACTTGAGAATAGTAAATATTGTTATGCACAAATCAGAATGAATGGCTTGAAAGTTCCCTGACAAATTACTCATGTTGGCATTGCAGTGTGAGTGCTGCATAACACTGCTGTGAGAGGAGACAGGCAGTGATTGTGAGTGATCCCTCTGAATATGCAGAGGGAGGATGATCTCTGGCATGGATTTTTTCCTCTCCGTGGCAGGGGTTTGCAATTGCCAAGTGGAGCTTTTTCACTCAAATCCATAAGAAACCAACCTTTTTTCCTCTGCCACCCACAGCCCCATTGAGAAGTGAAGCACCCTGACTTGCAAGAAGTATGCCAAATATGCATTGAAATGCCTCGCTCCTCTGACGTTTGATTTGATACGTGCTGCATGTGACTTTGAAGCATAATAGCACATTGTCCCCAGCTGATGGGTTTAGACACTCTGAGCTCTTCCACTGAACAAATGGATTGTTTCAATGTGAAGCAAAAGACCTTTTGTACAGGAGAACTGGTTTAATGTGTCTTTAAAGAGAAACCAGGATATAATGATGGTTTCTTTTGGATTCACAGCAGAGAAGACAACAGGTAAGTGATGTTTCCCCTGGCTGGGTTGAATGTGAGAGACATGGTAAATTCTGTGGTAGTGTGAAGCCCCCTTAAAAATGAATTATGTGGACTATGCAGTGTATGCAATAATTGGTCTTTGGAGTGCTTTTCTTTGGTTTAATTTCTGACATTTATCAACAGCTCTGAAATCCTAGAATCATACAATGGCTGAGGTTAGAAGGGACGTAGAGATCATCTGGTCCAACCTTCCCACAGGGATGCTAGACTCAGCTGCTCAAGGCCTCATCTGACCTGGCCTTGAACACCCCCAGGGAGGAGGCAGCCCCAGCCTTCCTGGAAATCTATTCCAGAATCTCACCACACCTGTACTGAAGAGCTTCTTCCTAAGATCCAGTCTAAATGTACTCTCCCTCAGCTCAAAATCATTCCCTCTTGTCCTGTCTCTAGGCACCCTTATGAAAAGTCCTTCTGCAGCCTTCCTGTAGGATCCCTTTCAGGCAGTGGAAGGCAGCTCTAAGGTCCCCACAGTCTTCTGTGACTGAACACCCCAGCTCCCTCAGCCTGTTCTCATAGCAGAGGTGTTGCAGCTCTTGGTCCATCTTTGCAGGCCTCCTTGGGACTCTGTCCAACAGCTCTGTGCCCTTCTTATGATGGGGCCACCAGAATTGGATGCAGTATTTGAGGTGGGGTCTCAGTCTAGATCCTTATTCCAAGGGCAGTATTGGCAGAGTTATAGCTGACCTGCTGATGATCAGGTAACATCTAGATCACAGTATCACCAAGGTTGGAAGAGACCTCAAAGATCATCAAGTCCAACCTGTCACCACAGACCTCATAAGTAGACCATGGCACCAAGTGCCACATCTAATTTCCTCTTGAACATCTCCAGGGATGGTGACTCCACCACCTCCCTGGGCAGCACATTCCAGTGACGAACAACTCTCTCAGTGAAGAACTTTCTCCTCACCTTGAGTTTAAACTTCCCCTGGTGCAGCTTGAGACTGTGTCCTCATGTTCTGGTGCTGGTTGCCTGGGAGAAGAGACCAACCCCTTCCTGGCTACAACCACATTTCAGGTAGTTGTAGAGAGCAATGAGGTCTCTCCTGAGCCTCCTCTTCTCCAGGCTAAGCAACCCCAGCTCCCTCAGCCTCTCCTCATAGGGCTTGTGCTCAAGGCCTCTCCCCAGCCTTGTTGCCCTTCTCTGGACACATTCAAGTGTCTCAATGTCCTTCTTAAACTGAGGGGCCCAGAACTGGACACAGGACTCAAGGTGTGGCCTAACCAAAGCAGAGTACAGGGGCAGAATGACCTCCCTGCTCCTGCTGGCTACACTGTTCCTGATGCAGGCCAGGATGCCCTTGGCCTTCTTGGCCACCTGGGCACACTGCTGGCTCATGTTTAAGCAGCTTTCAACCAGCACCCCCAGGTTCCTCTCTGGGAGCTCTCCAGCCACTCTGACCCCAGCCTGTAGCTCTGCATGGGGTTGCTGTGACCAAAGTGCAGCATGGTACTGCTGAAAGGATGGTGCTCCTAGCTTTGCTCTCTGAAATGGCATTCCTGGGAATATAGGCCAGGTGAGGGAAAGAATTCTAAAAAGCATTCTTAGCAAACCCTGATTTGTGCCAGTAGCCCTTTCTTGGTATCTTCTGGCAGCACTTCTGAGTCCTAATCCAGGAGATGTCAGGTGTGGGTGCAGGTAAGTCAGTGGTAACTCGTTTGAATCCAAGCAGCTCCAGCTTAGCCAGTGTTTTGGGAAATGCTGGAAATTGGCTCTGTGCAGATCTGCAGCTGCTGGAAACTACAGGTCAGGTCTTTTGGATAGCTCTGCAATAAGGATTTTGCCCAAAGGTGGTCGTGTTGTGCATGCTTTGGTGGTTTGTGGGTTTTTTTAATGAAGCCTCCTTTTGCTTCCTGCTCTCCTGCCTTGGAATCAATCTGCATTTGGAGCTCACAAATTGGCTGGCATCCCTGGTGTATGGTTCCTGGCTATCCACAGCTAGGTAAGAGCCTGAGCAAGATGTAAATTCTTCGGGCAGCTCAGCAGAAGATACCTATTTCATCACAATTGCTAGTTAATTTTTGCAAAAAGAACCTCCCACGCCGAATGTTCTTTGAGTTATTTGAGGTTGCTTTTTTTTTTTTCATGAATAAAATTCTTAGTCATCTTCAGAATCCATGCAGTCTCTTAAAGAAAAAGGCTTTGCACATTTCAGCAGTTACTTGGTCTCCTTTCACAGAATCACAGAGTAGCTGGTGGGAAGAGACCTCAAAGATCAGCCAGTCCAAACGTGCTTGGCTCTCTTGAGTCCCTCAGGGATCAGCCCTGGGACCAGGCTTGTTTAACATCTCTGTTGGTGCATGGAGAGTGGCACTGAGTGCACCCTCAGCAGGTTTGCTGATGACACCAAGCTGTGTGGTGCAGCAGATAGCTGGAGGGAAGGGATCCATCCAGAGGGACTTGGTCTTGTTGAACCTCATGAGGTTGTCATGGGCTCACCTCTGCAGCCTGTCCGAGTGCAAGGTCCTGCAGCTGGGTCAGGGCAATCCCAGGCACCAATATAGGCTGGGCAGGGACTGGCTTGAGAGCAGCCCTGAAGAAAAGGACCTGGGGGTGCTGGTGGAGGAGAAGCTCAACAGGAGCCAGCAGTGAGCACCTGCAGCCCAGAAAGCCAACCAGAGCCTGGGCTTCAGCAAGAGAAGCAGAGCCAGCAGGGCCAGGGAGGTGATTCTCCCCCTCTGCTCTGCTCTGCTGAGACCCCACCTGGAGCACTGTGTCCAGTTCTGGAGCCTCTATTCCAGGAAGGATCTGGAGGTGCTGGAAGGTGTCCAGAGAAGACCCAAGGGGATGATTAGAGGGCCAGAGTACCTCTCCTATGCAGACAGACTGAGGCAGTTTGGGCTGTTCAGTCTGGAGAAGAGAAGACTGCAAGGAGACCTGATTGTGGCTACAAGAAAGCTGGGGATGGATTTTTTAGGATGCCAGGGAGTGATAGGACTGGGGGGAATCAAACAAGACTAGAAATGGGTAGACAGAGATTGGATGTTAGGAAGGAGTTCTTCCCCATGAGGGTGGTGAGAGACTGGCACAGGTTGCCCAGGGAGGTGGTGGAAGCCTCATCCCTGGATGTTTTTAAAGGGGATTGGAGCTGGATGATCCTTGAGATCCCTTCCAACCCTAACAATTCTATGATACCTGTACTCCTTGCTGTGTATATGAGAGGTTGCTCTCACAGTTGCAGCACTAGGGTTAAGTGGTGAAGTCCTCCCTTCATGGAAAGAGAGACTTATTTTCTCCTTTGAGCTCTGATAGTGACTTCCAGCATGACCTTGGTGTGAAGCTCTTGTCAGCTGTTTCTGCAGATAATCTGCACCTGGCTGTACAGGGCTGCTGCACTGCACAGCTGTATACAAGTGAATGGTCCTTTTGGCAGTTGGCTTATTCCTTCTTCTGTGTGGTAGGACTCTTGAGGATGCATCCTTTGTGTATTTCTTTGAAATGTAGCTAGGCTACCCAGCCAAGAGACATCTTTACCTCAGTCTGTGCCCTGAATCGCTGCTTCCCAGCTGCATAGTTTTCATCAGTTTATATCAAAAACAGTCTTGGATCAGTCGTTCTTTACTCTGAGACCTCACCTGGAGTGCTGCATCCAGCTCTGGAGCCCTCAGTACAGGAAGGACGTGGAACTGATGGAGCAGGTCCAGAGGGCAGCCATGAAAATCATCAGGGGGTTGGAGCAGCTCTGCTATGAGGCCAGGCTGAGGGAGCTGGGGGTGTTCAGCCTGGAGAAGAGAAAGCTCTGGGGAGACCTAATAGCAGCCTGCCAGTACCTGAAGGGGACTACAAGAAGGATGGAGAGAGACTGTTTGCCCTTGGTCCTATCCCTGCAGGACTTTCAAAGGCTTCAAACTATGGGAGAGTAGATTTAGATTGAATGTTAGGAGTAAGTTCTGCACCATGAGGGTGGTGGAACACTGTAACAGGTTGCCCAAGGAGGAGATAGTCGAGGTGAGGCTGGACAGGGCTCTGGGCAGCCTGATCTAGTTGAGGATGTCCCTGCTGAGTGCAGAGGGGGTTGGACTAGATGTCCCTTGGAGGTCCCTTCCAGCCTGGACCATTCTATGATTGTGCTGAGGGGAGTATTGGGATGCTTACTGGCTGCAGTGAGCACAAGCCCATGGACTATTCACAGAATTTGTACCTGGGCAGTGGCCTATATGGCATACCTAATAGTGTTAATATGTAAATGCAGAAGTTCCAGAACATCCTTATGAAGGACTTCGAGGTCCCTGAAAGTTAGCAGCGAAACCTACTCCTGCGAGTTCTTATTTTTTGTTTTTGCAAATATCAACTCTTGATGCTAATCTGAAAGGCTGAGCTCATGAAGCTCAATGACTGCATGACAAAAGTATTTGTTCATGGGGGCGATAGCTGTCATTAGTCTAATTGGTGTAGCTGGGGAAGTAAACAATCTAAGGTGCAAAAGACTGCGTTCTGCCCTGAAGTACAAGCGGCAGACTTCAAAGCTAAATTCGAGCTAGAGAACACAGGCTTTGAACTCGCTTTGGTCTGTGTCAGCCTGGCAGAAAAGGAGAGCTGGTGTCTGCAGAGTCAAGGGCGTGATGATAAAGCAAAGGCAGAAGGTTGTCTAGGGGAAGGAGTGAGTCAAGCAACATATGGTCTGTAAAACGTGGAGATGTTTTATACTGTGCAATAAAGCTCTTGCCTCTGAATCTCATCTTCTGTGTGTTACAGCCATGACCTGAGGCTTGTGATGGTTTGTTGGTGGGGTTGGTTTTGTCCTTTTTTTTTGTGTTTGTTTGTTTGGTTTTTTGCTTTATTTTTGAAATCTCAAAGTTGGAGGGGACCTCAAGTATCAGCCAGGTCCAACCCCCCTGCCCTAGGCAGTGACACCTCACACTACAGCAGGTTGCTCACACCCTTCAAAACCTCCAGGCATGAGGCTTCCACCACTTCCCTGGGCAACCTGTGCCAGTCTCTCACCACCCTCATGGGGAAGAACTTCCTCCTAACATCCAATCTGAATCTACCCATTTCTAGTTTTGCTCCATTCCCCCCAGTCCTATCACTCCCTGACACCCTCAAAAGTCCCTCCCCAGCTTTCTTGTAGTCCTCTTCAGATACTGGAAGGCCACAATTAGGTCTCCTTGGGGCCTTCTCTTCTCCAGACTGAACAACCTCAACTGCCTTAGTCTGTCTCTGTGTAGCAGAGGTGCTCCATCCCTCTAATCATCCCCTTGGCCCTTCTCTGGACACCTTCCAGATCCTTCCTCTAACGGAGGCGCCTGAACTGGATGCAGTGCTCCAGGTGGGGTCTCACCAGAGTGCAGCAGAAGGGGAGAATCACCTTCCTCAACCTGCTGGCTCTGCTAGTTGGTGACCCCCATCCTGCTCAAGTGACTTTTGCATACAAAATGAGATGTCTAAAGTACAGAACAAGAGGACACAATCTTAAGATGTGCCAGGGGAGGCTTAGGCTGGATGTTGGTCTCTTCTCCCAGGCAACCAGCACCAGAACAAGAGGACACAGTCTCAAGCTGCACCAGGGGTGGTTTAGACTTGAGGTGAGGAGAAAGTTCTTCACCAAGCAAGTCGTTCGTCACTGGAATGTGCTGCCTGGGGAAGTGGTGGAGTCACCGTCCCTGGAGGTGTTCAAGAGGGGATTGGATGTGGCACTTGGTGCCATGGTCTAGTCATGGGGTCTGTGGTGACAGGTTGGACTTGATGATCTTTGAGGTCTCTTCCAACCTTAGTGACACTGTGAAGAAGAAATTCTTCCTAGCAAGAGAGATTGGCTGTTGGAATATGCTGCCCAGGCAGGTGGTGGAGTCACCATCACTGGAGGTGTTCAGGAAGAGCCTGGATGCCGTGGTTTTATAGACGATGGAGATTGGAGTCAATACATGACCAATATGATGGAGTATTGTTTCTTTATTGTTCCAGTATTGTAGAACTATAGTGTGAGTGTAGCACAGTAAAGTAAAGCAAAGAAAAAGAAGGGAAAGGAAAGGCAGAAGTGCATGTCAGGGGAACTTCTGGAACTTCTACAACTTATATAAACTCAGAGAGCCTCGTTGGCATAGCTTCATTGGTTCCCTATGAGTGACCATACATTGCAGTATTACAGACTATTGGTCCAACTACTAAGGACACACGAGGTTTGTTGATGCAGGTGCATGTCCTGTTGTCCCAAGATAACTTTCCATGTTTATAGCTACCAGTGCCTTGTTTCAGTTACATGCTGCAGGCACAGCACTGTTTTGCCACACTGCTAGCTGGCTCTGCCCTTATGCTGAGCATGACCTACCACCATGTCAGGCTCTAGGCCTGCGCTGCCAGATTGCTCACACTGCTCCTCGCTGGCATTGCCACACGGTTTGGTTGATTAGATGGTGTTGGGTGATAGGTTGGACTCAGTGGTCTCAAAGATCTTTTCCAACCTGGTTAATTGTGTGTTCTGTAAAGCAATGTGCCCGTCCTGAAGGGCTGTGTGCCGTATTTAGGCTCTTTCCTACTGCAGGGTTTGTGTTGTGAGGTCACTCTTAATTCACTGAGCTTCTTGAGTGGTGCACCTGTGCCAAAGGATGCTTAATTGCTTTATGAAATGCAGTTTTGTTTTGGAAGTGACTTGTTTCTTCTCAAGACTCCTGTCTGGTCTGCTAATCTTACTGCTAAATGGAGTATCAACAGTTTTGTCCTGTGCTCCATATGGAATATATGGGAAGTAATACGAACCATGCTCTGCTTCCAAGGGGAGAGAATGGAGCTGAGGAAGCTTAGTGAATGAAGGTTCCAATAAAATCACAGTGGCTTCAGGTTGGATTTCCTTGTTCTGATTAAAAAACCTTCCCATCTCAAATAATATTTGCTTTGAAGTGAGTTTTCTTTCTCTGATGTAGCAAGGCAGTGTCATTCCCTCAGATAAAGGTTATTTTACTGTTGGGTGGTGTTGCAGAAGGCACTGACTTTTCCCTTCAAATGAAGGGAAGAAAACCTCTTTCCTTGATGTGAACAGCCAATTAGTGTGCTATCAGGGAAGGGCTTTAATGGCCCTTGCTCACCTAATGAGAGCATTATTAAAGGAGCCCCCTCTTCACAGGTTTACCTGGTGATGTTTCTTAGGCTGAGCTGTCTTTGCCATTTCATCTTAAATTCTTTGTAGTGCAATAGTTGGGTGTTGGTTGTTTTGTGTTTGTTTTTTTTAATGGGTTTTGTGTTTTCTTCCAGCTCAACATGAGAACATTGCAGCAAGCTTGCTTTTTATTTCACCAGAGGAAAAAATTTCCTCCAAGTCCCTGTAAGAAGCTCAGCTAATGGTGTAGCTTGGGTGCTAATCTGAGGTTACTGCTTCAGATTTACCTGCAACATTTAGAAGTGTGTGAATTAAAGTAACTTCTGACTGAAGTCCTAGTTTTTATGTGCTGAAGATCACAGAATCACAGAATGTTAGGGATTGGAAGGGACCTCAAGAGATCACCTAGTCCAAGTTCCCTGCCAGAGCAGGATCACCAAGAGCAGATCACACAGGAACTCATCCAGGCAGGTCTTGAATATCTATAGAGAGGGAGACTCCACAACTCCCCTGGCTGGATGGGGGGAAGCATTTTCTTTATATTATGAAGAGGTTGGGTAGGGCTGGGACTGAATTTGCTTTATTTTCAGATTGTGCTATGTTGCAGTTTTATTGGCTGGAAGAGGCAAATTAATTTTTGTTGTGATGAGGAGGCACACTGGAGTGTGAAGAATTGTGGAGCTGAATTGGAGTCCTAAAGTATAGATCATAGAATCAACCAGGCTGGGAAAGACCTCAGAGATCATCAAGTCCAATTTATTACCTAACACTTCATGACAACTAAACCATGGTCACCTCCAGGGATGGTGACTCCACCACCTCCCTGGGCAGCACATTTCAGTGGCCAATTACTCTTTCTGGGAGGAACTTTCTCCTCACCTCCAGCCTAAACTTCTCCTGGCACAGCTTGAGACTGTGTCTTCTTGTTCTGGTGCTGGTTGCCCGGGAGAAGAGACCAACCCCCGCTGGCTACAACCCCCCTTCAGGCAGTTACAGATAACAGCCCAGCTTTGGCCACAAATTAGGCCTCAATTTGATGCTGAAAGTGTTACTGAATACAGCAAGAGAAGTCCCTGAGACCAGTGAGGTGTTAGGAAGCAGCATTTCTTTACTTCGGCACCAGACACCTAGGGCATCTCTCCACCTAAGTGTGCCAAAGCCAGCAACATTCAGAGACTAGCTGCTTGCATCTTATCCAGACTCATCATTTTCTAAGAAGTGGCTAGCATATTTATTTTAGTCATGGAGTTCATTACATAAGTGACTCTTCTGTGTGCCTGCTCATTATATACTTTGTGGGTGCCCTGGTGGTTGGTTAGGGCATCCATCTTCTTCCTCCCTGTGACCTTCAGCTGAACTTCTTTGCACATGCTCTCTGGGATGTCTAACAAGACTGACTGTAGTCAGTCTGAATGAGTTTTCTGCTCTTAACTACTTCTTTCTGAAGCCCACAGTTCCATTTTGTTATTGTTTCCACAGTTAATGCTTCCTAGTTTACCCAGTTGACATGTTCTATCAGGATTACGTTTAAGGCTATGTCCCTAAGTTAGTAGGGTTTCAGAACTTGCATTAGAATTGCTCTTCTATGATTACATGTGGAAAGTCTGATGAATAAACCCAGGTTTGAACCAGGGAATCTGGAAATGCATGCTGCTGCAAATGCTTCATGGGGCTTCAGTGTTGTACAATGAAGGTGACCTCTTTACCAAGAGAGAACAGTGCTCAGGAGCTTACTGTTTCTGAAGTACACTGAGCTAAGTGGTGCAGCTGATGTGCCTGAGAGATGGGGTGACACCCAGAGGAACCTGGACAAGCTTGAGAAGTTGGTCCATGAGAACCTCATGAGATTCAACGAGGCCATGGATCTAGGCAATCCCTGCTGTCAATAGAGGCTGAAGGATGGGGGAATTGAGGGCAGCTCTGTACAGAAGGACTTGGGGGATACTGGTGAATGAAAAGCTAGATGCAAGCAAGCAATGTATGCTTGCAGCCTTGTTGTAAGTGAAGCTCAGGTTCAAGACCACCTAAAGAATCTGAAGGTGCACACGTTCATGGGGCTCAAAGAGGTTCATCTGGGGTGTGGGTCCTGAGGGAACTGTAGGATGAAGTTGCCAAGCTGCTCTCTGTCCTATTTAAAAACTCATGGTAAGCTGGTGAGGTTCCCACTGGCTGCAGGAGGGGCTACATAACTTTCAGAAAGGAGGGGGAAAGGAAGACAGGGGCTACTGTGACTGGGTCCTGTCAGGTTGGTTAAAGCATTGAATTGTTACCCAGCTTTGGCTGTAAAGTGCAGGGGCTGTGCAGACACAGTAATAAAAGACTGTGCAAGGTCCCTGTCCCCTTCCTTCCTTAAATGCTCTCATTCAGTGAGTGTAGCTCTTTCCTGACCTCCAACATCCCGCTCATTGTTTCTGTGCTAGAAGTTTCCTGACTGCCCCATGGAAAGTGTGACATGCTTTGGAATGTAGAACAAACATCTCCTGGGATGGAACTGGACCAAAAGGATAAAAGCTCCTTCTGCAGTGTGACTCTAAGATAGATTGGCATTCCAGCAAAGCACTCTGCTAGGAAAGGTGTCTGGAGTATAAGATACTGCTATGTAAAGCACGCAGCCATTCCTTGGGTTTGAGGATTTGCTTATCCACGACTTGGGATGGGTGAATTTGTGACCTTTTCAAAGGACTCTTCCCTTTCTTTTCTTTTCTCATTGATACTTTACTGTCTTTCAAATGCACTTGGTCTTCCAGTGGACTGACAGCTGGCCAGCTGCTGCCTGTGTATGTACAGCAGCAGAGGCTGTCTTACATTTGGGATGTAGGATTTTGTTTGCAGCAGTCTACTTTTTGTGGCTTTCAAACACCAAGATGACACCAAGTTAGGTGCAGTGTTGATCTTCATGAGGGTAAGGAGGTTCTACAGAGGCACTTGGACAGGTTGGATCCATGGCCAACGTTAATGGGATGAGCTTCAGCAAGGCCAAGTGTCAGGTCCTGCACTTGGGTCACAACGACCCCAAACAATGCTACAGGCTTGGGGCAATGTGGCTGGAAAGCTGCTGGCAGAAAGGGACCTGAGGGTGCTAATGGACAAGCAGCTGAATAGGAGCCAGCAGTGTGCCCAGGTGGCCAAGAAAGCCAAAGGCATCCTGGCTGGGATCAGAAATGCTGTGTCCAGCAGGAGCAGGGAGGGGATTGTCCCCTGGCACTCAGCTCTGGGGAGGTCACACCTGGAGTATTGTGTCCAGTTTTGGGCACCTCAACACAAGAGAGATGTGGAGGGGCTGGAGCCAGGGCAGAGGAGGGCAAGGAAGCTGGGAAGGGCCTGGAGAATAAATCTGCTGAAGAGCAACTGAAGGAGCTGGGGATGGTTAGTTTGGAAAAGAGGAGGCTGAGAGGAGACCTCATTGCTGTCTACAACTCCCTGAAAGGACATTGTGGAGAGGCTGCTGCTGGTCTCTTCTCACAGGTGATTAGTGACAGAACAAGAGGCAATGGCCTCAAGCTGCCACTGGGTAGGGTTAGGCTGGACAGTAGGAAACCTTTTTTCATGGCAAGAGTGGTCAGGGATTGGAATGAGCTGCCCAGGGAGGTGGTGGAGTCCCCAAGCCTGGCTGTGTTTGAAGGTGGTTTGAATGTGCTGCTTGGGGCTATGGTTTAGGGGTGAGCCTTGTAAGGTAGGGTTCTGGGTTGGACTTGGTGATCCTGAGGGTCTGTTCTAACCTGAATGTTTCTATGTAAAAGAAAAATAAGCACTGGAATTCTCATCTAGTTCTTCAAAACTACACCTTTCTGAGAGAGGTGCATTCTAGAAGGGCTGTTCTGATATTTGCAGTTTAGGGCTTCCATGATGGATTGTTTTCCTCTGACTCCTGTTCACACTTACTTTCATAGCCTTGAGAAGGAAAAACATTAATAAATCAAAGTGGGTTAAAGATCAGGCACATGGTTTTGTTTTAATAAGGGATAAAGCTGAAACTTTACTGAGTGTACATTGTTCAGCACTTGTTCTCTGGGGCATATGAATCAGTCCCTTCATTACTGATCTGTGAGCATTTCCTTTTGTAGTTACAGTGTATTTTCCTTGAATAGGGAAAAAAAAGGGGGGGGGGGGGGAAGGAAAGAACACAAGGCAAGATAATACTCAGTGTGTTACATCTGGTGCAAAGTTAATGTTTAAATAATTAATAATAATAACAACAATAATAAAAAAGCCTCTGGTGGCCATGTGGAGTTTCAACTTCACAGAGTAAGTTTGCTGGCTCGATTTATATCTGTCAGGGGGAAGGGGGTTTGGAGAAAGGCATGATTTTGATGGTTATACCTCGTGTGCTTGCGACATCTTTTCCCAATGGGCTCAGGGTAAAATGTGCTTTGGGGACTGTTTCCTCTCTGTGTGTGTGTGTGGAGGAAACCAGCAGGAAATGTTTCTCCTACCTTTTTCTCACTGCTGGCAGTTAGTGCCTTGAGATGGTGCTCCCCAAAGAGGGTAAGGTCAGAACCTGGTGGAAGAGGAGGGGAGTGATAAGTAAGGGAATTGAGAAGTTGGAGACCCATTCCCCTGAATCCCCTTGCTGCCATACTCGCACATCCGCTCGCTCCCCGGCATCTTTGATTGGAGCTGTTGAAAGAGGCTGCTAAATGAAGAGACCAGCTTTCCTTTTGAACTTTTAACCTTCAGGAAGGCCATGGTGATTGGCTTCTGCAGAGCACAGACTGTGTGAATCTGACATTAAAAAAAAATAAATCATTAAAAAATACAGGAGGAAAGCAATACCCATGCTCATCTCTGAAACTCCCAAACTGCCAGTGAGGCTCTGGCTTCTCGCTGCTTTAAAAGCCTCAAACATGCAGAAAGAGCTTGGGGAAGGGTAGAGTGTCCTTGTGTTGCATCTCAGCTGGGATGTGGTTTGCCTGAGATCAAAGTGCAGCAGTTGGTATGAAACCTCCACCTGGGGAAAAATGGTGTGTGTGAGGAGGCTGGGAGGAATGGAGCATGTAAAGGAAAACACTGCCAGAAAGGAAAAGGGGTGGGGGGGCAAATTTCTTGGAGGTGAGAGAGATTAATTGTGGTGACTAGGCTAAAGGTAGAGGTGAGAATAGTGTGGCCAGCAGGAGCAGGGAAGTCATTGTGCCCCTGTACTCTGCACTGGTTAGGCCACACCTTGAGTGCTGTGTCCAGTTCTGGGCCCCTCAGTTTAAGAACATTGAGACACTTGAAGGTGTCCAGAGAAGGGCAACAAGGCTGGGGAGAGGCCTTGAGCACAGCCCTGTGAGGAGAGGCTGAGGGATCTGGGATTGTTTAGCCTGGAGAAGAGAAGGCTCAGGGGTGACCTCATTGCTCTCTACAACTACCTTAAGGGGCGTTGTTGGCAGGAAGGAATTGGTCTCTTCTCTCTTGCAACCAGCACCAGAACGAGAGGACACAGTCTCAAGCTGCGCCAGGGGAGGTTTAGGCTGGAGGTGAGGAGAAAGTTCTTCACTGAGAGAGTTGTTCACCATTGGAATGTGCTGCCCAGGGAGGTGGTGGAGTCACCGTCCCTGGAGGTGTTCAAGAGGGGACTGGACGTGGCACTTGGTGCCATGGTCTAGTCATGGGTCTGTGGTGACAGATTAGACTTGATGATCTTTGAGGTCTCTTCCAACCTTAGTGATACTGTGACTAGGCTAAGGGTGGTGGGGAGAGAGCTCAGTTGTAGTGACTAGGCTAAGGGTGGTGGGGAGAGAGCTCAGTTGTAGTGACTAGGCTAAAGCTGAGTATTTTGCTTTGGCTTCTATGAATGGATGTCCTGCTTGAAAGTAAATAAGTGTTCCCCACTTCATCCTTGTTAAAAAGTACACAGTAAAACTCCTCTGGCAGTTGCTATTCTTTGAGAGTCAACCATGTGAAACTTTTCTGTGCTAAAAGCAAAGGCAGCACATTAAAGTCTAATCCCTGCTTACTCTAGTGGGTCTTAAAGCTGTCGTCACTTCAAGTGGTACAAAGAAAAATGGTATCTTGCAAACAAATGGTTGTTTGCCTCCTATGCCTTTAATGGACATGTTATTATAAGGCAATAATTGAATCTAGACCCAGATCCAGGTCGATTCATGCTTGAAATGCCATTTAATCTGAAGTGCTTGAAGGCAGCTCTCATGGGTATCATTGCTAGCTTTGTCATCTCTATATACTTTTGCAGACTTGACAAGGTGGAGGGGCAGAGACTTGCAGCCCTTCCATCTCTCACACAAGCTTACATCATCACACGTGCAAGCTGCTCAAAAGGAGATCATGCTCAACAGGACTTTTTACTTCTCAGCTCCTAGGAGAACCTGCCCACCTTTGGCATGGCTGAGTTTCTCTTAACAGAAAGCAGCAAAACGTTTTACAGTTAACTTGGCTGGTGCTGTGCAAACCTGCCTTGCTACCTTCTTCCTTTCTGTGGTTCTTCCTTCTTAAATAAGGTGGGTTAATGAACCAGGAGAAAAATAATAGTGCTGGGTTTAAGAAAGGAGCCATTAAAAACAGGCAGCTCCTCAGTTTGCTGGAAATAGTTCAGTTTTATCTTGTTAGAGGCAAAATGGTTCCATGCAAGAGGCTCTCAGCATCTCTACCCTGAGGGAATTGGGGTCCTTTGTAGCTGTGGGATTGTTCATGTGGCTGCTGCACTTGAAGCAAGAGGCAAGTGTTTTCTGTCATGCGCCTGTCTCTTAACATCTATATTTCCACTTTGGCAATTAAATGGCTCAAAGCAATGACAGGAGGGTAGGGTAGCCAGCAGCCACGCATTAATTTCACTCTGTAAAACTACAGAGATTATTTAGGGCCAGGAAGAGGTAGCTGTCACAACTCAGTGGTCTCTTCCTGTCATGTGTGTGTGCTGAAAGCAAGGCAGTTGCCAGGAATGAGTGAGCCAGAGAACCGGATGGCAGGTTGATTCTGAGTTGAGAACAGCTTAAACTTTCAGGGGGTTAAAACCAAAACACGCTGCAATTGTGAAAGTAACCCATATGAAATGATGAAAGCCTGAGTGGAAGGAAGAATGTGGTGAAAAGACAAGCAGTAGTTGCTTACTGAGCTGTTTCAGAGCATTTGCATTTCGATTCGCTCTGCAGACATTTGTGTGTGCCTCAAGGGGCTCTTAACTTAAAGGAAAAACCGCTTTATATGTAAAGAAAAATGGTAGTGAGATTTCAGGCTTGCTCCCTCCAGTATGTTCTCTGTGTTCTTTCACTCTTGGCTTAGATGAATATAATGGTGATGATTTTATTTCGCCCGGGAAATTAATTTCCCTTGCCGATTTTGTTGGAAAAGATCTAATCCACCTAGAAACGTAGTTGGCATTTGGTGCTGGCGGTGAATATTTCCATTTGGCAGAGCAAGAAAATTGCAAGGCATTGGCCAGTAAATGCAGCCACAGAATGGTTTGTCCTTTTCTGTCTCACCCCAGAGGCCATACCTGGGATTCTTGTGAGAAGCCTTTGTCTGACAGATGACCGCAGCAATGTGCTTTCTCACGCCAAAACCAGCACAGGCTGTTTCCAGCAGGCTCTGAAGCTGCATCCTCTGCTTCTACCCCTCTGATTCTTCATAGCAAGTGTTGCATTGAAAATAAGAATGATAGCAAAATAGGTAAGCTAGGGTCTGCTTTCAAGAGCTTGAGGGCAAAGTGGGAAGCAGAAGTGGGTGAGTAGTCTGTCCCAGCACATGAATAAAGGCAGCGGTCACCCATTATGGGTAATGTCAGCCTCGTTTAGCTGCAACCCCCTGCAGCCTTTAAATGCCTCTCAGCTTCTCTGAGGAAATGTGGTGCCCTGTTTTATGGTTGCGGATGGAGGCAGAGGACCAAAGGGCAAGTAGATGGCCACACACAAAGCCTTTGAATGGAAGATAATCAAACACAAGTGTGCTTAGTCCCGAGTTTAACATCCTTGCCTTTGAAGCAGTCTTTCTGCTCATTAGAGCAGCTTGATTACTACCTGTAGTAGGGAGTTTCATCAGTGCTGTGGGGTAAGGTCTGTAGGTGGGTTTGGGTGGTTTGTGTTTCTTTGGGTTTGGTTTTGGTTTGACTTTATTTTTCTCTACAGTATCTTACACTAGCTGCTAACAATTCTGTTCAATGACACCAAGGTCAAATAAAAATCTGGAGCTTTTGTGTCTCAAGAGTTTTGTTTTGCACATGAAGGAATACTTTGTTTTCTATCTTGTTTTTTAAGTGGGAGCATTAGAATTTCATAGACTCACAGCATGGTTTGGGACGGAAGGGACCTTGGAGATCATCTACTCCAACCTCCCCACCGTGGGCAGGGACACCTCTCAACTAAACTCAGATGCTCAAGCCCTCATCCAGCCTGTCCTTGAACACCCCCAGGGAGGAGGCAGCCACAGCCATCCTGGGCAGCCTATTCCAGAGTCTCACCATCCATGTACTGAGGAACTTCTTCCTCAGCTCCAGTCTAACCCTGCTCTCCCTCAGCTTCAAACCATTCTGGAGAAGAGGAGGCTCAGGGGTGACCTCATTGCCCTCTACAACTACCTGAAAGGTGGTTGTAGCCAGGAAGGGGTTGGTCTCTTCTCCCAGGCAACCAGCACCAGAACAAGGGGACACAGTCTCAAGCTGCGCCAGGGGAGGTTTAGACTCGAGGTGAGGAGGAAGTTCTTCACCGAGCGAGTCATTCGTCATTGGAACGGGTTGTCCAGGGAGGTGGTGGAGTCATCGACCCTGGAGGCGTTCAAGGGGAGATTGGACGTGGCACTTGGTGCCATGGTCTAGTCATGGGGTCTGTGTTGATAGGTTGGACTCGATGATCCTCGAGGTCCTTTCCAACCTAAGTGATACTGTGATTCCCAGTTGTCCTGTTTCTAGACACCTTTCTGAAAAGTCCCTCTGCAGCCTTCCTGTAGGATCCCTTCATGTATTGAAAGGCAGCTCTGAGGTCTCCCCAGAGCCTTCTTGAAGGTCTCTTCCAACCTGGTCTGGTCTGGTCTATTCTATTTCTATTCTACTCTGTTCTATTCTATTCTCCAGGCTGAACATCCCCCAGCTCCCTCAGCCTATCTTCATAGCAGAGGTGCTCCAGCCCTTGGATCATCTTTGTGGCCTTTGTCTGGTCTCACTCCAACAGTTCTGTTCCTTCTTATGACCGAGAGCTGTTGGAGTGAGTTTGTCCCAGACACCAATGCAGTAGATTTTCATATTATGTTTCAAATTTTCCTTCCAAGAGCCTTAAATGGAGTGAATGTCCTGGGGTTTTGTTGCTTGTTTGGGTGTTTTTTTTTACTACTTCCCAGTCTCAGTTGAAGTTGCTGGCATAGTAGGGTGACCAATAAGCTGTGGCCAAAATCCATCTACTTCTTTAATACCCAGAGAAGAGAGCTTCTGCATGTGGCTAGCAGGAATGTGCTCTGGGCTTTGGAGTACGGAACATGTGAGAAAGAAACTTTAAACCAAACCAAATCTTCCATAACATTTTTTCCTTCATTCCTCATGATAACTGCTCTCAAGCTGGCATGCCCAGACCAAGAAGCAGCAATTGGGAGCTGTGTGTTGTGTTGAACGTTTCTTTTGTGAGCCCTGGAGCAGCCTTCCAGGTGAGGCAGAAGGAAGTCACATCCAGCTCTAACAGTGCAGCAGAATCCCATATTGATCGTGTAGTGGTTCATACTCTGTGTTGTTGTCCAGAGAAGGGCAACGAGGCTGGGGAGAGGCCTTGAGCACAGCCCTGTGAGGAGAGGCTGAGAGAGATGGGATTGTTTAGCCTGGAGAAGAGGAGGCTCAGGGCAGACCTTATTGCTGTCTGTAACTATCTGAAGGGAGGTTGTAGCCAGGTGGGGGTTGGTCTCTTCTCCCAGGCAACCAGCACCAGAACAAGAGGACACAGTCTCAAGCTGCGCCAGGGGAAGTTTAGGCTCGAGGTGAGAAGAGAGTTCTTCCCAGCAAGAGAGATTGGCCATTGGAATGTGCTGCCCAGGGAGGTGGTGGAGTCACCATTCCTGGAGGTGTTCAAGAAAGGCTTGGATGTGGAATTTGGTGCCATGGTGTTGTCATGAGGTCTGTGGTGACAGGTTGGACTTGATGGTCTTTGAGGTCTCTTCCAACCTTGATGTTTTGGTGATTCTGTGATAGTATTGGACTGTTAGTGAGATGGGGACTTCAGTCCTGGTCTTCAGAGATGTGGAGTCCCCTTCCATGTTACAGTGACAAAAGTCTTCAGCAGCTTTGGGAACAGGACCTCTCTTTCCTAATCATTCTTCTTGCTGCAAATCAAGACCTTCTGTGGGCTGTGGCTATGGTCCTATGCATGCAGCATGAGCACTGCATGAATGTGCTGTAGGATGGGGGGGTGGGGAGAGGAGGGCAGGCAGAGTATTCCTGTAGTAGAGATGGGCACTGTGGTGGTTTGGAAATGCTTACACTTTGTGTCCAACCTGTGCTTAATGCAGCGCAAGATTAGAGTGGGTAAGGCTCTGTGTTTACTGTTGGCTGTGCTGCCAGTCCTCTAAAACTGTTTTAGGCTTCACAGCAGAGGAGAAGTGCTTTAGTGAAGGGCAGAGAGAGGACTCTCTCTGGTTTTGAAGAGGTGAATATCTAAACCATGCTTAAGACCTGCACATTGGAGCTCTGCTGGCGTGAAATTCCTACTGAAAGCAGATGAGCAGTGCCACAGAGTTACTCTGTTGTGCTTTTAGTGTCGTGGTTTCCACACAAAGGGCCTTTCAGCCAGGTGTTGGCCCTCTAGGAAATTCAAAATAGTCAACTTGAGTTGACAGCTTCATTTGGAAACACTTCTAACTGTGTCAAACTGAGCTAGACAGTTAACGGAGCGGCGGTTTGCCACCCCTCGCCCTCAAGGACAACGGGAAAATCTAATTTAGGAGCTCCAAAGTCTGAAAGCAGGAAGGATAAATGGGGGTTGCTCTCACAGGGCAGTTAGTGAAGGGATGTTACTTTGTGTTTCTGAAGATAGGAACTCATCAGAGCGGTAAAAACGTCTCGGACTTGATCCAAGTGCTTTAATCTCTTCATGTCAGTTGCAATTATAAAGGAGCTTATTGAGTTAATGAAACGTGCTGTAATGAACTTCGTAACTGCCTATTCTTTACATTGTTCTCCTCTATGGAACTGAATCTCAGCTGTGTGCTGTGAACTTTGCACAGGTGAAGTAAAGCCTCTTTTTTTTTTGGCTTAGGGCATGTTTACAAGAGAGTTTAAGATGAGCAGGTTATAGTCCTGCTCCCATCTTTGCTCCTACCCATTCCTCATGGTGGCTCAAGAGAGTGAGTGATGAACTTGTTCAAGGGGCTCACTGGCTGGAAGTGTCTTTAGTTTTGTTTTGTGAGGTTAGCTTTTAGACAGCCCATCTGTCTGACCTGAGGCCAGGCCATGACACTGAGGAAGCAGAGACATCAGATCTGCTGTGGAAGTGGACTTTTGCAGAAGCCTGCATTTATGGAATAGAAGGATTCCATTTTTATTGGGAGACATAAAGATGTTGGCCCAGGATGATATATATATATATATAGTAATATTTTTAACATAAAGCAGTTATGAGGATCCATTTTTCTTTTTTTTGCCACATAATAATTGATAGGCATGCATGCTGTAGTGCAGCAAAAGCACAGTGCCCTTTTGCCTGTTGCTCTCAGCCTCTCCCTCTTCTGTAGCTGGCAATCCTGGAGTTCTGAGCAGGGAGAATACTTGGCAGTAACTCCTGGGTGGAATCAAGAGGGTATTAAATATATGAGGCACTCTGTTTGTTTTTAGGATAGTAGAGAAGAGCACCACACAGCAAGTGCTGGTTCACTTTTGAATGGGTGTTTTGACTGGAGCTGATGGAGTTGCAGCAGCAGTCAGTGACAATTGATGTTCTGGCTCCTGAGAAGGAAGCTGCCACGGGGCGTCTTGCAGAATAATGTGGCTGGCACAGCTCAGTCCTCAGCGTGCAGGCAGTGCTGGCGATGTTGTCTGGATGCATGTATTGTGGGAAGGTTAAGCACTCGGTTCATTGATTAGCCAATTTGGAAGGAGTGTTTTCCTCATTCTTGGCATAGCTGTGCATGTTCCCAGAGAAGCTGGAGCAGGAGCTTCAACCAGAGCGTGGAGACGGGGAAGCGCAGCTGTACCATCGTCAGCTTCTGGCAGCAAGTATTAGCTGTGGCCATTTGGGAAGGCCTAGAGAACCTTGGTGATTATAGTTAGCTAGGAGATAGAAGATACTTGGAGCAGCTCATTATATATACTGCAAAGGTGACTTAATTGATGATGGCTTTTTACCTAGCAATGAAGTAAACCTCTTTCCTGTATTAGCTGGGATCCTTTGTGAATCAAATTTCTTTATGAAAGTATTTCCACTCTTTTTTTTTGCCATTAGAGCAGGGACAATCATAACATCTCCCTTCAGCTTTCACTGCAGTGGCTGAATTGGTGTCTCTCCCTTCTGCTCTTTTTTAAGCAGCCCACATTAGATTCAGTGGGGTTTTAAGTTCACATGGGGATTGCAATTTTGGATCTTTTCAGCTGCTGTCTGCTGCTTCAGTGGCATGACTCTCCAGAGCCTGTGACTCAAACAAGTTGAAGGATGATGGTTGCCTTAGTCTTTCCCTGAGCCATGTGGATTTTAATGTTGAATAAAGTGTGCAGTACAACTGTGAGATGACCACAGATTGAATGTGATCACAGGAGGTTAGGGGTTGGAACAGACCTCCATGGATCAAGTCCAATCCCTCTGCCCAGAGCAGGACTATAGAATCTAGCACAGGGCTCACAGGACCACATCCAGATGGGTCTTGAAAGTCTCCAGAGAAGATCTATTAGAGTGTAACACAAAACCAGCTTACAGTAGTTTTCCTGTCACAAGTAAAGTTTCAGCTTCATCTTGAAAATCTTACTTCACGTTTTGGAGGACTAGAATCTTTTGTTCTTTCTTTTTTTGTCTTGAATGAGTGCTCTTGGCTGCCAGCTGGGAAGAGTTGCAGAGATTGTTGTTCTCAAGTTGTAACCAACAGCTGGCTTTAGTGTGCTTAGAGAATGCTATTATGGCATAGAAAGCAACCTGCCACAAAAGCAGCTCTCTTTGCTCATTGTGTGCACAGCTGAGTACAGACAAGGTACAGCATTTAAATACCTATGGGCAGGCTGGGACTTCAAGAGTGCTTAGAGTCATCATATCGCTGTACTCAGAGACTCACAGTGTGGGTGAGGCTGGAAGAGACTGGTGGAAGTCATCTTGCTCAACCCATCTGCTCAAGCAGGGTCATCTACTACTCGTGGGTTTGCAGTGCAGGGATGAGCATAGCCTCATGTTAAAATGCCCAGAACTCCTTTCACCAGAAGTCACATTTAGTGCAGATTACCAAGCTTTACACAGAACACATCTCCCCTGGAAAGGGGCTGGGTAAGCAGAGTGTTACCTGGTAGGCAGGTTTCTTCTGAAAGCTTTCTGGTTTCTCTCCAAACCACTCTCTGTTGTGGTTGTCTGAACCTTGGGCTCTTCAGTATCTCTTTGCATGCATTCTACCTTTAGTCTCAACAACTGATACTATTTGCAGTTACAGTCTCTTGAGTGCAGCCATCCCAAAAGTTTTAGCTATAGATAAGGTCTCTAATATTAACTTTGCCATGCCTGGGGGTTTTGTTAGTCTATTTCCTGGGTGACTTTCTGTAGTCTGGTTTTGCTGAATATCCTTCAGAGATTGAGCCCTGTGAAGTGCACACTTTATGGGCACATTGATCTTTGAATGAAGACATGAACTGGCAGAGGGGTAGGAGCGTGTTCAGAGACTTCTGGAAGGTCAGGAAAATGTGGGGTGTTCTGACTGTTAGGTGTTTTGATGGGCTGATTTCAGTAAATACAGGATCAGTGGTAGGATGGAGCTGGTTTCTGGTGCAAGATGACTGACAGGTGGTTTTTCCCCCCCCCCCTTTTTCTTGGTTTTTGTCTTTGAAGTGTGGTTTCAGTGCCTGAAGCAAATGGCTGGTGTCTTCAAAACTTTCGAGTCCTTATTACACTCATAAATGATATCCAGTCTTTCTTTGGCTGTTTCTTTTGCTTCTGATGAGCATGATAGCAGGCTCTGCTTATTCTCTGAGGAGTATCACTCTGCTTCTCTTTTCCACAATACTTTTGTTAGCAGAATGGTTTCTTCAGAAAATCTGTTTCAGCCTTCAACATCCTGCCTGTGCTGTCAGCTAACTTGGTTATTTCCTTTAGCATTCACACATCTTTGTTGCCCTCTCTTCCTCCATTTGACTGCTACCTTCCTGCCTATACCATTAGTTCCTCTTTGTGTCATAAGCATTGTTAGGGTAAATACTTGTTTTCTTTGTGTTTTATACTGTTGCTTCATCTTGCTTCCAGCAGGAAGTTTAGGGTTTCTCCCAACCTTGAGCTTATCTTCTGGGTTCTGCTCTCTGCTGTGGGATATAGCCAGTCATCATTGTCAGGATTCAACCTCTGCAGAAGCAGAATAGGAAGGTGTTATCATCTTGACTTCTGGTGCTCTTTTGTGTCCTTTCTAGCTTCCTGACTTACCCAAACAGTAGTAAAGTCCCAAGTACCATAGCCAGATCATGGCAGGGCTGGAGGAGAGGTTTATGGCCTTTTGTTATTTCTTTATTCTTATAGACTTTTGATGAACTTTCTCTTTCCCTTCAGCATTTTTTCAACCAGCCTCTAATAAATGTACTCAATTTCCATTTACATTGAATCCCTCTGGAATGTGCTTAGCTTAAGCATTAAAAAGCACTCCCCCCCAAAAAAACCCAAACAAAAACCACACCAAAAAACCCCAAAACCCAAATCAAAACAAAAAGCCTCAAACAAGTCAGCCAGCTTTTTGAGCTGTAGTATTTTGTATTGCTTTATTTTAGTTATTTCACAGTGCCAGTTTCCTTTTCCTTTCTTCTGCCCTCCAACTTTCTTATTCTAAAAACTTTCATTCTATCCTTATAACCCTGTAAGGACAGCAGCACCATTGTCTTGAAATGGAGGCTTCACCTTTTTCCTATTACTCTGAGACTACCCTGAGAGGTAGGAAAGGAAGATTGTGTTCAGATGGATTTGGAGGGATAGTTTTTGCTGCTTGCCTTGGTCTAGAAACACCTGAAGTACAACCCAGTGATGAGAAGCAACCCCAAATGACACAGCAATCTCTGATACACTGTGAAAAGCTTAAGTGGATTCTGAGTGTTTTCTTCACAGTGGTGGTTGATTTTGTTTCTATGCTTTGATACCTGCCATGATCTATAAATTCCATGTGCTAGGCCTTTGAGAAATCATGAGGGGTGTGGTTGTTTTGGTCTGTGTTGTGTGGGGGTTTGTTTAGGGTTTTTGTTCCTTTGTTTCTTGGAATAGTCTTTTGAATACTTGACTTTGATACTTTCCTGATCTCTAATGTCATCTTTCTCAGACACCTCAACATCTTCAGTAAACAGAGCATTGATATCTGAGTGGATGGTGTGAGCATGTTAGTTAAATTGCCACAAAGGTTCAGACACCTTGAGTGATCAAACCCAAGTTTTCAGGCATGTCCTCTCTTCTGAATCATAGACAGGTAGCTGAAAGGTCTCTGGTGGAAGCAAAGCAATCATAGAATCAACAAGGTTGGAAAAGACCTGAGAGGTCATCAAGTCCAACCTATCACCCAACACCTCCTGACTAACTAAACCATGGCTCCAAGTGCCACATCCAGTCATTTCTTGAACACCTCCAGGGATGGTGACTCCACCACCTCCCTGGGCAGCACATTCCAATGGCCAATTACTCTTTCTGGGAAGAACTTTCTCCTGACCTCCAGCCTAAACTTCCCCTGGTGCAGCTTGAGACTACGTCCACTTGTTCTGGTGCTGGTTGCCTGGGAGAAGAGACCAACCCCCACCTGGCTACAACCTCCCTCAGGGAGTTGTAGAGAGCAAGAAGGTCTTTCCTGAGCCGCCTTTTCTCCAGGCTAAACAATCTTCCAAGAAACAGGGGAGTTCATTAAATAAGTACCTGGATTCTTCTGGTATGCTTTAATATGTGCTTTAGAAGCAAGACCAGACAGCCTGCTTGCTTGTGTTCTGAGTACATCCAGACTGGTTTTTCTTGTGGTCCATATTCTCTTTTCAAGCATCCTTTAAAGCCTATTCTTCTCTCTAGTTCTGAAGAGTGGTTTTTTGAAGGTGAGCCTGTCAAGGATAGTGAAATATCAACCATATAAATTGTTTCCTAAGGAGAGGAACAATGAGAGAAATGTCGGAAAGGTGAAGTACTTGGAATTAAGTTGTGGAGAAAGCTTATGGGTGTATGAGAAGGAGACAGGTGATAACCACATGAATATTCCTCATCTTTCCTGGCTGCCTTCACCAGTGGCAAAACCTTTCCTGTTCTGTACACAGTCACAGAATTGCAGAATATATTTGGTTGGAAGAGACCTTCAAGGTCATCCAGCCCAAGCTTTGACCCAGCACTGCAAGGTAACCAACAACTAAACTATGTTCCTAAGCACCAGGTTCATGCACAGATGAAACATCTCCAGGGACGGTGACTCCACCATTGCCTTGGGCAGACCATGCCAATGTTTAATAACCTTTTATACCCATAGTATGGTTTGGGTTGGAAGGGACCTCCAAAGTTCATCCAGTCCACCACCCCTGCAGTCAGCAGGGACATCCTCCACTAAATCAGGTTGCCCAGAGCCCTGTCCAGTCTCACCTTGAATATGTCCAGGGATGGGAACTCAACCACCTCCCTGGGCAACCTGTTCCAGTGTTCCACCACCCTCACGGTGCAGAACTTCTTCCTACCATCCAACCTGAATCTCCTGTAGTTTCAAACCATTGCCCCTTGTCCCATGCCCACAGGCTTTTGCAAACAGTCCTTCTGCAGCCTTCTTGTAGCCCCCTTTCAGGTACTGGCAGGCAGCTATTAGGTCTCCCTGGAGCCTTCTCTCCTTCAGGCTAAATATGCACTCCCAAAATCCTCTCCAATACTGGATTTCCAAGTGTTTTGCAGAAGATGTGGTACACTTAAACCTGAAGGGTCCAAAATTTGTTTTCTCTGGACATCAAATAAATGCTGCATTCCTGGGCTAATGATGCATTATTGGAAAGAGGATTGCAGGTTCAACATCAAAGGAACATTCCTATTGGGAAGCTGATGGGCTGCTCTGAACCATGGAAGCCTGTGGAGTAGGGTCAGATCTTCCTGCACTGTCGGTGGCTGCTTCAGGATGAGCAGCAGCCCCTCTGGGCTGTCTACCCTCTGAGATCACCCCTGCTTTTCCATCACTTTCTGCAGCATAGGTCATAGCTCCTGGAGAGCTCTGTCTTGCAGCAGTGACAAAGCAAGCCTGGGTTGTACTGACGTTGGTCTACTCCTGTCCAGTTCAGGAGTGAATAGCCTGAACACATAACAAAAAGGCAGCATGAAAGCCTTTTTATCTACACAAAATACACATCCGTCTCACTGACTTCTGTGCTCTCTTCTTATTTATTGTTTTACTGGGGAAGGTAGAGCACGCTTCCAGCTCCTTAGACTCCCCTGCTCAGTCATGCAGTTTTAACTCCATAAATAACTCTCTTGGGGGGGTGGTGGTGGGTATTAATCCAGCGCTGGATTAGCTTTCTAAAATTGTTAATCAGACTTGGTCCCCGGGGACCTCCCCGCTGAACTTGTCACTTAGTTTCTGTTTGCTGGGGCGGGGTGAGCCGAGTGCAGGAAGCCGATGAGGTTTGACAAGGAGCTGTTGCTTATGTAAGGTCCTGGCCAGAGGGACCCGGGTGCCTCTGCTCCTGCTGCGCCTCTCTGCCAGCATCCCCTGTGTCCCGCCTGCGTGGCTGCCCTCCCTTTGCTGTGTGTTTTGCCCGGCAGAAATGCCCCGGAAAAATGTGTCTGTGAGGGGAGAGAGGGGGATCTGTGCCAGGTCCAGGAGATTCCTACAGATGCTGTCTTTTGTCCAGGGAGAAGAAACACATCCTTGGTTTTGCTGTCAGGGTTGGAAGGGACCTCAAGGATCAGCCAGTTCCAACCCCCCTGCCATGGCAGTCACACTACAGCAGGTTGCTCACAGCCTCATCCAGCCTGGCTGCAAAAACCTCCAGGCAGGAGGCTTCCACCACCTCCCTGGGCAACCTGTGCCAGTCTCTCACCACCCTCCTGGGGAACAACTTCTTCCTGACATCCAATCTGAATTTCTAGTTTTGCTCCATTCCCCCCCAGTCCTGTCACTCCCTGACACCCTCAAAAGTCCCTCACCCGCTTTCCTCAACTGTGTGTGGTGTTCCTTTGGTTAGTTTTTACTCATTAGCTTCATTACTTGGGTTGTTCACGTTTGAATTTTTACCTCTCTTGTGTGAAAGGAGGAATGAGCTGTCATAGCTGCTGAACTGTGAGCCACAGAACTCCTGTTAGCCTTCACTGTTTCCCACCCTCCCCCCACTCCTGTTTGTAGAGTGAGAAGAGAGTTTATTTCTTGAGAGATGTGCTCTGATAGCTGTGAGTTATTTGAAGTACTTTAAAAACCTTTGTATGGAAAGTGCCAGTTGCAAAACACGATCAAAAACCCCAAAAAGTTCTCTTGAGAACTTATTTCATACATGAATTAAATCCTATTTTCCACACACTGTGCATAGGTAGAAGGGGAAAATGCTGAGCAGCTTGGACTCGTGGAAGGCGTCCCTGCTCATGGCAGGGGCTTTGGAACTAGATGATCTTTAAGATCCCTTCCAACCCCAAACCATTCTATGAATCTATTTTTTCACTGCTGAGTTAACCCCTCAGAGCCAAGCAGGTAAGTTGTGTGTCTCTGCATTTTCTGCATTAAATTTAGCATACTTTGATCTTGAAACTTAGTATTTTTTACTGTGATTCAGACCACTGTGCATAGCATAGTTGAAATGCAGGAATGTAGTGTGTGTGTGTGTGTGTGTGTGTCAGGGTGATAACAATATGTCACAGAATTTGTCCTTTAATGGGCTAATCTCTCATAGTTCTGAAAAGCCATACCTATGTAAGAAAGATCTCCACCACTCATCTTTTATCTTTGATCATCAATTAGAGGCCTGTCAGCCTGACCTCAGTGCCAGGCAAGATCATGGAACAGGTCATCTTGAGTGCAATCACACAGCACTTGCAGGATGGCCAAGGGATCAGGCCCAGCCAGCATGGATTTAGGAAGGGCAGGTCCTGCCTGACCAACCTGATCTCCTTCTATGATCAGGTGACTGCCTGGTGGATGTGGGGAGGCCTGTGGATGTAGTCTACCTGGACTTCAGCAAGGCCTTTGACACCGTCCCCCAGAGCAAACTGCTGGCCAAGCTGTCAGCCCATGGCTTGGACAGCAGCACTCTGAGCTGGGTTAGGAACTGGCTGGAGGGCTGAGGCCAGAGAGTGGTGGTGAATGGTGCCACATCCAGCTGGCAGCCAGTCACCAGTGGTGTGCCCCAGGGATCAGTGCTGGGCCCCATCCTCTTTAACATCTTCATTGATGATCTGGATGAGGGGACTGAGTCCATCATCAGTAAATTTGCAGATGACACCAAGCTGGGGCAGGAGTTGATCTGCTGGAGGGTAGAGAGGCTCTGCAGAGGGAGCTCGACAGGCTGGACAGATGGGCAGAGTCCAAGGGCATGAGATTGAACGCATCCAAGTGCCGGGTTCTGCACATTGGCCACAACAACCCCATGCAGTGCTACAGGCTGGGGTCAGAGTGGCTGGAGAGCAGCCAGGCAGAGAGGGACCTGGGGGTGCTGGTTGATGGTAGGCTGAACATGAGCCTGCAGTGTGCCCAGGCAGCCAAGAAGGCCAATGGCATCCTGGCCTGCATCAAGAACAGTGTGTCCAGCAGGAGCAAGGAGGTCATTCTGCCCCTGTACACTGCACTGGTCAGGCAACACCCTGAGTCCTGTGTCCAGTTCTGGACTCCTCAGTTTAGGAAGGAGGTTGACTTGCTGGAGCGTGTCCAGAGAAGGGCAACGAAGTTGGTGAGGGGCTTGGAACACAGCCCTGTGAGGAGAGACTGAGGGAGCTGGGGTTGCTTAGCCTGGAGAGGAGGAGACTCAGGGGTGACCTTATTGCTGTCTACAACTCCCTGAGGGGAGGTTGTAGCCGGGTGGGGGTTGGTCTCTTCTCCCAGGCAAGCAGCACCAGAACAAGAGGACACAGTCTCAAGCTGTGGCAGGGGAGGTTTAGGCTGGATGTTAGGAAGAAGTTCTACACAGAGAGAGTGATTGCCCATTGGAATGGGCTGCCTGGGGAGGTGGTGGAGTCGCCATCATTGGAGGTGTTTAAGAGGAGACTTGATGGGGTGCTTGGTTGCATGGTTTAGTTGATTAGGTGGTGTTGGGTGATAGGTTGGACAGGATGATCTTGAAGGTCTCTTCCAACCTGGTTTATTCTGTTCTATTGTAGCTGGTAGGGGTGTTTTGGATGTGGGAGGTGTTTTTTTTTCCCCTTCAAATATAAAATAGTGTGTTGCTGAGCAAGGAAGTTGCTTAAACCTCCTCCAGGTTACAGCTGCATGCATGCACTGGGGAGAATAATGGGAACTTACCTTTCTTTTCCTCAGCCCCCCTCCTCCACTCCATGCTCTCTTGCCTGCACATGCATCCTGTTGCCTTCAGATTCTGCCTTGAAAATACACATTATGAAAACAAGCTGCAAAGTTGCTCTTAGCTGTCAGTGCTGCTCAGATCCCACTGGGAGAGAAAAAGGAATTGCAGTTGAGAAAACTCCATAACCAGACCCTTTAGCTGCGTTGGTATCCTTTTCACTACCTGACTGCTGCTGGCATAGCAAAAAGCAGTGGAAATTGGTTTTAGTTCTTCATTCATATAATGAAAATTGCTTGCTTTGTTGGAAGCCTTTCACACCAGGGATTGTGCCTGCCTTATTTGGCTGGGCAGTGGCTAACATCCTGCACACCACTGGAATAAATAGGTGATTTGTGATTGCCAGCACTGTAGCTCACAGAGTTTTCTTTGGAGGTCATAGTTTTGTGAAGACAGCTAAACATCTATTTTAGCCTGGGAAAAAAAAATAAATACAAGCTGGTTTATGTGTGGCATTGTCACATAGAATGATAATTATCTTTTGGATCCTGCATCAGATTCATAGGATTATAAACTGGGGGGTTGGGGGGGGAAGTCATCACAGCAAGAAATTCGTAGTTCTTTTACAGCATTCAGATCACACTGATAGCAGTCTTTGAGTTAGTCTTCTCCTGGTGGGAGAAGTGGGTCTGCCTGAGTTTGTATTAGTGAACAGCTCTGTGCTTTTGCTGTGTGTTCTGGGACTGTAAGCACACCTGTAGCAATAATTGTCATTATATGGGAGATTTCTGCTGGCCTTGCATTAAAAGTGGTCACTTAGAAATTGTCTTCTGAATGCTGTGGCAGGCTGCTTCTCATGGTCCTTGCTTTGGAATGCAAGTGCTGATGCTTCCATAGCTCAATTTGATTAACTTACTGTCAGTTTTAGAGTCTTCTTTCTTAAACCATTTGCCTTCTTCCTCTTTAAGCCAACTTGGTCCCTGGAGGTGTTTAAGCCCAGGCTGGATGAGGCTCTGGGCAGCCTGATCTAGTGTGAGGTGTCCCTGCCCATGGCAGGGGGGTTGGAACTAGATGATCCTTGTGGTCCCTTCCAACCCTGACTGATACTATGATAAAGCAAAAGGAGGGTTAATGCCCACATTTATGTGTGAGAGTGGAAATTTCTGGAGATTTTGCTGTGTGATGTGGTTTTGCTTTTGTGGTCATGGCCAGTGGCCATGAATCAATGTTTTTCTTCCATCATTTATTGTGAGCTTTGCAGTTAGCAAACCTCCTGTGGAGTTTACCTGCCCTTTGCCTCCTGTGGTGAGAGGTGACAATGCTCCCAGTTGCCTCTCTCTCTTCCCAGTCAATAGAAAGTCTTTGGCCATGCTTTAGCTGAGTTCTGTGCTTCTGTTGTTCGTAGGGCTACCCTACAGATGACTTTTTTTCTTTAAAGTACATAATGTAGAAAATACATGAGGAAGGGGAAAACAACATTGTTGAAAGTAAGAACTTGCTCATCTGAAGCTGTCCTCAGACAAGTTTGTCTGGCAGGAGCTGCTGCTGCTCCTCTTTTTATGTGTTGCAGCCAGTAAACTCAGGCTCTGGCTGAGCCTCCCAGGATCCCTCCTGCCAGTGCTTCTTGTAGCCCCCTTTGAGGTACTGGCAGGCAGCTATTAGGCCTCCCTGGAGCCTTAGAATAGAATAAACCAGGTTGGAATAGACCTTCAAGATCATCCTGTCCAACCTATCAACTAATCCAACCCACCTAATCAACTAAATCATGGCACCAAGCCTCCTATCAAGTCTCCTCCTGAACTCTTCCAATGATGGTGACTCCACCAACTCCCCAGGCAGCCCATTCCAATGGGCAATCACTTTCTCCGTGTAGAACTTCTTCCTAACATCCAGCCTAAACCTCCCCTGGCACAGCTTGAGACTGTGTCCTCTTGTTCTGGTGCTGGTTGCCTGGGAGAAGAGACCAACCCCCACCTGGCTACAACCTCCCTTCAGGTAGTTGTAGAGAGCAAGAAGGTCACCCCTGAGTCTCCTCCTCTCCAGGCTAAGCAACCCCAGCTCCCTCAGCCTCTCCTCAGGGGTTGTGTTCCAAGCCCCTCACCAACTTCGTTGCCCTTCTCTGGACACCTTCCAGCAAGTCAACCTCCTTCCTAAACTGAGGGGCCCAGAACTGGACACAGGACTCGAGGTGTGGCCTAACCAGTGCAGCGTACAGAGGCAGAATGACCTCCCTGCTCCTGCTGGCCACACTGTTCCTGATGCAGGCCAGGATGCCATTGGCCCTCTTGGCTGCCTGGGCACACTGCAGGCTCATGTTCAGCCTACCATCGACCAGCACCCCCAGGTCCCTCTCTGCCTGGCTGCTCTCAGCCACTCTGACCCCAGCCTGTAGCACTGCATGGGGTTGCTGTGGCCAATGTGCAGAACCTGGCACTTGGATGTGTTCAATCTCATGCCCGTGGATTCTGCCCATCTATCCAGCCTGTCTAAATATGCACTCCTAAAATCTTCTCCAATACTGGATTTCCGAGTGTTTTGCAGAAGATGTGGTACACTTAAACCTGAAGGGTCCAAAATTTGTTTTCTCTGGACATCAAATAAATGCTGCATTCCTGGGCTAATGATGCATTATTGGAAAGAGGATTGCAGGTTCAACATCAAAGGAACATTCCCACTGGGAAGCTGATGGGCTGCTCTGAACCATGGAAGCCTGTGGAGTAGGGTAGGTCTTCCTGCACTGTCAGTGGCTGCTTCAGG
Organism: Melanerpes formicivorus; assembly: GCF_026170545.1. NCBI lineage: Eukaryota > Metazoa > Chordata > Aves > Piciformes > Picidae > Melanerpes > Melanerpes formicivorus. The sequence continues at coordinate 6,329,050 of NW_027142376.1, forward strand.
ATGAGCAGAAGCCAGTAAACTCAGGCTCTGGCTGAGGCTTCCAGGGTCTCTCTTGCAGGGATGTAGTGCTGTGCTAGGGAACGTAGGGAGAAGTCACCAGGCTGATAATGACTGAGGAGTGTTGTGCTGAAGCAGTGGGAAACACTGTCCCTTTGAGCGTGGGACCAGAAAGGCGCCAAGGTCTCAGTTTCATTTGGCTGTTGAGGTGGGTTAACAGCTCATTGCTGCCAGCCCGTCTTGCTGCTTCTCCCTGCTGTGTTGTGCCACCTCTGGGGAGCTTTTGACTTGAATGTGGTAAAACCCAGGTGACTGCAAATCCTTTTTTTTTGCTGGTCAGTTGAGTCAGTGCTTTGTAGAGCAAGGGGAGTGCTCATGGGAGATGCAGATGGGGGGAATGTGAGATGTCAGGGGGGAAAATGACAAGACCTTTGCATCCACTCAGGCTTTACAGGGAGGAGGACAGCCAAACACGAATGTCTGATTATTCTTTATGACCACCAAGCTAGTTGCATGCTTTCCCCGTGCTTATGCCTGCTCCCTCTAGTATCTACCAAATGTAGGCAGTGCCACTGTGCTTCTTAGTCACATTGTTTAGTCTTTCAAGGCACTTCCTGCAATCCAGTTTTATTTATAGACCATCCATTGTCCTATTTACTGCCTTACTGTGGTAGTGTGCGGTCCTGCTGGCCTCACAGCTGCCACTGCTGGACTGGTAATGTCCATAAACTGCTTTTCTAGCATGTGTTGAGACCCCCATGCAGAATGTAGCAGAGCTTGTGAGCGTGGAGGACCGAGTCCTTTCAGAGCGGAGCAGAGGACACACACGACAAAACGAAAGCCACGTACATGAAGGCTGGACAAACTTCCACTTATACACAGCATGGGGCAATGGTACACAGTTTCTTGATCAAGAAAAGGTGTCATGGTTTTGTTTAGGCTGATCTGAGGTTGGAGAAGGGTTGTTAGACTGAGTTAGTTGAAGCAGCAACTGGAAGTAGTCAGAACCTTTTTTCTCCTTCATCTGTCTGTGGTCGTTGGATGTCTGGTGTGTTCTGTTGGCTCATCTCCTGTCGCAGGTCTTTCATAGGGTATATGTGCAAGCATGTGTCCGTGCCCCCACCACTTCCTTCTCTTTTCTGCTGAGCAGAAGTGGGACTGCACCTCTGAGGGTTTCTACAGCTTCACTCATTTTGTGATGTGCTTTGGGTCTTGGCAGAGCATGCAGGAAACGCCGTGGTCGGCGCACAGCAAAGCAAGCAGGGAAATCCCAATCTGCAGAAGGTGCAGGGGTTGCTGGGTCTGAGCACTGCAGAGCTTTTCCACTTCAGTGGTGGTCCTGCTACCACTAAGCTGGGAGAGGGGTGCTGGCTGTGTTTGAAAGTTCAGAAAGCCACTACACCCACTTGAGAAACATTTGTTGTCGCTGTGAGGTTACAAACTTTGACGAGCCGAAAGAGACAGAACTTACCTTCTGCAAAAGCAGAGGATTTGGTTCTTCCCCTTTCCCTTCCTTCCCCAAAATCCACAGCCTGTGCTGTTTGACACAAGATCCTATTGATATTCATATTCTTGCAGGGTGATGATGTTTTGTGCAGCCCACTCTATCAGTGTTGCTGTATACCCCATCCTTGTTTATTGATGTGTCATAAAGAAGTATTTCTGTATGAGTATCTCTGGCTCTGTTAGGTGAGGATATGTGTGTGTGTGTGTGTATGCCTATGTGGAAACTGCTGTGTGTTCTGCCTTCTTCCTGACATCCTGGTTGCTATAGTGCAGTGATCTATTTGTGAACACCCAGAAGATCATTGCTATAGTTAAAAGAAACAGTATTTCCTGGCCATAACTTCCTGGGCAATCTCTCCTCCTGGAGCGCCAGCTTTAACCGATTGGGTCACCTTCCCGTGGACTCCAGGAGTGACACTGTAACAGGAGCTTCCTCTGCTTTGTCTCTTTGTATTTTCATTTATTTTATTTTGTGTGGTTTTTTTTCCCCTCCCCCCCCCCCCAGCATATTTAATAACATTTAAAAATAGTTTCTCCATGTAAATCTAAAGCATGCCTATTATTCACCGTACGGCTCGGTGCTTCGGCCATCTTTCTACCCGGCTGTCAAGCTGTGCAGCGTGTCGTGGTGGTGTGTCCTGTCTTTGCTTCTGTCCTGTGTGCCATGCTCTGGAATCTGTGCCACGCTTCTCCTCTGCCACATGCATACACCACATATATTTTCACCCACCTGCCCAGCCAGGCAAAATGCAGGAGGTGAAGCAGCCGTACTGGAGCTCTGTCTGAACTGCTGTATTTTTAGTTATTTATTTAATATGCTTTTTTTTTTTCCCTTTCCCCTTCCCTTCTCCCTGCAGGTGTGAATGAGGGAGGCTCTCTGCAGCATTTAGTGTCCAGCTGTACTGGCTCCGAGGAGCAGCAGCGTCGCAATGCCCCCTCCTGCTGACATAGTGAAGGTGGCGATCGAATGGCCAGGTGCCTTCCCCAAGTTGATGGAAATAGATCAAGTAAGTGCCCCTGTGCCTGTGCTCGGCCAGCCCTGGCCAGAACGAAGTTTTTCTCTGTGTGTGTGTGTGTCTCTCTCCACATTGATGTTTGGTTAGATGCTCACTTATGTCTCTGTGGCTGCACGTGTGGTAGAAGGTGGTTCGGTTTTTTCCTGTAAGGGTTGTAACTCTTCCTCTCTGCTGAAGGCTTTGGATGTGCTTAGCTGAGTTCTTTTGATTTGCCTTTTTTGGGTTTGTTTTTTTTTGTTAAACAGCTGCTGAAATCAGGCATTTTACTGCCTCTGTGACCCACTTAACACTTTAGTGCCTTAGTTTGTTCAACTGTAAAATTGTGGTGCTGTTGTTACCTCTGGGAGGTGGGGGGAAGTCTTCGGGTTTGTAGTCAGTGCTTTGCATGTGGAGCAGGATCTGACTGAATGGCTGCAGCAAGCACAGATTTTGGAACTGAAGTAGTGGTGCACTATGAGCAGGAGGATCTTGGCTGGTCCTTGTCAGGGGCTGTCCTGTTTAGCTGGTTATTAGTAATGCAGTGGCCCCGTGGACTGATTTGAGGCAGTGTACATCAGCTTGCAAAGTCAAAATTGTGAATTACAGACTTTGTAGGAAACTGGGGAGGGGCAGCTTGGGGGTGGGGGAGCAATAAACCAAATGAAGTTGTCCAAGTGCTGTGCTTTATGTTCTGGATTTCTCTGGGATTATTTTTGGGGGCACATGTATTAATATTAAGAGCAACCTCTTTAATATTTAACAGCTTTACACATCACGTTTGGAAATCATCCAGCACGTTACCTGTTTGGAATAATTATTATTCCTGTAAATAGCATTCAGAGTGAAGGAAAGCATTTCATCATGTGCTGTAGACCCCAGTGTCTCCAGGGAGCAAGTGCCTTATAAAGTTCTGTTGGAGAGCAGAGAATTTTGAATTTGTGATGGAAATGGTTTGCTGTGAAACGGGATCTGAATTTCTCCAGGCGGTGCAATCGGTTTCACTTCAGGTTAACCCTTCTGTGCCATCTGCCTGGCGGATTGCTCTGTGGACTTTGAAGAAGCCTGGTGCTGGAGGATGGCTGGAATAAGAGCTCTACCATTCTTAGGTGGTCTGAAAGCCCCTGGTAGGGGAAAGGGGAGTTCCCAAGTGCTCAGCACTTTGGAGTTTGCTTTCCAGCCCTGCCAAGCTTCTCCATTTTCATTTGCTGAGGTTTTCCAGTCAGCGTATGTCTACAGGTACAAAGCTCTTGCCTTCTGGAGTGAAGAATGTTTTATTTCATTATTATTTTTTTTTTAAATTCCCCTTCTTGTATAAGAAATGGTAGATGCTGTGCACACTCTGTTCAGGAAAAGCTGTGTGTTAGTCATGACGAGCAACAGCTTTTTTGCTACCAACTACAGTGGGGACAAAAATGAACAAATATTATGCAGTCTCTTACCAAGCAACAGTAAAATAACACCAAAGTGATTGGTTTTAATTGACAAAACATCTTAATGTAACACTCGAAGAAAAGCCCTGATGCCTTACCTGAAATACTAACTTACTTTCCTGGAAACTTGTTTTAACCTTTTATTATATAAGATTTAGAGGGAGCAGGAAAAGATCAGCTCTGACTTGGGGCCACGAGGATGAGCAGAGGGCTGGAGCTGCTCTGCTATGAGGACAGACTGAGCGAGTTGGGGTTGTTCAGTCTGGAGAAGAGAAGGCTCCCAGGAGACCTAATTGTGGCCTTGCAGTGTCTGAAGGGGGCTACAAGAAAGCTGGGGAGGGATTTTTGAGGGTGTCAGGGAGTGATAGGACTGGGGGTAATGGAGCAAAGCTAGAAATGGGTAGATTCAGATTGGATGTTAGGAAGAAGTTGTTCCTCATGAGGGTGGTGAGAGACTGACCCAGGTTGCCAGGGAAGTGGTGGAAGCCTCATGCCTGGAGGTTTTTGCAGCCAGGCTGAATGTGGCTGTGAGCAACCTGCTGTAGTGTGAGGTGTCCCTGGCCATGGCAGTGGGTAGGAACTGGCTGATCCTTGAGGTCCCTTCCAACCCTAAGCATTCTATGTTGGGTGCCTGCTCAGTTGTCTGCAAGCTTCCTCATTCCACTATATGGGGAGGAAGAATAAGAGAGGAATAAAGTTGAAAGGGAGAAGGCTGCTTGTAGCCTGCTCCTGATGGAGGGGAAAATGGAGGAATGAAGTTTGAGAATCTCTTCTCTCATCTTTCTGACATTGGAAAGACAGATGTGGTGCCAAGAAATGAAGGTGGGAAAGGAACATCCTTTCTGAATACTGATACACAAACTCACACAGTTGCCCTTTTCAGAGATGGGAGCAATGTGGGAATGAGCCCTGAAAACATCCATGGTGAGACATGCTTCTAAACCCACAGCTCTGCCTTTGCTTCACTTAATGGTAACTTTCCCCCAATCTGTTTCCTTTTAAATATTGATTTAGTTGAAGAGCTGTAGTGGAGGAGATGATTCATACCTCAGATGGCTAGCTGTTGGAAATGATAAAGGGTAGAAGGGAAAAGGAAGGCAGAGAAGAGAAATTCCTTGCCCATTGATAAGACATTGCAGCCAGTGCCTGTCTCCCATGTGGGGTCTGCTCTTTCATGCACGTTTTGACATATATTCAGAAAATGTGAGGAACTTTGTCTTACTGCTTTTGTCCTGCTCCTGTCCCTTACCAGCAAGGCAAAACCAGCATTTAAAAGAGCAGCACAGGATTACTAATTCAGAAAAGAACAACCAAAACCCCCTTCCCTGTAGCGTGACAGAAGTTCCTTATCTTTCAGGGTAGGGAGGGTGTTCCAAATGTTGAAGCACAAATTCCATATAAGAAATCAAAGGGGGGGGGGGGGGGGGGGGGCAAGTCTGTGTTTTCTCTTTCTTTTTTCCTATAGATTGCATTTTCTGTGTGCTTGATAACATTTATGTATATTCAGCTGCACAGTATCCCAGTTCACCTGCTGTGTATATGCAGATTTTGCTTAGCAGTGAGGAGAGTAATAAATTTTCATAATGAGGAGAGCCTCAGTGATTGGCAGTGGTGTACTGGAAGGTGTTGGGACTGAAAAGAGCTCCTGGGTGTTTGCCTCTACCAGATGTTATTAAACTTTGCATTTAAAAACCTCCCCTTCCCTTGCATGGTTTCTGACAACCTGGGCTTCGTGAGGCACAGAGCCTTTCCTGCTTGATCTTTCCCACTAAACCTGGGTTCAGTTTTTCTTCTAATCATACAAAATTAATCTGAGTTAGAAAGGGACTCTTTGCCTGCACAATTAATACATAATTAAATGTGTTTCAGAGCCAGGCTCTATGCCTAACCTTTCTTCTCTTTCATTGCAATGTACTGTTTGATGTCAGACTTTTACAGCTGGCTTGGTTTTTGTTGTTGGGTTTTGTTGTTTGGGGTTTTTTTTTCCCCCTCCTGGAAAGTTGCTTTAAACAAGAAGGGCAAACCTGCATATTATTTACTGCTCTTTTTTACCAGATGGGGACTAATTAAATTGCAGTGAACCTAGAAACTGGCTGCTGCCTGCATGCATTAAAACTGATTTTAAAGCATGTGCAAGCTAATGAACTTTTCTACTTTATCCTTGAGAGATGGAGTTGGCTGAATTCAGTTCCCAGAATATTTGTTTGGGGGTGTTTTCTTTTTCTTCCATTTGAATTTCCTTTGCATTTCCATCACTTTCCTCAATTATAATTTTCAGATAGAACATCCAGACTATGTCCCCCTTGCATAAATCCCTACTGGCAGTATTAGTACTGTGGTCAAAATTAATTTTTAATGAAAAGATGCTGTTATGACTGGGTGTAAGGGATGGTTTTCCCTCTTTGAAGTCTCCCTGTCACGTAAGGGGGGCAATAGAAATGGGCTGAGGTCTGAATTTGCACCTGGGACCTTTTTTGTGAACTTTTTTTTAGGGTTGCAGTCTGGGGAGAAAATTAGTTGTAGGCTCTGAGCTGCCTTTTATCTTCTCTCAGTCTCCTGGCTCTTTATTCTGGAAGATGTTGAAAGCAGAGCTGCACAGGCTCTGTACAGGTGAACCAGGATGCTGGCTATTCTATCCTATCCTTATTCATTCCAGAAATAGCCATTTTTTTTTTAAGAGGATATTAAGTTTTGTGTGTGCAGATGGACATTTGGATGCTTTAATTTGTGCCTGTTATGTATCGCTCTTTCTCAGCTGTTGGGTTGGGGATTTTTAAAGGTACAAATTATTTTAGGTCAGCCAGTGCTGGTTTTATGTTAGCTGAATACTTTGTTCTGGTGAACAATTTTACTCTTTCTGCTTCAGGGGAAGCAGCTATGAGGACAGGCACAAGATGGTGAGATACTGGCACAGGTTGCCCAGGGAGGTGGTGGAAGTCTTCTCCCTGGAGGTTTTGAAGGCCAGGGTGGATGTGGCTGTGAGCAAGCTGCTGTAGTGTGAAGTGTCCCTGGCCATGGCAGGGGGGTTGGAACTGGCTGATCCTTGAGGTCCCTTCCAGCCCTGAGAATTCTGTGATTCTATGGGTGTTTGGGAATAATAGCTGATAGGGACAATCTTTTTAGCAGGGTCTCTTGTGACAGAACAAGGCGCAATGGTTTAAAACTGAAAGAGGGGAGATTTAGCCTACATAGAAGGAAGAAGTTTATTTTATTTATGATGAGGGTGGTGAAATGTTGGCAGAGGTTGCCCAGAGAAAGAATAGATGCCTCACCCCTGGACACATTCAAGGTTAGGTTGGATGGGGCTCTGTGCAGCCTGCTCTGGTTGAAGATGTCCCTGCTCGCTGTGGGAGTGTTGAACGACCTGACCGCTAAAGGTCCTCTCCAACCCAAACCATTCTCTGATTCTACCTCATCACATTCAAATCCACTTTTGTGTGTTAGCACAAGTTGCACTAAACCCAGATTTCTCTAAGCTGGAGGCTGACCTTCCTCACCGTTTGAGGTAAACACTGTGACTGTGGAAAGGAACGGTTTGTAATTACCTCCATCATACGATCTCTTCCTCCAGGTTTACTTTTGTCTGTGAGATCATTAAATATAGATGAAATTTGCAGATGTGACTCTTGAGATTGGCTGGGGGGGGATAAAAAAGGAGAAAAAGCTGTGTTTTCTAAGTACCACAGTGGGCAAAATTTACAGGAGTACTCCATTTCATCTTGATATGGTGCAGTGCAGCACATGGGAGGAACCATGGGTTGCTTTACATTAATTCCCCTCTCTCTAAGACTTGGTTTTAGTCAGCAAATTCATCTTTTAAGAGTGTCTTTCAAATTGTCTCTCCCTTCTGCCACTGTGTGCTATAAATGTCATTTTAATTGCCCTTTTTTTTCCTTCAGAGAAGTCATTGTACTTTGCTGCATATTAAAAGGAAAGCAGTAAGGTTTACTTATTATTTTTTTTTAAAGGGATCTTTCAAATCATTTTGAGTTTCAGACCTAAATCTGGACTCTTGGGGGATTTTAATTGATTTAGTGCAGTGTTTCTCAAACTGTGGTGAGAAATGTAGTTCAAAAGGGATTGTAAAGTGCTTAATTAGAGGAAAGAAAGTGCCACATCGCTTCTGCCATGTGTGTGGACTAAGAATAGCTGTAGTCTCTGGAAGTGCTGTCACAAGTAATAGCAATATACCACCACAGTCCTAGCATCCCCAGACTCAGTGTGTGCAACATTAGTGAGCACTAGCATCAAACAAGGGGTGAAGAAGAAAGGGATATTGATGTCTTTCTCTACTGTGAAGTGTCACTTCCTGTGCTTAATTCTGGCTCCAGACTCTACCTCTGTCAAAACCAAGGGGTTTAGTGCTGAGGGGATGAGGGAAGGGAGAGGCTCTTATCTCCTTCCCCCAAACCTGGAGCTATTGCTGCTTTTTTTGGTGTGAAGATTTTGAAGATTTCAAGTGTTCTTGTATATCATGAGTTTAAAGTAGCTGGGGGAAATGTCAGTGCTTTCAATGGCTGACAGGATCTCAGTTTCTTGAGGACAGAAGACCAGGAAGCTGCTTGCAGAGGGGAAAAAACCCAATCTTATGTGGCCTTGTGAAAGTGGTCAGCCAGGTCCTGCACTTGGGTCACACCAACCCCATGGTCAGCTGCAGACTTAAGGGTGTGGTTGGGTCACCCAGGGTAGTTCACACAGGCATGCATCCAGGTGGGTTTGGAAAGTCTCCCGATCAGGAGACTCCACAACCTCTCTGGGCAGCCTGCTCCAGGGCTCTGCCACCCTCACTGTAGAGAAGTTTCTCCTCATTGTTGGGAGAAACCTTCTGTGTTCAAGCCTGCACCTGCTGATCCTTGTCTTACTGTGCACCACTGAAAAGAGCTTGGACCCCTCCACTAGCCCCCATCCCTCAGATATTGATAGACATTGATCAGATCCACTCTCAGTCTTCTCAAGACTAAACTGCTCCAGGGCTCTCAGTCTCTTTTCATAGGGGAGATGCTCAAGTCCCCTAATGATCTTTGTGGCTCCCTCTTGGACTCTCTCCAGCAGGTCCCTGTCTGTCTTGAACTGAGGAGCCCAAAACTGGACACAGTATTCCATAGTATCATGTGTTATGTTTTATTAGTCTGGTTTGCCCAAAGCCACGTTCCTACTGGCTAGTTGGAGTCTTTCAGGGCTGTCAAGTCATGTCCTGTGGTGCATGGCTAGGACCTGATCACTGAGAAATACAGGAAATCTTTGTCTTCTGCTGCAGAATGCAGAGGCAGCAGCAAAGCTTGCTAGAGAGAAGAGGCAGTAGCTCTGGAGAGAGGTTAGAAATTATAAGATAAATGGGGGAGGGCTGGAAAGAAATAAAAGTGTTTAGTGAGCTACCATTTAATGGCTGCTGTTTGTGCTTTCTACTTGGTGCTGCCTTCTATGGTAGGAAACATTAGTTAAATGCAGTGGACAGTTAAGTTTTTATTGACTTCTTTGTAATAGAAGTGGAAATAGAACCAGGATACACTTGAGGACCTGCAGAAATAGGATCCCCCACTGTTATGTAACTTACAAATGTTTAAGGAAATAATATTTCAGGAGAGATGTGAAACAGCTTATGAATTCTCTCCTTTTTTCCCCCCCTTTCTTTTTCTGGCTTTAATTTTGTCATTCCCACAGTGCTAGCCAGAACCTCCCCACTGGATCCTAGGTCTTGCTGCCTGCATCCAATGGTATTCCCAGCATGAGGATTGAAAGTGTTTGTAAGACAAATGTTTCTAAGAAACAGAACTCGGATCTCTTTCAGAATGAATTCTTCCATATGTAAAGGAAATCTGTAATGATGAGTTACACACTAATGAATTAATTACAAGGTACTCCATTCACTTTCTGGCCAGCTGGAGTATCCAGGCACACTTTATGATTCAATGTAATTCCCTCTGTTAGAACTCCAAGACTAGTCCAAAGGAGAGGAATACTCTCTTGTATTGAAGAGCCACATCTTAAAGCCCTGCTTTGTATTTTTAGATGTGTTGCAAATGAGTTGCATGCAAACATGCTGCAGTCTGCAACTGTGGGTCCCTAGGTGTTGTGTAACTCTGCAGTGCTCCTGACTGACAGGTTTTGGTGTCTCTGTGAGACACCTGAGGAAACAGGGAGTGTTGGGATCTGTTAGGACACTGGATGTGGAGCAAGGAATTGCTGTCAAACTCAGTTTTGGCTTTTCTAATGATATGTTTCATTAAGTCCTTGTACAGTCACTTGGGCATCCTAAATGTGGTCTGTGGGGCAGTGCTTAGCTCTGGTGAAATGCAGAGTGAGGAGGGAAGGGAGCAGCTGAGGAAGCTGCAGCTGAGAGTGAAGGGGAAGAGGACATGAGCACCTGCGTTTCCTCAATGCTTGTGTACTCTGCAGAACCCCTCCTGCTATATTTATACTGAAGTGTTTCTACTGGCACATTTTAAACTACCACCTTAAGGGCTGTGAACTGAGCCAACAAAAGCTCCCTCCCATCGGCAGGCTGCACTTGGTGAGGGTTTTGTCTGTCGGCTCTGGGGTACTAATATTTCCTGCCTGGGCTTGCGTTGCTGCACTGACAGAACCTTGTGGTGTTGGACTTGCCTTGTCTGGGTTGTCTGGCCTCTGCAGTGTTGAGGTGTCCCCTTCCTTCAGTTGTTTGCTCCCCTAAGTTAAAGAAATCCTCCTCAGCATCTTCTACAAACACCTCATTACCATGTCTTGTCTGATTGATAATCTGTTGTAGTCAATGGAGAGAGTCAGTTGCCGAAGAGATTCAGAGGAGACTAAGGAGGCTCAAACGAAAGCTCTCCAGTACCTCCCCTTAACAGGGGAAGACCTTGCCTCTTAGATCATGAGAAACCAGTGGCAAAGTAGTGCATTAAGGACTCAAGTGTCCTGGCATCTGGTGTTTGCCACCAGACAGGCTTGCTTCTGTTTCTGGGGCCCCTGGAGTATGACAGTAACAGATGAGGCCTCTGCTGATGGTGAAAAGAGGTGTTTTTCTCTCTTTTAATAGCCATAAAGATGACTTCTGCACTACAAGATTTCTTGGTAGAATGCTGGCATTAATTATAGACAGACCGGTGTATTTCCTGGCTTGGGAGCCTGCCTTTTGACAGATGCACAGAGCAGCAACAGAACCTTGTTTCTTTTTTTTCCTCTCTTGTTAGAGCTGAGTGTTTTCCACTAACAGATGTGCTGCATCTGCTGTTTTTCTGTGCTGGGCTTAACGACGGCAAGGGTTAAGGGTCTGCTTGCTGCTTCTGTGATTAAAGGTGTCAGCCAAGGGAAGTGATAACCCAATCATTGACCAGAACAAACCCCAACTTGGAAAAGGAAAGGCTGTGATCTTCAGACTTGGCCTAAAAGAAACCTATCTCCAGTTCCCTGGTCTATAGCACTGTCACAGTATGTCTGAACTCCATGTGTAGCACAGGTTTCCATCCAGTTTTGTGCTTCTGTTCTCTGTACAGTTTGTACCTGCACGCTTGCTGTTTGAGTTGCTGAGGGGAGGGACTTTGTAGGGTATCAGGTAATGATATAGGACTGGGGGGATGTAACCAAACTAGAAATTGGTAGATGCAGATTGGATGTTAGGAAGAAGTTCTTGCCCATGAGGGTGGTGAGACACTGGCACAAGTTGCCCAGGGAGGTGGTGGAAGCCTCCTGCCTGGAGGTTTTTGCAGCCAGGCTGGCTGTGGCTGTGAGCAAGCTGCTGTAGTGTGAGGTGTCCCTGGCCATGGCAGGGGGGTTGGAACTGGCTGATCCTTGAGGTCCCTTCCAACCCGAACAATTGTATGATTCTATGATTTGGAAGTGGTTTAGACCCAGGCTGGGGTACTGGTAGCTTGACCTGGACTTAGGGCATGGGCAGCAGCACTGTGATCAGTGTTCTTAGCTTTCTTTTGCTCATCTCATAATTTCCCTGGAACGCAACAGTGACCTGGACTCACCCAGCCTACATTCTTGCATTCCTATGTTTAGTGCTTCCTGGTAACTGGTTACCTCTATGTGGAACCCAAGGCGTAGGCATGAAAGGATGACACTGGTGAGAAAATTGGTGGTGGGAAATCTCAGTCTGTATTTTGCAAGTTACTGCTGAGGTGCTACAAAAGATGCACAAGTAGGAAGAACAGGTACTCAAGACTGAGTTCAAGGCACACAAAACCTGGAGATGTGACCTGAGATGCATAGAGCTGAGCACAGGAGTGGTAACCAGGAATTGATGCATGGTGATGTCATTAGGGCTACACTTAGCCATCATCTCAGACCCTTGTTCTAGCCACTCAATGCAGATAAAGCTTCACTGGGTGTGTAAATTCACATGGGCTCTGGTGCTGTGCCTGTTCTTGGTGTCAATGGCAGGATTCTGCCCAAGTGTGCAGTCACAGAGCCACAACATCCTGGTATCATTTCCCACTGCATTTCAGATGCCAATTTCATACCTACCCTAGAAAACTGCTTCTGTGCTAACCAATATGTTCATTGCAGATGGCTGTAACGTGTTACCAAAAGGGTTGTCTCCTACAGGGAGCATAAAATTTACTGTCATCTGTGTTTCATGCATTATCCTCCCCCTCTGCTCTGCCCTGCTGAGACCACGCTGTGGTACTGTGTCCAGTTTTGGGCTCTGCAGTTCAAGAGAGACAGAGACCTGCTGGAGAGAGTCCAGCAGAGGCTATGAGGATGATTTGGGGGGAAATGAGAATCTCTCCTATGAGGAAAGACTGAGAGCCCTGGAGCTGTTTAGTCTGGAGAAGAGAAAGCTGGGAGAGGATCTGATCAATGTCTATCAATATCTGAGGGGTGGGTGTCAGACTGAAGGTGCCAGGCTCTTTCTGGTGGTGCCTGCTGATAGGACAAGGAGTACTGGGTACAAGCTGGAACACAGGAGATTCCACCTCAACACATGGAGATGCTTCTGTATGGTAAGGGTGATGGGCAGCCTGCTCCAGGGCTCCAGAGAGACTGTGCAGTCTCCTCTGGAGACTTTCCAAACCTGCTTGGATGCATTCCTGTGTGACCTGCCCTGGGTGATCCTGCTTTGGCAGGGGGGCTGGACTCGAAGGTCCTTGCCAACCTCTATTATTCTGTGATTAAAGCTACAGCTTCATCTTAGAGCTTTAACTGAGCATCTCAGAATGTGTGAAAGCACACTTCATTTTTCCTAGGGCAGGGGAGGGCACGGGGGCAAACCCTTGAAGCCAAAATGCACTAACACAAGAAATTACTCATTTTGATGAAGGAAAAAACATTGAAATATTTTTTGACTCTGATGGCAAGGAATGCTTTGAAGTATGTTGACCAATAAGGTGACTTAAACTTTTCAGGAAGGTAAATGCAAGCAGGGATGTAATGTAAATTTCCACAAGTGCACTTTTAGGGGGCTGAAAATGGCAAAACCAAGTCAACTCTCTTTGACACTGGGCAGGTATTTCAGGCCAGGCTAAAGGAAATGTGTCCTTAAGTGGCCTGCCAAGTGAACCTAACCCTGCAGAGAATGGAAAGAGGTTTATACCTCATATTAAATGAGTAAATAAAATCTCTTAGCTCACTTTTGTTTGTCTTCTAGCATTGCTGCATTCTCATGTACATACAGTAAATGTTGGGGTCCTGTCACCCTTACCTAAGCATAGCTACATCTCTTGCAGCCTCCAGCAGCAGGGCTGCCAAGGGATTCTGAAGGCAGCTGCAGCTGGCAAGGGAGGGGACACAGGATCTACTCACCACCTGCCTGGTGGTCCTGGAGCAAGTGTAAGAGTTTTGTTAGTGTGGCGGCTTGGCCAAGCGTGGGCAGAGTAGCAGGAGCAGCAGGAGACCCTGCCTGCTTGTGCCTTCCTGCAGTCCATGGGGACCAGAGGCAGTTGTGGCAGCCCTCACCTCCTTTCAGCAGCATCCCATCTGCTGCCGTGGCTGCCTGGGCTGGTGACAATTCATCTGCTTGGTAGGGAAGGGGAAGGAATTTTGTCTGGGGACTTGTATGTAGGGGGAGTGCAGCCCAAGGGAGGATTAGGAGCTTATGAAGATTGCAGTAATATTTGGTTTACATCTATTAATTTCTAAAGTGCTATCAGATGACTAATTGCAAACTCTGGATCCCAGAAGAGTTCCACTTTGTTGTTTTTCTTCCATCCTCATGCTGACAGTTGAGTTGTACCAAGTCCCTGCAGTGCTGAAGCAGTAGTGCCACAGGAGGACAAAGCAGTGCTGGGAAGGGCTGGATGGGTTAATAATTTTTATTACTGGAGATCTGGTTTGGTTTTCTTTTCTTTTTTGTTTTAACTGGCCCATAAAGATTGCAGTTGTTTTGTTGGCTGGTTTTGTTCCAGTTTTTAATTTCAAATGTCATGCTGTCAGTGGTGAAGATTCCAGAGTGCAGGTATAATGAGGAGCAGCTGAGGGAACTGTGGTTGTTTAGCCTGAAGGAGACTCAAGGGAGACCTCATCGCTCTCTACAAACCTGAAGGGAGGTTGTAGCAAGGTGGGAGCTGGCCTCTTCTCCCAGGTAAAAAGCAATAGGACAAGAAGAAATGGTCTTGAATTGCACAAAGGGAGGTTAAGGTTGGACACTAAGGAAAAAAAATGTTCACCAAAAGTGCTGTCAAGCCCTGGAACAGGCTGCCCAGGGAAGTGATGGAGTCACCATCCCTGCAGGGATTGAACATAAATGTGGATGTGCTGCTGCTGGACACATTTTAGTGGTGTGCTTGGCAGTGCTGGGCTCATGTTTGGACTTGATGCTTTTAAAGATCTTTTCCAGCCTAAATGATTCTATGATCTATATTCAGCTGCTGTTGGTCAGCCAGGTTTGGAATGTGACCATGCCCTGTTCACAAGAACCAAACTAACTTTGCCATCCCTGGAGTCCTGTTCTCATCGTGCACCCTGGAAGAGGGATAGAATAGAATGGAATAAACCAGGTTGGAAGAGACCTTCAAGATCATCACGTCCAACCTATCATCCACCACCACCTAATCAACTAAACCATGCAACCAAGCACCCTATCAAGTCTCCTCCTAAACACCTCCAGTGATGGTGACTCCACCACCCAACAGGCAGCATATTCCAATAGGCAATCGTGCTCTCTGTGTAGAATTTTTTCCTAACCTCCAGTCTAAACCTCCCCTGGCACAGCTTGAGACTGTGTCCACCACCAAAACATGGCCCTCAGTAGGATGTAGCTACTGAGGACCATGTTTTGGTGGTGGGCTTGGCAGTGCTAGGTAATGCTTGGACTTCATAACCTGAAAGTCCTCCTCCAACCAAAATGATTCTGTGATTCCATTTAGTAATGCAAAGGTAGTATAGAGTTGGGAAAAGGGGAAGGGAGAGTAATAGGACTGAGAAAGGACATAGAAGCTGATGGTGCAGAGGAATTAGGACTATCCAAATAGTGATTTGGAAAGCAATTGCATCCAGCTTTCCCAGTGTTTGTTATTGCCCATTTGGATTGTTAAAGTGGGGGGGTTTGGCCATAGTTTCCTGTAGGGAAACTATAGTTCTGCAAAGTAATAATGGGGAGGAGAGGCAGTTACTCCTTTCTGTCCTTCATTGTAGTCAGTCTGTTAGCTGACACCAGTTTACTTAGGAAAAGGAATTAAAATCCCAGATACAAGTTTTATCCAAGTAGACAAATACTGGAGTGGGAGCCACAGGAGCATCCTGAGGGGAGAGAGGAAGGCAGTGTGCTGAGCTGTACACTCCCCTTGAGAGCAGCTGGCACACACGCTGGATGGCCAAGGGGTGTTACCCACTCCACACAAACATGCTTCTCCCTTTTCTCTCTATTCCTCCTGGAAAGTGGGGTGGTTTTTTTAAGGTAGATAGAGAGAAGGGATCAGTTGGAAAGAGAGAGCTTTCAGAGGACTGTGTCCAGTTTTTGGCTCCCCAATTCAAGAGAGACTGGGATCTGCTGGATAGAGTCCAATGGAGAACTATGAGGATGACTGTGGGGTTTGAACATCTGTCCTATGAGGAAAGACCAAGAGCCCTGGGGGTGTTTAGTCTGGAGAAGAGAAGGCTGAGAGGGCATGTGTTCAATATTTATCAATGTCTGATGGGTGAGTGTGAAGATGAATGTGCCAGACTCCTTTTAGTGGTGCCCAGTGATGGGAAAAGGAACAATGGGTACAAGCTGGGACACAGGAAGTTCCACCTGAACATCAGGCGATACTTTATAGTGAGGGTGATGTACCACTGGACAGGCTGTCCGGAGAGACTGCAGACTTTCGGAAGCTGCCTGGATGCATTCCTGTGCAATCCTGCCCTAGTTCATCCTGCTTTGGCAGGGGGTTCTGTGGTGATAGGTTGGACTCGATGATCCTCGAGGTCTCTTCCAACCTTAGTTATACTGTGATACTGTGGGGGTTGGATTTGACCTCTGGAGGTCCTTTCGAACTCCTAACATTGTGTGACTGATTCTGTGAGTGCAGAAACTATGAACCTCTAGAGGATGAGGACAGGAAGTAAAAGCACCTGCACAGAGGTGACGCAGGAATCCAGACTCAGGAGCTGATCAGGCTGTAAGATTGTGGAGAAGGCAACACACTTTTTCTTTCATGATCTGCCTGATCTGCTTCACAGCCTGGCCATAGCTCCACAAAGTGCTGAGCCAGCACAGCTGAGAGAAGATGTGGTGGAGACAGGATGTGGTGGCTGCTGCAGCAGGGAGCCGGTTTCACACTTCTTACCTTTTCTCCTCCATGCCTACTCCTTTAGGCACATAGCAAGTCAGGTGAAAACTGTTTCTTTGCTTTTTAGTGGGATGATTTGTAGTTGGATCAGATCCCCATCAGGATGGTCATGTGAAAATAGTATCGCAGTATCACTAAGGTTGGAAGAGAACCTCAAAGATCATCAAGTCCAACCTGTCACCACAGATCTTGTGACTAGACCATGGCACCAAGTGCCACATCCAATCCCCTCTTGAACACCTCCAGGGATGGTGACTCCACCACCTCCCTGGGCAGCACATTCCAATGGTGAACGACTCTCTTGGTGAAGAACTTTCTCCTCACCTCCAGCCTAAACTTCCCCTGGTGCAGCTTGAGACTGTGTCCTCTTGTTCTGCTGCTGGTTGCTAGAGAGAAGAGACTGACCCCTTCCTGGCTACAATCACCTTTCAGGTAGTTGTAGAGGGCAATGAGGTCTCCCCTGAGCCTCCTCTTCTCCAGGCTAAACAATCCCAGCTCCCTCAGCCTCTCCTCATAGGGCTGTGCTCAAGGCCTCTCCCCAGCCTTGTTGCCCTTCTCTGGACACGTTCAAGTGTCTCGATGTCCTTCTTAAACTGAGGGGCCCAGAACTGGATACAGAACTCAAGGTGCTGCTCCTGCTGGCTACACTATTCTTGGTGCAGGCCAGGATGCCATTGGCCTTCTTGGCCACCTGGGCACACTGCTGGCTCATGTTTAGGCGGCTGACAATCAGCACCCCCAGGTCCCTCTCTGTTTGGGAGCTCTCCAGCCACTCTGACCCCAGCCTGTAGCTGTAGCCTGTAATGAGCAGTGAAAGAGGAAGGATGGAAAGCAAAGACAGAGGGCATGGCAAGGAGGGACAGGACAGCATCTCCTTTCAGCAGATGCTTTCATTCATGTTTGATTCAGATGGTCTCTTGTTTTTGCCTGTTTATAAACTTGGCTTTAGTTGACTGTTGCAATAACAAATTCTTCCCTGTGAGTTCCTGACCGGACCAGGGGGGCCTCCTTCTCTGACTTTTTGTTTATCTAGTGATGCAGTTCAGAAAACAAATCCAAGGACAAAACAATTCTCCCTCCACACAACACATCATGCTACTGAGTTAATTTTTGGCCTAGTCAGCTTCCTCTGAATGTTAAAGAGAAACAGCTTGTTTTGACAACAGCCTTGGTTTATGTGTGCTCATATGGTGGGCTCTGCATATTTGGTTCCTTTTAGCTGCTTGGTAAGAGTTCAGGCAACTGTGATTATTGGAAGTAGAGAGGGGACCCTAGGCTGTTGAGGTGATGTAGGGAATTTTCATGAAGCAAGGTCAACCAGTACTGGAGGAAAAAAGGCTCAGGAGTTGCCCGGATGGTGAAATTTGGTCTTTGTGCCATGCAGCTTCATTTATGATCTAAAAATGCATTTTCTTCTAGCCAGCAATCTTCTAAAGAACACTTGTGTGTGCACCCTGCGTGCTCAGATCATTGCAACATCACCCCACTGGACTTGTTCCTTCTATTTTGGGACCTAAAGCAACAGAGCTGCTTTCAGTCAGGCCAAATGCTCGTGCTTGCAGATGTAGAGAATAAAGCAGAACTGATAACATCTGGGATCTTAACACCTTCCAGCTGGTGTTTTATCAGAGGGGAACCTGCCTGTGTGTACTTGAGGGAGGATTACCATCATCATCATGACTGTGTCTGAAAGAGACAAAAGAATGTTTTAAACCTATTGAACAGCTTGCTTCAGATGTCACTCCTGGAAAATGCTCATACTGGTATCTAAATCTTCTGTTTCTGTTGGAACGTGTCCAGAGAAGGGCAACAAAGCTGGGGAGGGGCTTGGAGCACAGCCCTGTGAGGAGAGGCTGAGGGAGCTGGGGTTGCTCAGTCTGGAGAAGAGGAGGCTCAGAGGAGACCTTCTTGCTCGCTTCAACTACCTGAAGGGAGGTTGTAGCCAGGTGGGGTTTGGTCTCTTCTCCCAGGCAAGCAGCACCAGAACAAGAGGACACAGTCTCAAGCTGTGCCACGGGAAGTTTAGCCTGGAGGTGAGGAAGAAATTCTTCCCAGCAAGAGAGATTGGCCATTGGCATGTGCTGCCCAGGGAGGTGGTGGAGTCACCATCCCTGGAGGTGTTTAAGAGGGGACTGGCTGAGGCTCTTGGTGCCATGGTTTAGTTGCTTAGATGGTGTTGGGTGATAGGTTGGACTTGATGATCTTGAAGGCCTTTTCCAACCTGGCCAATTCTGTGTTCTGTATTCTGTAATGAGATGCAGTGTACACCAAAGACCCTTTGATTTCTCAGTGGAGAAGCTGAGCTGATGCTCTGTGGGCTGATGTTGCCCAGCAGGACTGACAATGCCATCATGCAGATGTGTAGAACTGCTGTCTCTCTAGATGGTCAGACCAAAACAGCGAATGTTTTTGGGGTCCCTATCATACTTCCTATTAAACAATAAATGAAATAGTGCCTGCTTGTTTTCTTCTTTGCAATCAGTGCCTTTGGAATCATATTTGAAGAGCTTAGGGCCTGGTGATGATGGTATCACAGTATCACTATGGTTGGAAGAGACCTCAAAGATCATCAAGTCCAACCTGTCACCACAGACCTCATGACTAGACCATGGCACCAAGTGCCACGTCCAATCCCCTCTTGAACACCTCCAGGGATGGTGACTCCACCACCTCTCCAGGCAGCACATTCCAATGATGAATGACTCAGTGAAGAACCTTCTCCTCACCTCAAGCCTAAACCCTCCCCTGGTGCAGCTTGAGACTGTGTCCCCTTGTTCTGGTGCTGGTTGCCTGGGAGAAGAGACCAACCCCCTCCCGGCTACAACCACCTTTCAGGTAGTTGTAGAGGGCAATGAGGTCACCCCTGAGCCTCCTCTTCGCCAGGCTAAACAACCCCAGCTCCCTCAGCCTCTCCTCATAGGATTTGTGTTCAGGGCCTCTCCCCAGCCTTGTTGCCCTTCTCTGGACATGTTCAAGTGTCTCGATGTCCTTCTTAAACTGAGGGGCCCAGAACTGGACACAGTACTCAAGGTGTGGCCTAACCAATGCAGAGTCCAGGGGCACAATGACTTCCCTGCTCCTGCTGGCCACACTATTGCTAATGCAGGCCAGGATGCCATTGGCCTTCTTGGCCACCTGGGCACCCTGCTGGCTCATGTATGGGTCTGGTGATGATGGTATGGGTCTGGTGATGATGGTATGGGTCTGGTGATGATGGTATGGGTCTGGTGATGATTTTTTAATGATAACTTTGTTTGGTTTGGTGATAATTTTACTTTTCTTTCTTTTTTTTCCCCCCACTTTACCAGAAAAAGCCACTGTCCTCAATAATAAAGGAAGTCTGTGATGGGTAAGTTCTGCCATATAGTACATAGTAGATTCTATATTTGAGTTATTAAACCACCCAGGAGGTAATTTTTTGTTGTTTCCAGAAGAAAATCCAGCCATCCTGTGCAACTAATCATTAATTTTCTGAGTCTTGTGGTTCTTTTGTCTTCACATTTTGAATTTGCAGAGTATTTTGGGTTGAGTACTTGGAAGATGAGGTTCTTAACAAAGTAGCTCCATCATGTGGGTGACTCATTTAGACTGCTGCCTTTCTGCTCACAGAGTGCAGTTTACCCACTCACTTCTGCACTTGGGCTCCCTGCGGTTCATGAATTAAGGAACTAAAGCACTGACTGGCTTTGGTGTTTCTGAGCACTGGGTCTAGTGGCCACTGTAGGCTGGTGCAGGTGATGTGAGTGCTCACACAAAACTGAAACGCTCATCACAAAGTCCTCCAGTGTGAACTAATAATTGGCTGAGAGAAAATCTCTTACTTTAGCTTTGAGATGTTAACATTCTGGGGACAAAAAATGCTGTTTTAAGCAAGTGCCTCCCCGCAGGAGAAACTAGTTTATATTCAACACATGGCTGCTGAGTTAAAAAAGGTGGGATTTTATGTGTAGTGTAATATATCAACTTAATACTGTATGTGTTGGGTATTACATAAACTAGCATAAAATCCTGGGTGCTGTAAATTTCTTTGGGTCTCTCTCTCTCAGGGATTTAGTGATCCTGCTTACTGCCAGCAAAAAAATGCTGCTTGCTGTTTTATGGAGATCTGGAACGAGTGTCAGATCATGATCAACTTATTTTTGGAGCACTGAAGAGTCACTAGTGACAAAGTTTCTCTTCTTTTCCCCCCCCACCCCTCGTTTTATCTTTGCCTTGGAAGGGAAGTAGTTATGTAAGTGCTTAGCCATGGTCAAGTTTAGGCCTTGCTTTCACATACACCGAGGGGGGGAAAATAAAATCTCCGTTACAAGATGTGTTTGTGCTGCAGGTTTTCCCTTTGTAAGCATGCTTCTATCTTAAACTTTGGAACTTGTAACTAAAAGCTAGGGAAAATGAAGAGAAATACATAATGACAGGTACTTGTTTGGTGGTAAGAAAATGAAGGGCTGGAGCACCTCTGCTATGAGGACAGGCTGAGGGAGCTGGGGGTGTTCAGCCTAGAGAGGAGGGTGTCTAGAGACAGGACAATGGAGAATAGTTTGGAGCTGAGGGTAAGAATGGGTCTTAAGAGGAAGTTCTTCACTACAGCTGTGGTGAGACTCTGGAATAAGTTTCCAGGAAGGCTGTGGCTACCTTCTCCCTGGGGGTGTTGAAGACCAGGTTAGAGGAGGGCTTGAGCAGCTGAGTCTAGCTGAGAGGTGTCCCTGCCTGTGGTGGGGAGGTTGGAGTAGATGATCTCTCAGGATCCTTCCAACCTAAGCTATTCTGTGAATTATTTAAAGTGTACTTCCTGAGTTTTTAAGGTTCCAGTTTATGATTAATTTCTTTTTTCTTTTTTTTGTGTGTGTTTCTAAGGTGGTCACTAGCAAACCATGATCAGTTTGCACTGCAGCATGCTGATAGCTCCAATTTCTACATCACAGAGAAGGTAGGTCAAATCTCTTGGCACAACTTTTGCATAGCCTCTCAAAGTGTTTGTTGCAATAATTTTGCTTCAAATTAAAGTATGTAAAAATGTAGATTATCTCTTGTAATGCACTGCCAATGGGAGGGGTTGGTAGTGGGAGACTTGCTTTGATTTTATTTTGCACTGATTATTTTCTGCTTAGAAAGGCAAATTACAGTTTGAATGTGCCAGGGCTCTAAGTTTGAGGCTTGAGTCTGAAGCCCTTCAGCTTTGGTCATTGTGCAGGTTTAGCATTCTGCTGACAAGTGGCATACAAGAAGTATGTGAATTGTGAAGGACTCTCTGAGGAGACCTCAGTGCATGGCACTTCCCTCTCTGGCTGATCAGGTAGAAATAAGTTTCAGTGACTGTGTGGTATTTGCTGCTCCTTCCAGCCTGTCGCCTTATCCTTTTGCAGATCTGCATGTGGCTTCTTCTGGGCCCCTTAATTCAAGAAGGACATTGAGACACTTGAACGTGTCCAGAGAAAGGCACAAGGCTGGGGAGGGGTCTTGAGCACAGCCCTATGAGGAGAGGCTGAGGGAGCTGGGGTTGCTTAGCCTGGAGAAAAGGGGCCTCAGGGGGAGACCACCTTGCTCTCTCCAACTCCCTGAAGGGAGGTTGTAGCCAGGTGGGGGTTGGTCTCTTCTCCCAGGCAAGCAGCACCAGAACAAGAGGACACAGTCTCAAGCTGTGCCAGGGGAAGTTTAGGCTGGAGGTGAGGAGAAAGTTCTTCCCAGCAAGAGAGATTGGCCATTGGAATGTGCTGCCCAGGGAGGTGGTGGAGTCACCATCCCTGGAGGTGTTCAAGAGGGGATTGGACGTGGCACTTGGTGCCATGGTTTAGTTGTCAGGAGGTGTTAGGTATTAGGTAATATGTTGGACTTGATGATCTCTGAGGTCTTTTCCAACCTTATTGATTCTATGATTCTATGTTACTTTGGGCTTCTTATTTTGGTCCCCAGCTAGCCGGACAGTAGGTGATTCATGAAGTGATGCAATGGTTTCAGCAGAGGAATGAAATGGCTGTAGCTGTAATAAAAATGGAATGTCTGGTCTAAATAACTGGGACATGCTCATCTGAATGGGACCAAGCAGTGCATCCATTCCTGGCATTGCTGGCAGAATTGCTGGAATTACTGGGATTTTATGGAAAAAAGAATGTACTTGTTTGGAAGAGTGGACACATGAGTGCCTCAGAGGTACACTGTCTAAGCAATGGGATAAGAGCAGTGTCTAAAATGTGCTGAGGTCTGCATGCAGATTCCCTAACCTCAGTGGATTTTGAGCTGAGCAGACCTGAGTTTAGCTGGGTGGACACAGGCGCCTCTTGCTCTCCTTATCTGTTTAGTTTGGCTTAGCCTTAAGCTCTCTTGGTTTTGTTTTGCATTTTAGAGTTGTTTAGGATCTGCTAAATACAGCTGAGACCTGAACTAACTTTTCTCTTCTTGTAGTTGTTACCCCACCCAAGAAACGCGGGGAGCTTGGGCACACTTTAAGCCTTTAGCAAGGCTAAATTTAGCAGCACAGCTGGGGCAGTTGCCCATAAGATAGCATTTAGGGGTTGGTTTTCTTCTTCTCCTCAATGTACCACAGTTTGTTTGGGGATCTCCCCTTTTCCCCTCCTGTCTGTGGTGGTTTCTTCTTTTGTGTGTGTTTGGTCATTTGGGGTTTTGTTGTTGTTGGTTTTGCGTGGTTGGTTGCTTCCCCCCTTTCCTCTCCTTTCTTTTCAAGTTTCAATTGACAGAGGCTTCAAAGGCCACCACAAGCAAAACTGTTGAAGTAATTGTTGGTTACCCGAATTAAATAGGGAGGTTGTTCTGCTAATTGCCCTGAATTGGGACACAAGATTTTTCCAGTAAGCCAGGCGCAGTTGAACTTGCCTGCTGGCAAGAAAGCCTGGACTGAGGGAATGCTTAGGCTTGCTGAAAGAATTTGTCCTGACACATCTGGAGGATATTCCAGGCTTTGCCTCCACCTTTGGTGGGTAGGATCCTGCAGCTTTGGAGTTTCTGCATAAAAGGAAGCCTGATGGCTTTTGGCTGCCTTTTAACTTGCAGTTAGGATGGAAAATGATGGTCTTCTAGAACATTTTGGGTTGTACTGTGGAGAGGACTTTGAGTTTGTTTATTCCCTACTGAAAATATGCAGAGTGTCTGACTCTGAGTCACATAAATAAGAGAGGAGAACTCTAAATGCCACCAGTATTACTCAGATAACTGTGACTTTTATTAGATATTGTTCACTGTTTATCACTGCCTATTGGGTAGTGACTGTAAAGAGAGGCTCACATAGGCCATCACCCCTTCTCCACACTTTCCCTCTTTTGTGTGTGGTAGGATGTTGTGGCTTTCTGAGTTGTAACATGAAAAACACCAGGCATGAGGACAAACACATGCACAGCAGGAATTGTTAAAGTCCACATTGCCTTCATCTGTCTCTTCTGCGGACGTGAGCAGAGCTCTTTTGTGCCAGCTCCTAATAAGCAAATATTTTTCACTGCTCCCGAGCAAATATTTTGCACTGCTCCCAAGGATGAATTGTGTTTCTCTACACAAGCAGCAGATATTATGGAGAGGTCATCTTTCCACAAAGCCTCTGTGAGTGACTGCTGATTTGTGGCCTTCCAGGGAGAAATAGGCCTTTTCAAAGTGCCGCCGTGTTTAAAGGTGCCAGAGAGAGAAGCACTGAATGAATTAAGAAGAATCTTTGTAGCAAAAGTATTCCTCATGTGGGACTATCAAACACAGGGCTTACAAGGGGGTTTGGTTTTGTTTTGGGTGGCAAACAGCACGTCTGTGTTTGGGTTGTCAATTGCAGGCCTCTTTAGCCTTTATAGCCAACCTATATTTACTATACAGAAATAAAAACAACACCCAAGCAGTTCTTTATTATTATTAGTAGTTTTTTTTTCTTCCCCTCCTGACTGTATTATTTGAAAAACTTCCTCTACAGGAGTAGCAACAACTCCTTCAGACAACACAAGAGTGGTCCCTTGACAAATCCTGAGGCAGTCAGGGTTCCTCCTAGAGACAGCACTTCCCACAGCCTCTGGGATTCTGGTTTGCCTGTGTCTGTGCCCCTGAAGGTCCAGTGGGAATTATTAATGATGTATCTTAGTGACTTTATTAAACAGGAGAAATAAGAGACTGCATGAAGAAGCCAAGTAGTGCCTAAAATCAGCCTGGCTGGTGTTTTGAGCACAATTACTTTTAATGACAGTAATAGGTGTGGTGTTTTTAAAGTCACAGAATGGTCAGGGTTGGAAGGGACTTCAAAGATCAGCCAGTTCCAACCCCCCTGCCATGGCCAGGGACACCTCACACTACAGCAGCTTGCTCACAGCCACCTCCAGCCTGGCCTTCAAAACCTCCAGGGATGAGGCTTCCACCACCTCCCTGGGCAACCTGTGCCAGTCTCTCACCACCCTCATGGGAAAGAACTTTTCCCTGATGTCTAATCTAAATCTCTCCTCCTCTAGCTTGAATCTGTCCCTCCAGTCCTATCACTCTCTGACACCCTCAAAAGTCCCTCCCCAGCTTTCTTGTAGCCCCCTTCAGATACTGGAAGGCCACAAGAAGGTCTCCTTAGGTCCTTCTCTTCTCCAAACTGAATAATCCCAACTCTCTCAGCCTGTCCTCCTGTTGGGGTTGTTCAGTTCTTACTTATCATGGAGGGACCTTTCTTTGGTAGGACAAACATCTAAAAGCCTGACTTCTCAATCAGGATCTCATTGTGCTAGATGCTGTAAAACAGGGAATAAAAAAAGAGTCACCTTTGCTTCTGTCTCTCCAGGTTGTACCTGAATAGGTGCTGTGTGGATGAGGTGACTCAGGAATGTGATATGCTGCATGAAGTCAGGTTTAGACCAGAAAATGCTATATGAAAAGTAGAAAATGGCTGTATAATTTTGCATGCTATGTGTGCTGCTGAGCTAAAAATCACAGCTGGGCTCTCTGTCTGCTGTGTTCCTTTGCTGGCAGACATGGGAGTGGCTCAAGCCACAGGCTGGTGAGTCATGCCTGGTCCCTTAGCACTGCTCACCCGTGGGCTTTGCAGGCAAGGGCTGGCTCCTCTGGATGAATTTGTGTGCCTATCTTAGAATAGAATAGAATAGAATTAACCAGGTTGGAAGAGACCTTTGAGATCATTGAATCCAACCTATCACCCAACACCATCTAATCAGCTAAACCATGGCACCAAGTGCCTCATCCAGGCTCTTCCTAAACACCTCCAGTGATGATGACTCCACCACCTCCCTGGGCAGCACATTCCAAGGGCCAATCTCTCTTTCTGGGAAGAATTTCTTCCTAACATCTAGCCTAAACCTCCCCTGGCACAGCTTGAGACTGTGTCCTCTTGTTCTGATGCTGCTTGCCTGGGAGAAGAGACCAACCCCCACCTGTCTACAACGTCTCTTCAGGGAGGTGTAGAGAGCAATAAGGTCTCCCCTGAGCCTCCTCTTCTCCAGGCTAAGCAACCCCAGCTCCCTCAGCCTCTCCTCACAGGGCTGTGCTCCAGACCCCTCCCCAGCTTTGTTGCCCTTCTCTGGACACCTTCCAGCACCTTAGCATCTTTCCTAAACTGAGGGGCCCAGAACTGGACACAGGACTCAAGGTTTGGCCCACCATGGGCTCTGGGGCAGGGAGGGATCATTGTTAACTCAAACTTGGTCTCCAAAAGCAAAAAGATCTCGAAGAGCTGGAGTGTTGCAGCTGTTGAGCTTACAGCACAGCCTCAAAAATACTGTGTGTGTGTTTCTGGTCACATCTGAAGATGTGATAAACCAACATTTTATCATGAAGGGGCCTTGCAGGAGTGGGGGGGCTGGGGAGTAAGTGTTTAGGGTGACAGAATGTGCTCCTAACCCTGCACCTGAGCTGATAGAAAAGACTCTGTCATTCTTACTGAGAGGCTTTGAGAGCCAGCTCCAAGCTGTGTTCAGCACCCAGTGAGGATGCTTGTGCCATTTAAAAATGTTCCCTTTCAAGTGTAGGGACATTTCATCTGCATGCTGACTGCAGCCCATCCTTACTCAGTTACAATTTTGTTGTGTTTGGGTTTTTTACATGCAATGACTCCCTTATTTCCTGAGTCCCACTTTTCCCTTCCATTCTTATGTGCCTGTTGCATGGAGTAGAGGAGAGCAGGCACTGAGTTCCCCTTACTACTTTTGAGGGACTTTCAGCGCTGTTTTGCAGGCAGGCTTCTCCCCCCTTCATTGTCATTACTCATGCCTTTGCTGTGTTTGCAGATGGGACATCCTGCTACTCACACTGCCTTTCCTGAGCTGGGAGCCTGGGTAGAGTCCCTGGTGTTTGCTCTTTCTCAAAGGTGCTTTTGCTTGTGACCTATTTGATTATTTTTTTTTTTTTTGCTGAATACAACCTGTAATTGTATGTTCATGTGAAATTCCACCATGTCATTGCAGGCTCCCTGTGGGGGAGTGTATGCAAATGACAGGGCAAGGAATGAGCTGCTTGTAGGGGTTGGGGTTTTCACAGTATCGCCAAGGTTGGAAGAGACCTCGAGGATCATCGAGTCCAACCTGTCACCACAGACCTCATGACTAAACCATGGCGCCAAGTGCCACGTCCAATCTCCTCCTGAACGCCTCAGGGATGGTGACTCCACCACCTCCCTGGGCAGCACATTCCAATGATGAATGACTCTCTCAGTGAAGAACTTTCTCCTCACCTCCAGCCTAAACTTCCCCTGGTGCAGCTTGAGACTGTGTCCCCTTGTTCTGGTCCTGCTTGCCTGGGAGAAGAGGCCAACCCCTTCCTGGCTACAACCACCTTTCAGGTAGTTGTAGAGGACAATGAGGTCACCCCTGAGCCTCCTCTTCTCCAGGCTAAACAATCCCAGCTCCCTCAGCCTCTCCTCACAGGGCTGTGCTCAAGGCCTCTCCCCAGCCTTGTTGCCCTTCTCTGGACACACATGTTCAAGTATCTCGATGTCCTTCCTAAACTGAGGGGCCCAGAACTGGACACAGGACTCAAGGTGTGGCCTAACCAGTGCAGTGTACAGGGGCACAATGACTTCCCTGCTCCTGCTGGCCACACTATTGCTAATGCAGGCCAGGATGCCATTGGCCTTCTTGGCCACCCGGGCACACTTCTGGCTCATGTTTAGGCGGCTGTCAACCAGCACCCCCAGGTCCCTCTCTGCCTGGCTGCTCTCCAGCCACTCTGAGCCCAGCCTGTAGCACTGCATGGGGTTGCTGTGGCCAAAGTGCAGCACCTGGCACTTGGACTTGTTGAATGAGTGTTTTTGTTTGTTTGTGTTTGGTTTTTTCCCTTTAGTTTTCAGTATTCATCTGTTTTCACTGATTAATTGAACTTGAGTGAGTTGGAAGCAAACCTTCCCAGTAATGAAGGTTTCTGATTCACTGAAGGGCCTGGTACTTCACAAGCAGCTGAGACTGAGCTAAGAGGCTTTGCTCTGAGTAATATCTTTGTTAGTAATGTTACTGAAATGGCAAATCCCAGTCTACATTTGCCCTGGACCAAGCTAAGCCTGGCTTTGCCCTTCCTGTGCCACTGATAATCACTGATGTGGTATTTCCCTCACATTCACAAATTTCTCACTGTTTTGGGGCACCTTGCACAGCTTTGTAGGAATTCGTAGTATCATAGTATCAGTCAGGGTTGGAAGGACCACAAGGATCATCTAGTTCCAACCCCCCTGCCATGGGCAGGGACACCCCACACTAGATCAGCCTGGCCAGAGCCTCATCCAGCCTGGGCTTAAACACCTCCAGGGACAGGGCCTCAACCACCTCCCTGGACAACCCATTCCAGGACTTCACCACTCTCATGGGGAAGAACCTCCTCCTCACACCCAGCCTGAATCTCCCCACCTCCAGCTTCATTCCATTCCCCCTAGTCCTATCGCTACCTGAGATCCTGAGCAGTCCCTCCCCAGCCTTCTTGTAGGCCCCCTTCAGATACTGGAAGGCCACAATGAGGTCACCTGGGAGCCTTCTCTTCTGCAGACTGAACAGCCCCAACTCCTTCAGTCTGTCCTCACAGGAGAGGTGCTCCAGCCCTCTGATCATCCTTGTGGCCCTTCTCTGGACACCTTCCAGCACCTCCAGATCCCTCTTGTCATAGGGGCTCCAGAACTGGAGGCAGTACTCCAGGTGGGGTCTCACCAGAGCTGAGTAGAGGGGGAGGATCACCTCCCTTGCCCTGCTGGCCACACTTCTCCTGATGCAGCCCAGGATCTGATTGGCTTTGCGGGCTGCAAGTGCACATTGAGAGCTCATGTTGAGCTTCTTGTCCACCAGCACCCCCAAGTCTCTCTCCTCAGGGCTGCTTTCCAGCCAGTCACTGCCCAGCCTGGATTTGTGCCTGGGATTGCCTCGACCCAGATGCAGGACCCTGCACTTGGTCTTGTTGAACCTCATGAGGTTGGCTTGTGCCTGCCTCTCCAGACTGTCAAGGTCCCTCTGGATGGCCTCCCTTCCCTCCAGCTGTCTGCTGCACCACACAGCTTGGTGTCATCAGCAAACTTGCTGAGGGTGCACTCAATGCCACTGTCCATGGCACCCACAAAGATGTTGAACAAGCCTGGTCCCAGGACTGATCCCTGAGGGACTCTGCTTGTCCCTGGCCTCCACTGGGACATGGAGCCATTGACAGCCACTCTTTGGGTGCGGCCATCAAGCCAGTTCCTTATCCATCTAGTGGTCACCCATCAAACCCATGTGTCACCAGTTTGGAGACCAGGATGTGGTGTGGGACAGTGTTGAAGGCTTTGCTCAGGTCCAGTTCCTGACAATTCCTAACAATAAGGAGCAGCACATGGATTCAGAGCAGCCTTGTTCCTGCCTGCTTGATGGAGGCTGGTAGTGCTGCCCTGTGGACTCAGTACAAACTAGTGGATTTCCCCAGTGAGCAGAAGTAAAACCCAAGTGCCTGTGCACTAAATCACTTTCAATCCTGCTTCGTTCAGGCTGATTTCAAGAGCAGTGATCATCCGTCTCTTGGCAGATGAGTCCTTATTTTAGGACTCCTTTTGTAGCCCTTCAGGTTTGTGCTAAATTTGTCAAAGGAAATAATTCTCTCCTGTAAAACCTGTTCTCTCATAGAATCATAGGATGGTCTGGGTTCGAAGGGACCCCAAAACATCATCTAGTCCAACCCCCTCTGCAGTCAGCAGGGACATCCTCCACTAGATCAGCTTGCCCAGAGCCCTGTTGAGCCCCACCTTGAATATGTCCAGGGATGGGGCCTCAACCACCTCCCTGGGCAACCTGGTGCAGTGTTCCAGAGCTTGTTCCTAGCATCCAATCTAAATCTGCTGTTCTCTAGTTTGAAGCCATTGCCCTTCATCCTATCGCTGCAGGCCTTTGCAAACAGTCTCTCTCCTTCAGGTACTCAAAGGGTGTTATTGGGTCTTCCTGGAGCCTCCTCTTCTCCAGGCTGAACACCCCCAGCTCTCTCAGCCTGTCCTATTAGTAGAGGTGTTCCAGCTCCCTGATCATTTTCGTGGCCCCAGCATAAACAGCTTAATTCTTCTGCTTGCATGCTTTAAAAACATTTGGTAAAACCAATATTTTCCATTCAGTTCATTAGCTCCATTTGAAGGCTGCTGAGATGGATCAAATGGTTTAAAAAACCCCACAACTGTACAGATATTTATTGTCCTGGTTTTAGTTTGTGATTTTGCCATTAAGCACTAGAGAGGAAATGCTCTGACAAGGTTTGTCTCTCACAGCACTTGAAGACAGGTACAGTTTTGTCTGTTTGGGTTCAGTTGACAACAAACAGTTCTGTTTTAAGACCTGGCTCACAGAAAAAGGCTTTTCAAGTCCTCTTCATGCTCTCAGAACAACTTCTTCAGATGGGTGCTTTGAGAAGATGCAGTGAAGAGAGATCACAGCTTACTGCTGAAAGGGGACAGTTCTCAGTATTTCTCTTCTGTATGAGATCCTGTTGCTTCACACAGTCTCCAGCTGCACCAGGCTGGATGTGAGGAAGACATTCTTCCCAGAAAGAGAGATTGGCCATTGGAATGTGCTGCCCAGGGAGGTGGTGGAGTCACCATCTCTGGAGGTGTTCAGGAAGAGCCTGGATGAGGCACTTGGTGCCATGGTTGAGTTGCTTAGATGGTGTTGGGTGATAGGCTGGACTCGATCTTGAAGGTCTTTTCCAACCTGGTTGATTCTATTCTTTCTATTTCTATGCTTTTGACCATTTGTGGAGGTGGTGGCAGGGAGGGATCATTTTGTGCTGCTTCAATTCATTAAATTCTCTTAATAAAAAGTCTGCCTGATTGGCTGTAAGGGTGAGGCAAGACCCTTGAATCGTGTCCAGCAACAGCTTGCAGAGTAGGAGGAAGTTAAAGGAAGGGTAGGAAGAGGAAGGAAACTTTGCTCTTTTTAACGGTTGTGAGCTGTTGTCATTTGCTTGTGGATCTGTCCTAGGCTGATGGAGGATGAGCTCGTTGGTAAATTCTGGCTGTAGTCACCAATGGAGTGGGATCTTTTACCTACAGCCCTTCTGTGTATGAGAGGAAGGGTGCAGGCAAGGGGGTGTGTGTTAAAGAAGCACAAGCACCTGCAGACTTCCCCTGAGAGAAGTCCCAGTGTGGCTCCTAGTGCAGTGCTTGCAAAATGAGCTGGCCTGCTTCCCTGCCTATGCTGTACTGCTTGTTCCAGTCTTTTACCTTACAAACTGGGCAAACCCCCAAATGGTAAAAATTTCAGCTGGGTTAGTTCCCTTGTTGACTCATCAACTATTTATATAACTGCTCATGCCACATAAAACCAATGGTAGGGACGAGCAAGAGACCGAAAAGCAAGTCTCCACTTCATGGTAGCAAGCTATGCTTTGATTTGGCCCAAGTGACTGAACCACAGCCTTGGCTTGAGCCTTCAGCTGTTTCCTTAGTAGCAGTATCTGCTTAAGGAGCTACAGGTCCTGTGTAGCTGTGGGTGAACGTGTTGAGTGGACTGCATTGAAGAACTGGCTTCAGTTTGTCAGGCCTTAGTTTGGGTTTCTTTGTGTGTGGCAGCAGCAGCTTTCTCTTCTGATTGCCCCGTGGGATCTCAGCAGCCTGGCTCAGTCTGTAATTTCCTGATGTTTATTTTTCAGGGTGCATCTCTTAGGTTCCAAGTGATCAGGGAAGGATGGGGCAGCTGTTATCTGCTCACCCCTTCTGGGTTATTGGTACAACTGTCTGTGTGCTTGCTTAAACTGGGGAAATGATCCAGCTGAGAAAAGAACTTCTGTGGAACTACTTTTAATGTGTCAGAAGGACACTGCCCACAGTGTAATATCACTGCTGCTCTGCAGTGCAAGTGGGGCCTGGTGATGTTGTCCTTGCAGATCACTCCACTCAAAGATAGTGAAGTCAGGGAAGCTGTGGATGATTCCTCAGAATGTGGTTTCAGTGGCATTCAAGTTGGTATGACTCTGGGTTTCTGGAGGAAAAAGGTAGTTGAGCTTTCTTTTTCTGTTCCATTGCTTCATTCTCTTCTCATCTCAGTGACTACTGGAATGAGTTGGATCTGACAAAGAAGCCCAAACCAAAACATAAACAACTCCAAAAAAAACCACCCATATTTTTTTCCCTTTTTGTTTTCTTTCTTTTTTTTGGGCTGAAGGAATGGGAGAGGAATAGGCAACTTTTGTGAAGGGTAGCTGGTTGCCTGTGCTGCTGCATTGTTGGTAGATCAATGTCAGGAAAGCATTGGGAGCTCCCACAGTAGGAGGATATGTGCAGAACTGGCTGGAGAGCTGCACTGGATTGGCTATACCCTGGAACTGCAGCACTACTGTAAGTTGGTTTATGTATTAGCTGCTGTCATGCTTGAATAGGGACAGCTCAACAGCATGCAGAAAACTTCCTCTTTTTAGATAATTCATCCAAACTGCCCACACTTTTCAAAGAAAGACCTAAAGAGCTTCTCCCTCTTTCCAGCAGCTTCTCCAAAAATGAATTTCAGCACTAGATGAATTACCTCAGTATTTCTTCTAAAGCACTACAGTCCTGTCATGCCAAGTAGTACAGTGTGGATAATTATCTAGAGAGGTTGTGGATGCTTCCTCCCTGGGAGTGTTCAAGGCCAGGTCTTGAGCAGCTGAGTCTAGTTGAGAGGTGTCCCTGCCTACCATGGGGAGGTTGGAGTAGATGATCTCTGAGGCCCCTTCCAACCTGAGCCATCCTATTATTTAGAGAACAGAAACATTTCAGCTTAGGAAAAGACCTTTACAAGACACCTGATCCAACCCATGCCCAACTAGATCAGGCTGCTCAGAGCCCCATCCAACTTGACCATAAATGTTTTCAGGGATGGGGCTTCTACCTACACTCTTTCAGCTCTCATATTGAAGTTTTTCACGGCTGAAAACAAGCACATTTCCTGGGAAGACAGCTGAATGTTATCATTAACCTCATAGTCTGTCTCCAGGTGGAAGAGTAGCAAATTGCATTCAGGATTGTGATCTGATGATGGCTTTCAATCCCTTCATGCTTCCTCAGGATTTACATTTGTCGTACTACAGATGTTGAAGGCTGTATCTGCACTTAGTCTGATTAACATCCCATGTAAAGGCCGAGGTTCTCTTTCCAGATGTGGTATTTTTAGTCTATGCCTTTAATGTTGGGGGGAAATTTCAACCCCCCCACACCAGAGTTTTTGACTTGGAGATTAACTCCATGTATCACTTTGTCCTCATCCACATCTTGCCCAAACTCACCTTCAGGAAAATGTCAGAATAGAATTAGAATAGAACAGAATTAACCAGGTTGGAAAAGACCTTTGAGATCATTGAGTCCAACCTATCACCCAGCACCATCTAATCAACTCAACTACAGCACCAAGTGCCTCATCCAGGCTCTTCCTAAACACCTTCAGTGATGGTGACTCCACCACCTCCCTGGGCAGCACATTCCAATGGCCAATTACTCTTGCTGGGAAAAACTTCCAGCCTAAACCTCCCCTGGCACAGCTTCAGACTGTGTCCTCTTGTTCTGGTGCAGCTTGCCTGGGAGAAGAGACCAACCCCCACCTGGCTACAACTTCCCTTCAGGTAGTTGTAGAGAGCAAGAAGGTCTCCCCTGAGCCTCCTCTTCTCCAGGCTAAGCAACCCCAGCTCCCTCAGCCTCTCCTCACAGGGCTTGTTATGGACTTCATGGATTTATGCTGATTTATGCTGTGTATTTTTAGCTCTGTTTTTTTGTTTTGGTTTGATGTCAGTTTGGGAGAGGGTGTAATAAAGTAATAATAGTATGGAAAGAGGGAAGAAACTGTTGCTTAGCACTATAAACACGTGAAGAGTAGTAGATTTCTTGGCTACTGTCCTTTAGCCCAGTTTAAAGAAGTCTGGAGGAAGCTGTTTGGTCAAGGTTAAGGAACAGTGCTGAGCGAGCTATAACCATGGGAACCAATGCTTCTAGGTCTTCCTCAAATATGTTATGAAAACATTCCACTCCACCCAGTTGCAGTGAGCTGGGTCTTGAGGCATTTTGCAGGGTACAACAGATGATTACAGTGATAAGGGCAAATGCATGGCAAAACATAACTTTAATTTGGCTTGGTGAGTTTTCTGAAGGGTCTTTCCAGGCAGGCTCGGGGTGGATGGCTTGACTGCTTGGAGAGGGGTTTTGGAAAGCTAATTCACATACCTTCAGCCCTCTGGATGGTTTCATGGGCTCTGTTCACGCCTGGGGCCTGCTGCTTTGATGAAGGCTCCTGCACGTCTTTTGCACAGAGTAGCCTATGGTGCAGTAAATCATAGGATGGCTTAGGATGGAAGGGACCTCGGAGATCATCTACACCAACCTCCCCAACATGGGCAGGAACACCTCTCAACTAGGCTTAGCTGATCCAACCTGGCCTTGAACACCCCCAAGAAGCAGGCAGCCACAAATTCCCTGAGCAGCCTGTTCCAGAGTCTCACCACCCTCTTACTGAAGAACTTCTCCCTAAGATCCAGTCTAACCCTCAGCTTCAAACCATTCCCTCTTGTCCTGTTGCTAGAAACCCTCATGAAAGGTCCCTCTGCAGCCTTCCTGTAGGATTCCTTCAGGTGTTTGGATTATAATAGTGAATTTACACTGTTTCACAAAGCTGCCATCCCTTCACTATCAGGAAGGGGTTTGTGTGGAGTCAGTTATCCAAGTCAAGCCTCGTGAAACAGCTGAAGCCCACAATAAGAGAAGAACAGAGGCTGCTGCCTCTTTGGGCAGAGCTTCGAGAAGGCACAGGATCCTGTGCCAGATAATCAGAGAATGGTTTGGGTTGGAAGGGACCTCCAGAGGTCATTTAGTACGAACCCCCTCTGCAGTCAGCAGGGGCATCCTCAACTAGATCAGGTTGCCCAGAGCCCTGTTGAACTTTACCTTGGCTATCTCCAGGGATGGGGCCCCAGCCACCTCCCTGGACAACCTGTCTTGGAAGAGGTTTTTTTATTCAATTGGGTTTGTCTGTTTTTTCCTTTCCCTCCCTTCCCTGTGGGCAGTGGTGAGCACTGTTCTGAATAGCAGTGGTGCTAATGAGTACATTTGCCAAAGCTGAGCTGCTGTAATGTTCTGTTAGACTGGAAAAGAAATCCACAGGACACTGTCCCTAAGACTAAGCAGATTAACTGTGTGTAAATGTGGCAGCTGAAATTAACTGGCACGCTGACTGCTGCATCACACACTTAATGTAGGAAATCCTCTTGGCTTAATTGTACACTTACAGGTTGTTACTTGGTAGGCACTTGAGTCATTATTGAGAATGGATCAGCAAAATTGGATTTTCTTTTACTGAGGAACAACTAACCCTTTTAAAATTTTGGCTGGCCCACTGTGCTAGAGACTTGATGCTTTGAATAATTCCAGGCAGAAGGCAGTTTTCCTGAAGCCTTTGTCCTGTGGAGAAGGACCTGGGAGTCCTGGTGGACAAAAAGTTCTGCATGGGACAGCAATGTGCCCTTGTGGCCAAGAGGGCAGGTGGTGTCCTGGGGTGCATACAGAGGAGTGTGTCCAGCAGATCCATGGAGGTTCTCCTCCCCCTCTACTCTGTCCTGGTGAGGCCACACCTGGAATACTGCAGCCAGTTCTGGGGTCCCCAGTTCAAGAGGGACAGGGATCTGCTGGAGAGAGTCCAAGGGAGGGCTCCAAGGATGCTGAAGGGACTGCAGCACTGCCTGGTGAGGAGAGGCTGAGAGCCCTGGGGCTGATTAGTCTGGAGAGGAGAAGACTGAGAAGAGATCTGATCAATGTCTATCAATAGCTGAGGGCTGGGGGTCAGGAGGGAGGGGACAGGCTTGGCTCAGTTGCACCCTGGGATATAGAACAAGGGGCAATGGGTACAAACTACAGCACAGGAGCTCTACAGCACTTCTTTACTGTGAGGGTCCCAGAGCACTGGAAGAGGCTGCCCAGAGAGGTTGTGGAGTCTCCTTCTCTGGAGACTTTCAAGACCCATCTGAATGTGTTCCTGTGCAACCTGTCCTGGATTCTCTGGTCCTGCTCTGGCAGAGTGATTGGACTCGATCTCTGGAGGTCCCTTCCAACCCTTAACATCCTGTGATCTGTAAATCAGAATTTGAAGATGAACTCTTTATCAGTTGTGATAGCAGTGATTGAATTTACAGTTTAGGGCAGGCTTATGCCTTTTGCTATGAGCCAGGCATGATGAAAAGTCCTTGGGCTTCATGTGCTGGGTGCTCTGACAGGCATTACAACAACAAAGTCTGAGAGCTTTGGTGTTTCAGACTGGGCTTGACAAACAAACAGACCCCAAAGAAAACTTTCAGCTTCCTTTTTCCCCCTTGCTTCTAAATGTCTAAATGTAACAAGGTACTTTTCACTTGCTAGGTTGCTTGTAGATTTAATCTATGCCATCTATAAATGTCCTTATAACTAGAGGCTTGTTTTTTAACCTTCATGCATGACACTAGAGAGCGTATCAGGTTAAGACCAACTTTTTATGGGTGAAGGTTCCAGCCTGGGACGAGGCTATTGTAACTGAACAAACTGGAGCATGGCTTCAGCTTGGAGCAACTGAAGCAATGTGATTTGGGCTGTGGTTGACAGCTTACCTTCACAAAAAGGGAAGGCATAATTGCTCCTTATGTTTTCCCTGTTCTTTCTGTAGCCAGGTGGGGGTTGGTCTCTTCTCCCAGGCAACCAGCACCAGAACAAGAAGACACAGTCTCATGCTGTGCCAGGGGAGGTTTAGGCTGGAGATGAGGAGAAAGTTCTTCCCAGAAAGTGTAATTGGCCATTGGAATGTGCTGCCCAGGGAGGTGGTGGAGTCACTGTCCCTGGAGGTGTTCAAGAGGAGATTAGATGTGGCATTTAGTGCCATGGTTTAGTTGATTAGATGGTGTTGGGTGATAGGTTGGACTTGGTGATCTCAAAGGTCTTTTCCAACCTGGTTAATTCTGTTATATTCTATTCTCCCCACCCTGCTCCAAATACGTGATTCCCTCATCTCTCTTGGTTTGCACTGGTGCTGAACTTGTCTTTCTGTTTAATAAACAGAACTGACAGGAAAAAAAACAAACCTCTTTCCTGCCAGGCCTGGTTTCTGCCAGGTTAGTGTGACTGTGAGACCTACAAAGAGGTCTGTCCAGTTCCCAGAGCTGGTGCAGGGCAGAAAAGGGAACATGCAGGTGGGAGGGGTTAGGACTCAGCCATTCAGCAAACTCCTTGGGCCTCCTCAAACAGTGTCCAGTACCTCCTGCTTGCAGTGGACTGAAAATGTTTGCAGAGATCTTGATTGTGGCCTGGATGGAGTGACTTGCCTTGTTAGCCACATTTGTACATCTGCTTGGGCAGCTCATATTAATTAAGCTTGAAATTTCTCATGTTTCCTGTGCTGAAGTTATGCTGCTGAAAAAATATAACCCTTTGTGTGTGCTCTTCTAGTTCACAATGGTCTGTTTAATTAGCGCCAGTATTGTCATGAGGGTATTGGTGAATCATTTCTGAATGTGACGTGGTACAGCTGAAGTTGTGTGAAATTCTTCCCAGCAAGAGAGATTGGCCACTGGAATGTGCTGCCCAGGGAGGTGGTGGAGTCACCATCCCTGGAGGTGTTTAGGAAGAGCCTGGATTAGGCTCTTGGTGCCACGGTTGAGTTGATTAGATGGCGTTGGGCGATAGGTTGGACTCAGTGATCCCAAAGATCTTTTCCAACCTGGTTAATTCTATTCTATTCTTACCTGGAGGTAGACTGACTGCTCACTTTGCCCTAAAGCAATTAATTTTATTCAGTTCCCCAAATCCAGGAGGTGACAGCAGTTTAAGCTGCCACAACTGTTTGCCAAGGGAGTTTGTTTCAGCACTGATTTAGATTAAAACCACAGTAATGCACTCTTGCTGCTTCAGACGGACTCCTTGGACGTGATGAGAAGTAGCTGAGTCTGCTGCTGGTTTACTACAGGAGGAGCAAATCTGGCACTTTACTAGTGCTGTGGAGAGTTCCCCTGCATTGAGCTCTTCACTCTTTGGATTTTTTTGCCCCTGTCTTGAGCAGCAGAGCCTGGCTGGCCTCCCTTGGGCTGCTCTGGGGAGGAGACTGCTAAAGGCTGAGCTGGGTTAGTTGCATGTGTAAGCCTAGATGCCAGAAAGAAGCTTCTTCCTTGTATCCCTGGTGTTGTCTGGCACTTCATTTATTTCAGTTAGAGTGAAGAAGTCTTTGTGGGTGGAGAGTGATAGAGGTAGCTAGAACCAATCTCACAGATGACTTGGATACCAAGAAAGAGACAATGTACTGGAGTTTTATTTTTGGGACTGCTTGACCTGGATTCAGGCAAGATTTAGCCTGCTTTTAGCAGTTTGGATTTGAGATGTATCAGAACAGGAGCAAGAAGGATGAAATGAGTTTAGGAGAAATTGCCTGAGAAGACAGACATTTTTTTCCCCCCTCTCTTTCCACACCTCCCCCCCCCCCATTTTTTCCCTTTTTTTGCTTAACACCAGTCTGTGACAAGCCTTCAGTGTGGTGTTTAGAACAAAATAGCTCTTCTCTCTCAAACTGTTAGGGCTTCCTCCAGTTCCTTTGACAAATCAGGGTATCAGCCCATCAAAAAGCTATTGAACTATGAACAAAGGTGTGACTGTGCACAGTGCTGTGCCCAGACTGTACCTGTTACTAGGTTCTTTGTGCTAGGTACTGTGTTATCCCAACCTGTGGTGAGCTGGAGGTCACTTGTTGAAAGATGAATAGTCTCCCCAGCACTTACCCCAGGGAGAGGCCATGCCAGTGGACACAGGATCACAGAATTCAGGTTAGGAAAGGCCACTGAGATCATTGGGTCCAACCATTAACCCTACTCCACTAAACTATATCATTGAGCACCACCTCTAAATGACCTTTAAACATCTCCAGGGATGGTGACCCAACCACCTCCCTGGGTAGCCTGTGCCAATGCTTGATGACTCTTGCAGGGAAAAGGTTTTTCTAGCCTAAACCTCCCCTGGTGCAGCTTGAGGCTGTTCCCTCTTGTTCTGTCACTAGTTACCTGAGAAGAGACCAGCACCAGCCACTCTGTATTGTTCTTTCAGATAGTTGTAGAGGGTGATAAGGTCTCCCCTCAGCCTCCTCTCCTTCAAACTAAACAGTCCCAATTCCCTCAGCTTTTCATCAGACTCATTCTCTAAGCCAGTCACCAGCTCACCCTTCTTTGTACCTGACACAGCACTTTTTGTAGTGAGGTGCCCAAAACTGAGCCCAGCAAGTGAGATGTGGCCTTGGCAATGCCAAGTACAGGGTGGACAATCACTGCCCTGCTCCTGCTGGTCACACCATTGCTGATCCAAGCCAGGATGCCACTGGCTTTCTTTGCCACCTTGGCACACTGCTGGCTCATACTCAGCTGCTTGTTTTTAGAACTCCCAGGTCCCTTTCTGCCAGGCAGCTTTTCCAACCGTGCTTCCTCAAACCTGTAGCATTGCACGGCATTGTTGTGTCCCATGTGCAGGACCCAGCACTTGGCCATCTTGAAGTAAATCCCATTGATCCAGTCTAAGTCTCTCTGTAGACCCTTCCTACCCTCAAATGGATCAGGACTCCCACCTAACTTGGTATCATCTGCAAATTTAGCACTGGTGCACTCCAGCTCCTCATCAAGGTCATTGGCAAAGATGTTAAACAGAAGTGTTTTGACATTGAGCCTTAACGTGCACCACAAAGCTGTGAGGATGCCCTAAGTGTACACCGTATACTACTCCCTGAAAGGACACTGTGGAGAGGCTGCTGCTGGTCTCTTCTCCCAGGTAATTAGTGACAGAACAAGAGGTAATGGTCTCAAGCTGCCACTGGGTAGGTTTAGGCTGGACAGTAGGAAAGTTTTTCATGGCAAGAGTGGTCAGGGATTGGAATGAGCTACTCAGGCAGGTGGTGGAGTCCCCAAGCCTGGCTGTGTTTGAAGGTGGTTTGGATGTGGTGCTTGGGGCTATGGTTGTGGGGTGAGCCTTGCAGAGCAGGCTTCTGGGTTGGACTTGGTGATGCTGAGGATCCTTTCCTGCCTGAATATTTCTGTGATACCATGGCAGTTTTTTTTCCATCTAGCTGAAGATTCAGTTCAATTGAACATGTTATGTGAGCTTAACCAAAATAAAGTGTTGAACGCTGCCTTTCTGCCAGACAGGTCAGGGGAATGACTTCTGGTGTGTTTGAACTTCACTTACTGCTAACAGGGATGTTCTGTTTGTCTTTTTTCCTGACTTGGAGGGGGAATGCAGAGTTGTGGTGGCAGGGCTTAGCTGGTTGGTTCCAGTGGTTGAAGTCAGCATGTTCTTGTTATAGAAGATGGAGAGGCAGTGGGAGAAGCTTTAGTTGCTGCAGATGTTTAATGACAGGTTTCAGCAAACTTAAAGTCCTGCTCAGCTACACAGCACGGTGCCAGAGACAGGCACGGTGGGCAGTGTACTCTGAATAAATATTTGGAAGTTGCCAGTGGAAGCCAAACTTTGAAAACATGAAGTCATTCTTAAAAGGGTTCAGCTTTGTTCAGTATCATGTGAACAGCTAATCATGGGCTGCCTCGGAGGGGGACAACACTCTTGGTTGTGAAATCACACAGGGAAGAGGGAAGCTTTGTGCTTGCAGACAGGGGCAAGGGCTGCCAGGGGGTGTTTGAGGGGTGAGGGCTGCCAGGGGCTGTTTTATCTTCCTGTGTCAGTCTTAACTAAACTGTTTTGGGTTATTATTTTTTTTTTCTCTTTCAGAATCGTAATGAAATAAAAAATGGAGCAATCCTTCGGTTAACAACATCTCCAGTGAGTTACTGCTCTGTTCTGTTCTCTCTTCAAAGTCAAGATTTGATTAGTAAATCCTTGTGAACTCATGGATGTATTTTTAAGCCTTATCCACACTTTGTCCCACAATATTCCTGGGGCTGTTCAGTCTGGAAAAGAGAAGGCTCCCAGGAGACCTAATTGTGGCCTTCCAGTATCTGAAGAGGGCTACAAGAAAGCTGGGGAGGGACTTTTGAGGGTGTCAGGGAGTGATAGGACTGGGGGGAATGAAACAAAACTAGAAATAGGTAGATTCAGATTGGATGCTAGGAAGAAGTTGTTCCCCATGAGGGTGGTGAGAGACTGGCACAGGTTGCCCAGGGAGGTGGTGGAAGCCTCATCCCTGGAGGTTTTGAAGGCCAGGCTGGATGTGGCTGTGAGCAAGCTGCTGTAGTGTGAGATGTCCCTGGCCATGGCAGGGGGGTTGGAACTGGCTGATCCTTGAGGCCCCTTACAACCCTGTCAATTCTATGATTCTATGAGAGGGGTATGATGATGTGGTCACAAGATGACTGTATGTGGTACTCTCTTTTTGTGTGGTGTGGGGGCAGGGATGGTATCTCTTGAGTAACATTTGATGTTAGGGTTGGCACAACTGGATGGTTTTTGTCTCATACTTCTCTCCCACTGGGAGCAGCTTTTGTGTCCAAGGTACCTCTGGCATTGTAGCCTCACTCAAGTTGCTGCTTTTCTGCTCCAGAGCTCAGAGTCAAGAGAAAGGGCTGGGAATTGAAACAGAGAGCGCTCTGCTGGGCAGCTCCGGTCAGAGAGCATTCCTGTTTCTAAGTGAGCAGCAATTGTAATGTTGAGATTTTACTGGGTTGTGTCTTGTTTTATTTTGTTTCCACCCCACCTCCTTGCCAGCTCCTCAAGAAGCACGTCAGAGCTGCTGGTTGCCTTGTCCTGGCCTTTTTCCCTGCTGAGTTGAGCAGTACTGTTGCTGCATGCTGAAAGCCACCAATCGCCCCAGAAGATGTATGGCTAAGGCAGCAGCAATCCCATTCCTTTGCTGACAAATGTAGTGTGCCATTAAAATGGTTTACCCCTTCATCGTGGTGGCTTAGCTTCTGGAGATTTAAAGCATTTTTAAGGCCAAATTGCCACCATGTAGTGCAGCTCATTTTGCTGGGCAAGATGGAGCTGTATTGGTTTAACTTTTGACTTCTGCTAAAAGAGTTGGGTCAGTCACTGTCATGAAAGGTGGAGACTTGAGGATAGAAACAACACAGGGAGATGATTTTGGATGGGTTATCTTTCAGCTAGTAGGCCCTAGGCTCAAAGCAGAGATGATCAGAGAGATGGAGCACCTCTCCTATGAGGACAGACTGAGGGAGTTGGGGCTGTTCAGTCTGGAGAGGAGAAGGCTCTGAGGAGACCTAATTGTGGCCTTCCAGTACCTGAAGGGGGCTAAAAGAAAGCTGGGGAGGGACTTTTGAGGGTGTCAGGGAGTGATAGGACTGGGGGAATGGAGCAAAACTAGAAGTGGGTAGATTCAGATTGAATGTTAGGAAGTTCTTCCTGGGGACTCCAGGCATATTCATGTATTTACTGATTGATTTAATTTTTGAAGTTGTTGATAATTTAGAAGTTGGGTTCTCCAAAAAATGGCCTTTGAGGTGTGTTGTGTGGGGTGGGGCTGGTGAGGGTGGTTTTGTGTGTTTTAAGGCTAGGTCAGCTTGGACCTTAAGTCAACCTCAATTTAAGCAGGTCCTCTTGCAGAATTGGTTTTTTCCTCATCATGGGCAGGGCATTCTGCTTTGCTTAAACCTTGGTCATCTTATACTAGAAACTGGGAGAGTAGGAGCACAATCAAACCAGCCTTTAAAAATAGAGCTGCTGAGCGGTTGCGTTTCTTAGCTATTTGGTCAGGCCAGAGGGTGTAAAGGACACTTCTATTCCTTTTTCTCCCCATGCCCCATCAAAAAGCAGATGACACCTGTGAAAAGTGTTTTGATTGCCTCCTTCAAAACATTGGTCTGTTGTTGACGGAGGGGTTGGACTAGGTGATCTCCAGAGGTCCCTTCCAACCTCTAACATCCTGTGATCCCAAGAGGGTGGGGAGACATTGGCACAGGTTGCCCAGGGAGGTGGTGGAAACCTCATCCCTGGAGGTTTTTTGCAGCCAGGCTGGATGTGGCTGTGAGCAACCTGCTGTAGTGTGAGGTGTCCCTGCCCATGGCAGGGCGGTGGAAGTAGATGATCCTTGAGGTCCCCTCCAACCCTAACAATTCTATGATTCTGTGGAGAAGTGTATGTTGTTCTTAACTTTCCAGGTTCTCCAGGCTTTATGTGCATTTCCATTTCTCCCCAGCCTGTTTTACCTGATACTGGCTTGTACTGGACTGCATTTGTATGCAGGTTTGTGCATAAATAGAATCTGAAGAAGTCAGTATGGAAATATTTGTGTGTGTCAAGTGTTTTTAATAGATGGCTGCAATATTGATCTACAGGAGTGTAGCTTGTTAACAGAAAGCACTTCTAAACTGCAGCCAGCTGGGCAAAGAGGAGAGGCTTCTTTTCTACTTCACCATCATTTTCCGTGGTCATAATATACAGGGCTTTACAGTCCTAAGAACAAACAGTAAAATAGAATTAACCAGTCTGGAAAAGACCTTTGAGATCATCGAGTCCAGCCTATCACCCAACACCATCTAATCAGCTAAACCATGGCACCAAGCACCCCATCCACTCTCATCCCAAACACCTCCAGGGATGGTGACTCCACCACCTCCCTGGGCAGCACATTCCAATGGCCAATCTCTCTTGCTGGGAAGAACTTCTTCCTAACATCCAGCCTAAACTTCCTCTGGCACAGGTTGAGACTGTGTCTTCTTGTTCTGGTGCTGGTTGCCTGGGAGAAGAGACCAACCCCCACCTGGCTATAAGCTCCCTTCAGGGAGTTGTAGAGAGCAATAAGGTCTCCCCTGAGCCTCCTCTTCTCCAGGCTAAGCAACCCCAGCTCCCTCAGCCTCTCCTCACAGGGCTGTGCTCCAGACCCCTCCCCAGCTTTGTTGCCCTTCTCTGGACACCTTCCAGCAACTCAACATCTTTCCTAAACTGAGGAGCCCAGAACTGGACACAGGACTCAAGGTGTGGCCTAACCAATACTGAGTGCAGGGCAGAATGACTTCCCTGCTCCTGCTGGCCACACTGTTCCTGATGCAGGCCAGGATGCTATTGGCCTTCTTGGCTGCCTGGGCACACTGCAGGCTCATGTTCAGCCTACTGTCAACCAGTACCCCCAGGTCCCTCTCTGCATGGCCGCTCTCCAGCCACTCTGACCCCAGCCTGTAGCTCTGCATGGGGTTGTTGTGGCCAGTGTGTAGAACCCTGCACTTAGATGTGTTAAATGTCATGCCCTTGGACTCTGCCCATCTGTCCAGCCTGGCAAGGTCCCTCTGCAGAGCTTTCCTACCTTCTAACAGATCAGCTCCTGCCCCCAGCTTGTTGTCATATGCAAATTTACTGAATATGGACTCAATATCCTCATTCAGATCATCATCAGTAGCTTGAGACCATGTCTCTGTGCAAAGTCTTTGTGACTCTGGACTCCCTCCCTGTATGTCACCACAACAGCCTTGTAGATGGGGAAAGCACTTGCTGGTGGAGTACGCTGCATTTGGTGGAGCTTCCTCAGAAACAGGCAGCCTCAACCCCACCTCGTGCTAACCTTTGGGATTTCTTAAGACCAAATATGCACTGGAATAGGTCTATCTATTGTAGCCCAGACTTGGGATCTCAAGAAATCAAACCTCCATCTGCAGCTCATCAGGAACCAGTGCGATTCAAACACACTGCATCATTCCTTTGTGTAACCACAGCATGGAGTGACAGCATGACATGACTCATGGAATCCTTCCCTGTCTCAAAATCCACAACTAGCTGAAGAGAGGCTGTACTGTGAGTGATCTGTGGGATGAGTGTCTGTCTTCAC
Source organism: Melanerpes formicivorus (assembly GCF_026170545.1). Taxonomy (NCBI): domain Eukaryota; kingdom Metazoa; phylum Chordata; class Aves; order Piciformes; family Picidae; genus Melanerpes; species Melanerpes formicivorus. The sequence continues at coordinate 6,373,803 of NW_027142376.1, forward strand.
CATCTCTTGTGCAGCTGCAAATGTGACCTACAAACACAGAAGACAAGTTACGGATTGACCACTTTCTGCTAATGCTTATGGGCAGGAAGGTGGAGCTTTGCATGAGACTCTTCCCAGAATCACAGAATGTTAGAGGTTGGTAGGGACCTCCAGAGATCACTGAGTCCAACATCCCTGCCAAAAGCAGGATCACCTAGGGTAATACACAGAGGAATGCATCCAGGTGGGTTTGGAAACTCTTCAGAGAAGGAGACTCCACAACCCCCCCTGGGCAGCCTGCTCCAGGGCTCTGTCACCCTCGCTGTAAAAGGTTTCTCCTTATGTTGAGGTGAAATCTTCTATGTTCAAATTTGAACCTGTTGTTCCTTGGTTTATTACTGTGCACCACCAAAAAGAGCCTGGCCCTCTTCTACATATTCTGTTTGTGTAGGGATTTACCTTAGGGTCAATGAATTAAGGCAGGGGTCCTTAGCATCTGGAGGTGTTACCTGTTAGCTATCAAGTCATGGACCACCTGGTCACTGGCCTGTAGTAGTGAGTGACTCATCCACCCTGTTGCAAGGTAGAAGGCCACTTCACTTTCTAGTCTTCAGTCTTGATGTTTATCCCTGAACAACCAGTGCTTACCTTCAAATCTTCTGATGTTTAAAAAAAAAAGCTTTATACTTTCCCCCTAGATTCAGATAGCTTGGAAGGAGGTTTTGAAGGACCAGATCAGTTTTGGTCAGATTAGAGAGTGTTTGTATTCCTTAAATACACATAAAAGGAAGCTCTGCATGTTCTCACCCTACAATAGTGTCTTTGCTTTAAAGGTAATGTTTAAAGGTCATTATAGAGGTAGCTAAAATACATAGATTAAAGGCTTGCAGGCTGTGGGTTTTTAAGACTGGTGACCCACACAATGCTTGTTGTTTACCCTGAAAAGCTAACAGGCCAGCTGTTCCGATCTTTCCTTCTGAAATCCTGCAAGGAGAGCAGCAGCAGTTGGAGGAGGTAATGTGAACAGCAGGCTGCATGATAATACCCTTGCAAAATGGGAAAGAAGTTTTCCTGACTGCTAGAGCTGGCTAGGAAATGTTTTACTCATCCTGTGTAAATCTTAATATTCTGGAAAATGTTCCCCATCACACATTAGTGTGAAGCTGGAAGTATTTCCTCCTTCCCCCCAGAAAAAGAGAGTCACACCAAAAATGCTTTTTAGAGTGGTGGAGAAATCCAAAAGGAGAGGAAGATTGAGAGAAATTAAGAGGAGCTGTGCACAGATTATGCGGTGTCTGGGATGGGTCCCTGTAGCTCCACAGCTGCCTGTGCTGCTTTCTTCCTGGCTATTGTGTGCCAAAAGGAAAAGTAAAAATCTTCTCTGAAACCCTTTTTATTGTATTTTTTTCCTTTCCTTGAAGAGTTGAGAGGAATAATTTTAACCAGTTCTGAAGGCTGCATGAACTTAAAATGCTTTTCTAGTTCTTAGTTTTCCTGCAACTTATTACCGTGACAGGCAGTAGTTCGGTGATACCCATTCACAGTTGGCTGCCATGAGTCACTGGAAATGGGGTGAGAAGGATGAGATAGGAACTTTTGGAGTTCTGTTTTCATTAGCCTCAAATTATGTATTGCTCCCAGAGCAGGTGCTGTAAAAGATTAAGAGGAGATAGGGGAGGAAATACAGTTTTCACAGGATGTTAGGGGTTGGAAAGGACCTATGAAGAACTTTGAGTCCAACCCCCCTGCCAGAGCAGGACCAGAGAATCCAGCACAGGCCACACAGGAACACATCCAGATGGGGTTTGAAAGTCTCCAGAGAAGGAGACTCCAGAACCTCTCTGGGCAGCCTGCTCCAGGGCTCTGTGACCCTCATAGGGAAGAAGTTCCCCGTCTTGTTGAGGTGGAGCCTCCTGTGCTGCAGTTTAGATCCATTGCTCCTTGTTCTATCCCAGGGTGCAACTGAGCCAAGCCTGTCCCCTCCCTCCTGACCCCCAGCCCTCAGATATTGATAGACATTGATCAGATCCACTCTCAGTCTTCTCCAGACTAAAGAGCCTCTCCTCACCAGGCAGTGCTGCAGTCCCTGCAGCATCCTTGGAGGCCTCCCTTGGACTCTCTCCAGCAGATCCCCGTCCCTCTTGAACTGGGGAGCCCAGAACTGCCTGCAGTATTCCAGGTGTGGCCTGGGCAGGGCAGAGGGCAGAGTACAGCATTTTGGGATTTGATATTTGTAAAATTGGGGTTTGAACTCCTAACTCCCCAAATCTCGATTTTAAGTACTTTCTCTCTTTTTGTTTTTTATACTCAAATGTAGGTTATTGTGTGCATGCATAGGGGACCTTTCCCTGCACACCATGGCTAACATCGCGAGGGCCAAGCTGGCGTTTGGCTGTGCTGCTCAATCCATTACCGGCGCTTTCCCTCCGAGGTTTACAATGTGTCTGTTTTAAACTTTCTGTCGAGTTAAAACTTTGCAAAGCCACCGTTTAGGCCTGATGGGAATTTGAGCTGCCCCTTTGTTTCTGTCACTCTGTTTGCTAAGTTTATGTGCTTCAAGGAGAGGCTGTTTTTTGTTGCTGTTTCCCCCCCTCCCCTCTGTAAACCACTCTCCACACAGACGCTCTGTTTCCTAGGTAACTTGAGTACAGATTGAATTTCTCCTGTATTATCTGCCTTCCTATATCATCTTTCTTATTGATTTTTAACCTCCCCTATCATCTTTCTTAACAATTCCTCGTGCTATTGTGTCTTTGCAGCTTTCTGTGACCTGTTTTCCCCCCCTTCCCCCTTTGTCCATATGCATCTCTGAAGGGACTCATCAGAAGTTTCTTCTGCAACATTTCTTTGTGTTGGAACATATGTGGCAGTTGAGATGCCAGATTGGTATTGTCTGGGTTTGTGATAGCCATGTTCCAGTGGGGTGGTACACAAGCAAGTGAGCTGTAATTGCTCCCCAGTGAGACTGTTCCAAAGGGACACTTGTCCTGCAATGCAGCAAGTGAGACCCCACCTGGAGCGCTGCCTCCAGTTCTGGAGCCTCTATTACAGGAAGGATCTGGAGGTGCTGGACGGTGTCCAGAGAAGGGCCATAAGGATGAGGCTGGAGCTGCTCTGCAATGAGGACAGACTGAGAGAGTTGGGGTTGTTCAGTCTGGACAAGAAAAGGCTCCCAGGAGACCTAATTGTGGCCTTCTAGGATCTGAAGGGGGCTACAAGAAAGCTGGGGAGGGACTTTTGAGGGTGTCAGGGAGTGGTAGGACTGGGGGGAGATGGAACAAAACTAGAAATGGGTAGATTGAGATTGGATGTTAGAAAGAGGTTGTTCCCCATGAGGGTGGTGAGAGACTGGCACAGGTTGCCCAGGGAGGTGGTGGAAGCCTCCTGCCTGGAGGTTTTTGCAGCCAGGCTGGATGTGGCTGTGAGCAAGCTGCTGTAGTGTGAGATGTCCCTGGCCATGGCAGGGGGGTTGGAACTGGCTGATCCTTGAGGTCCCTTCCAACCCTGACAGTTCTGTGATCCTGTGAAAATGCAGCAAGAGGAAAACCTGCTCCTCAGGCATTCATAAGAGGCTACTGATTGCATGAGATTATTTTAGGCACATATCAGTATGCATCTGTAATGCTTTTATAAATGATCTAATAAACCACTTCAGGTGTGGTCTTTTCCCTGCTTCTCTCTTTCTGCCTCCTTAACTGAGTATAGTTGGTTGTGTAGGACTGCTCTGTGTGTTACATTTGTAGAGGCCTTTAGATGTAGAAATTGTGCTGGAGTATTAATGTGGAAATGTCTTAAGTGATTAAAATGGAATCTCATTTCTTTCCTGGCATCAGCTGCTGGCCAGGCTTGGTGGGTTTGCTGAATCTGTAAACTGAATCTGATGATGTAACCTATCCACTCCTTACATACGTGCAGTTGTAGGGGAAGTGGCAGTAACAAGCCAGGATAAGGCAGCACTTTAAAGCACCGTGCTGTTAAATGAAACCACACAAATACACCTGTTTGGAAAGTGCGAAACTGTATGTGGTAGTTACTGATGGTCTGTGTGCCCTGTGACCAACTCACCTGCAGGGAAAACCAAATAGCTCATCTTTTATTTGCTTTTTGTAAAGGAAAAAGAAGGAAACTGATGGTGGAGTGGCAGAACAGCAGTTTGAATCAGTGGTGCAGATTTCTCTCCTGGCACATTAATGTTTGGTAGTGGTGGTATTTGGAATCTATGTCCTCCCTCCTGTCCTTGCTGGCTGTAATTTGTATTCTGTAGAGAAACCCTCTGTGTGTCTGGGTAATAAGTTGCTTTCCAAGTTTGCAGGGAGTATTCAGTGGCAGAGACATGCTAGTTTGGTCAGTAGAATCCCTCGTTAGGATGATCTTGGGGTTTCTAGTCTCTGAATGGCTATTTGAGTCTCTAAGCAAGCCACATCTTGGATGTAGGTCATTAGTTTTCTTCTTAAGCTGGCAATCTCATCAAGCTGCTCCTTTGAAGCACTGCTACTCCCTGAGGGCAACCTTTCTGGCTGTCCTTGGAGCAAGTGGCGTAAGACTATAGACACACAGCTTATGCCTCTTGGCAGCCTTGTGAGACGCCGGGGCTTCTGCAGCACCCTTTCTACAAGCTTCCCATCTTCCCTGCTAAACAGGAGAGCAGTTAATGCCCTCTTTCATTTACTTGAACAGCTGTGTTGCTCTTAATTCCCTCATAACAGTTCTCAGTCGGGCAGGTTTTATATATTTATTTATCCTCACCCGAGTGATGTTTCCATCTGGGCAGAGAGGCGGCAGCTCGCTCTGCCGCCGCGCTAATGAGCTGCGCTCTCTGTCCGGCCACTGATGGATTGTAAATCATTAAAGCAGCTCCCTGGTAAGCACTCAGAGCACATTTCTTCTGGGTTTCATTTTTTTTAGTGCAGTCATAAGTAAGCCTGTACATTCCATGAGCACGTATGAGCGCTATGGCAACAGGGCCTGCGGGAGCTGCGTGGTGTTCGCCGAGGCAATCTTTTCACTGGTGGTGGCAGCAGCCAATGTTACTTTTGGCCATGGTTGCAGTGGGAAATGCACCAGCCCTCTTGCTGAGACTGATAATTGTTTACCCATTTAATCAAGATCTGCTCTGCCATTATCAGTTCTTTTCTCACCCAATGGAAGGAGCAGGGTTTATTGAATGCAGTGACTTGCAAAGCTTGTTTCGTGTAAGAAGAAACACAGGCGCCTGGAAACTTTGCTGATGGAGCATTCACACTGGCATAGTCAGATAAAGCCTGGGGTGTTCTTAAGCTTTATCTTCTTAAAACAGGGCTGAACCACTTTTGTAGCAGAGACAATGCTTTCATAGGTTTTCGTGCTCTGTAGAGGTGGCCCAAGCTGTGTCTGATCTAAGATTGTGTTTTGGTTTTAGTGTAGTGAATTTCAAAGCTTGCTCTGGCTTCAGAGGAAAGAGGATTAAGGCATCTCTCTTGGTCCAGCTCATGCTGCTGTTCAGCAGCGCAAAGTGAGCTATTTATTGATTGCACATCCTGGTACTGGTGCTCTCAGTTTGGGTGAGAGGCTGGGTTAGCTCTTCCTGTGGTTGGTATTGATTCATGTAAACTGAAAGCATGACAGGGATGGCAGCAGCAGTTCACCAGCCCCAAGTTTTTATACTGGGGGCAAGAATCTCTCCTCAAAAGGAAGGATCACAGGATGTGTTAGGGGTTGGAAGGGACATTGGGAGATTTCCAAGTCCAAGCCCCCTGCTAGAGCAGGACCACAGAATTCACTGGTCACACATGAACACATCCAGATGGTGCTTGAAATTTTACAGCGAAGGAGACTCCACCACCTCTCTGGGCAGCCTGTTCCAGTGCTCTGTGACCCTCACAGTGAAGAAGTTCCTCCTCATGTTGAGGTGGAACCTCCTGTGCTGGAGTTTCCATCCATTGCCCTTTGTGCGATGTGATAGGATAAGTGAGCAGAGCCTGTCCCTTCCTTCCTGTCCCCCAGCCCTCAGATATTGATAGACATTGATCAAATCCCCTCTCAGTCTTCACTCCTCCAGACTCAATAGCCCCAGGGCTCAGCCTTTCCTCTTCAGGCAGTGCTGCAGTCCCTTCATCCTTGTAGCCCTCCCTTTGACTGTCAAGTGGATCTGTCCCTCTTGAACTGGGGAGCCCAGAACTGCATGCAATATTCCTGGGTAAACTTGACCATTAATAATCTGTTGTCAGTGTACAGAAAGATGAAGCATTGTTTAAACAGCAATTGTAACTGTGCTGTGAAGGGGCTTGGAGAAGGATCTTCTCCTGGCTGTGCTTCACATTTGTTCTTGCTTGCTACTGTGCTACACAGGTGATTACAGTCCCAGGAGGTTTGGCCTCAGTTCTGGTGCCTAACTTCTGCCCACTCAGACTTATTGGTTGAGCAGCCCAGCAGAGCTGCTCAGTCATACTGAACCAGGTGTTTTGTTCATTTTTCTTTGTTTCATTTTCACTGAGTTCAGGAGCTTTCAGAGCACCTGCTGCCCATGGAAAGCTGGAAGAACTCTCTCCTTCAGTAGTCAGGCAGTGGGGGGTGTTAACTTCCCAGAATCAGGAGAGAGAGGTAGAAGGAAATGTGTACAGAGATCTTAATGAGCTTAAGGTTAGATTTGAGGAACCATTTCCAAGGTTAGGTACAGGCAGCTGCCATGGAGGTGTTAAAGATTTTCCCCAAGCATTTCTTCCCTGAGGTGGGCAGGAATTCAGGTGTTCTGTGTGCTCTGAGGAAGAGCAAGGTTTTAAGGCTGCTTTGCATCTCTGAGTCTTCTGAATTGTTACAGTGGGGAGGTGAAAGTAGAGACAGCTCAATGAAGGAGGTCATTTAGTAAGGTAGGAGTTGGCTGTTGAACTCCTGCTTCAGGGAACATTGGTGATTGCTCTGATTTTACTCATTTAATTTTGTTGTAATTTTTGTAGCTGGTTATTCAAGAGTATTTTAGCAGAACTCCCCTCACCTGCTCTGATGAAGGAGGAAATGTTCTGTGGTTATCCTGGAAATTGGAGGAATATATTTTCAGTTCTTCCTTAGGCTTTATTTTACTGTACCAGCTGCTTGAGTTTGAGAGAATATGCTTTTAGTACCATTTGGGCAGACATTGCCATTACAAAGAGACTGTATAAGCCACTATTTCCCCATCACAGCTCAATCCTATTGATAGAGTTGGCAACCTAGGGTGTCAGAAAGACCTTTTGAATTACAGGGTACTGTTTTATTATAGATAGTTTAGCTGCTGTAGCTGCAATATATATCAAAAAGCTCAGGACTAAAGACAGTCTGTTTCTTAACTGAAGATGTTCAGCACAGTTACACTAACCAGGAGCTATCTCCTTCCTGTACATCCTGTACATGTTGCTCACCACATAGGATCTGGCCAAAAGCTGATTGGAGACCATGCTTTATTTTTACCTGGTGAAAATGGGAAGTACCCAGCCTTGCTGGGAGGATATTGGGACATTCCATCTGTTAGAATCACAGAATCAATAAGGTTGGAAAAGACCTCAGAGATCATCAAGTCCAACCTAGTACCTCATACCTAACACCTCCTGACAACTAAACCATGGCACCAAGTGCCACATCCAATCCTTTTGTGAACACCTCCAGGGACAGTGACTCCTCCACCTCCCTGGGTAGCACATTCCAATGGCCAATTGCTCTTTCTGGGAAGAACTTTCTCCTCACCTCCAGCCTAAACCTCCCCTGGCACAGCTTGAGACTGTGTCCTCTTGTTCTGCAGCTGGTTGCCTGGGAGAAGAGACCAACCCCCACCTGACTACACTCTCCTTTCAGGAGGTTTGTGAAGCAATCAAAATGTAGATGGGAAGCTGTAAGAATATGGTGGTGTTTTTCTTCGTGTCCTCTGTTTAAATCTCCACTTGCATTGAAAATCTCTCCTGTCTCAGAATCTTGGGCTGCAGAGCCGACCCTCTCTGGGAGGACTATATTCATTACTTGAACAGGCAAAGCAATTGTCTGTCACCACAGCCCGTTCTGCTATTTTTTTTCTTCTCCAGCTGAGAAGAGCTAAGCATAATCTCAGAGAAAATCACTCTCAGCAGAATTTACCCTTAATTTCTTTCCTAATGACATGTAGTTTCCCATCCACCTTTCACTGGGTTCCAGGTAAGAAGTAAATTTTAGGGAATTGAGTTTTGCAAGTGGAGTGAGGAGGCTTATTTCTCAAAGCAAGATAGGCTGGCTGGCTAGCTATTAATTGAGCCTGTTGGGTATTGTGCTCAGGTAAGTGAAAGCATCAAATTGAAAACATGAGCTGTATTTTAAAGTATCTGCATGGCTAAAGAGAGAAACAATTTAATATGCATTACTTCAATAACCCTTTAGCTTCTTATCATCAGTGTTCCTTTTGAATTTCACTCTCTCATCCTGCCTTCGAGGTATTAATGGGCAGATAGCCTAATAGATGTGATTATCAAACTTTCACAGAGATGTGTGAGTGATAATATCACAGCATCATGTGGGAAGTAATTTGCTCCTATGCTACTTGAAAGAGAGTTTTGTGAACAGGAGGGGGAGGAAGGAGCAGAAGGCCTGAAGCTGGTCCCTACTGATCTAACCTGATTAGGACAGCACATGGTCTTCGCTGTTAAAGGTCATGAGAAGTGCATAAACTGGGTGGGTGTTGCCAGCAAAGTAAAAGTGCTGCCATTATTGCTCTGGGGTTGTCTGCTGCAATTTGTTTTATTCCCATTTCTGCTTCTATTGATGTGACACACAAGCTCTTCAAGCCAAAGGCTGTCTTCTGTAATGCTTACATTGAGCCTGAGACAATGGGGTATCTGTCCAGTGCTCAGCTAATGATTCTGCAGCAGCCCAAATAATTATGGGTAACAAGAAATATACTTTTGTAAAAGCAACTCAGACCTAGGCCTTCCAGTATCTGAAGGGGGCTACAAGAAGGCTGGGGAGGGACTTCTCAGGATATCAGGTAGTGACAGGACTAGGGGGAATGGAATGAAGCTGGAGGTGGGGAGATTCAGGCTGGAGGTGAGGAGGAAGTTCTTCACCATGAGAGTGGTGAAGCCTTGGAATGTGTTGTCCAGGGAGGTGGTTGAGGCCCAATCCCTGGAGGTGTTTAAGCCCAGGCTGGATGAGGCTCTGGGCAGCCTGATGTAGTGTGAGGTGTCCCTGCCCATGGCAGGGGGCTTGGAACTAGATGATCCTTGTGGTCCCTTCAACCCTGACTGATATTATGATCTGAGCTCCCTCCTTACTTCTGAGTGTGCAAATGTTAAGCATCACTAATATTGGCCATGGCCATCATTTATTGCCATTGTAATTAAAGCTTGTTGCGTTTTGTTTTGTCCTTGTTCTGTGTGTCTTGTTCTTTTAGGCTCAAAATGCACAGCAGCTCCATGAGAGGATCCAATCTTCTAGTATGGATGCAAAGTTAGAAGCACTGAAAGACTTAGCCAACTACTCAAGGGATGTGACATTTGCCCAGGAATTTATAAACCTAGATGGTATTTCCCTCCTAACCCAAATGGTTGAAAGTGGCACAGAGTAAGTATTCTTCTTAAACTGACATTCCTACTCGATGAGCAGCTTTTGTGCTCAGTTTCTTGAAGTATTTCTGTATAGAACTTTTAAGATAATAAGAAACCAACCATGTGAAGAGGTCTGTGCTGCTAGGATAGTGTGCATCCGTCATCAAGAAGAATCTTCTTTAGTTCCCCTAACAAGGGGCTGGTGGGGATTGGGGGTGAGCAAAGCAGGAAGTCACAAATATCCTCTGCTATAAGATTTGGGGGAAACTGCTGTCCTTGTTCCTTCCCTACCCATTGCAACTAAGGTGAATCATTGCTAGTGTATTTAAAGGCTAACATGGAATAGCTCTGCTGTGAGGATAGGCCGAGGGAGCTGGGGTTGTTCAGCCTGGAGAAGAGAAGACTCCAGGAGGACTGTAGAGCTGCCTTCCAATACCAGATGGGATGGGATAGACCAGGTTGGAAAAGACCTTCAAGATCATTGTGTCCAACCCATCACCCAACACCACCTAATCAACTAAACCATGCTACCAAGCACCCTATCAAGTCTCCTCCTAAACACCTCCAATGATGGTGACTCCACCACCTCCCCAGGCAGCACATTCCAATGGGATCCTACAGGAAGGCTGCAGAGGGACATTTCATAAGGGTATCTGGCAACAGGACAAGGGGGAATGGTTTGAGGCTGAAAGAGAGCAGGGTTAGGCTGGATCTTAGTTCTTCAATATGATGGTGGTGAGGCTCTGGAATAAGTTGCACAAGGAAGCTGTGGCTGCCTCGTCCCTGGGGGTGTTGAAGGCCAGGCTGGATAAGTGTCCCTGCCCATTGCAGGGAGGTTGGACTAGGATGATCTCTGAGGTCCCTTCCAACCTAAGCCATTCTATGATTCTATAAACCCCCCCAGTGCTTATTTAATTTCCACTTTCATTGTTCTAATTCTGGCTGGTGTTTTCCCAATGGAAATGGCTTTTTTGACATGAAACTGAAAGCTGACCTCTGAAGAGAAATTTATGGTTTACCAGAAAATCTTTCCAATTTTCACCATGCCTGAAATTTAGGAGCAGAGTTCTGAGTAAATGTCCATTGGCTTAATGTGGGGGGTACTGCAGAAAAATATTGACTGGATTGTTGCACTATTAAATTATGGCCCAACAATTACTATTTCAAGGAGGCTTTTGCTTTCAAGTAAAGATTTCAGTGTTTTGCAGTCAGTGTCAACCTCTACTACACATGAAAAAAATCAACAATATAGCCTAAACCTTTTCCTGAGAGGAAGAAAATCCTCTGGAAGTAGCTTTTGTATTCCTTGGGGGGAGGATGGGGGTGTGTGTGTTCAAATCTTGTGGACCAGACTTCAGAAGCCAGTTGCTGAAATCCAAATTCCCCCCAAAATGTGTTCACATTCCCTCAGATTCAAGAAAGGAAATAGTCTTGGGGTAAGGAGGAAGTAGTAAGTGAGCTTTGAAGTGGAACACAAAGTGTATCTGGTGGTCTCATATAAGATTGTAGAATCATAGAATGGTCTGAGTTGGAAGGGACCTCCAGAGGTCAATGTAATCTACCCGCCCTGCAGTCATCAGGGACATCCTCGACTGGATCAGGTTGTCCAGAGCCCTGTTAAGCCTCACCTTGAATATCTCCAGGGATGGGGCCTCAACCACCTCCCTGGGCAAGATACACTGGGGATTTCCCACAGAAGAATCAGGTATTGTTTAAAATCTGTTAGCCCTTAGATTGGGAAGTACAAAAGCACACTCTTGGTGATCCCTGCATGTTACATGGGCCATGAGGCATCACATTTTGGATCCCTATTGCCTAACTCCAGCTATATATAGTGGATTTCCAATAGCTCATGGCTCCATCTTCAGTGCTTTGGGGTTTTGGCCTGTACTTTTATTCACTGATGTGGTGTGTAGCACATATTCTGCCACTTAAAAATAGTAAAAAATACCTAAACAAAACAAAACCCAAACAAAAAACCCCAACACAAACCAACCCCCCACATCTCAGTATGAAATTTGTTAACTTCTCTTATATTCACTTACTGTTTGGTGCTTAGGGACCAAATTAAAGGAAAAACTAAAGAGTGAAGTTGGTGTAAGCATGCACATAGGTACTATGGCTGGCATATGCCTGTGAAGTTCAGAGGATAAGCCAATGAAGATTATTTGCCTCTGCAGTTTTTGTTACTGAACTAAGTTAAATGGCTTTAATACTCCACTGCAAAAGGTATTTAAGCTAAAGCCCTTTCATTTTCCATTGAAACAGAGAGGGAACATTCACATTTTTCACAGGCATTTCTTTCAGCTGCTGAAGCAAGTGCCCTCCTCACCCTTCAGACATGTTTGTTCTACTCTTCTGTAACTGTGGGATGGGCCAAGATGTAGCAGACTGGTCTGGATTAAAAATAGCTATGACAGGGAAACTTCTGAAGCCAGCACCGCTGGTGAAAGACTGCTCAGCAAATTACACCCTAGGAGTAATTCCTGGCTGAGGGTGTAAGTTTTGAAACTACACAGCAGGCTTGGGGACTGGGCATAAGAGCAGAGTCTGTTGCTTTTCTTTGTTTTCAAAGTGGCTTGCGTTTGGAAAGCTTTCAGATTTCCCTTTTTTAGCTGGGGTAATGTATTGCCAAGGATGCAGTGAGCTATCCCTGCCCATGGCAGGGAGGTTGGAGTAGGTGTTCTTCAAGGTCCCTTCCAACCCAAGCCATTCTGTGATCTACCTGCCTAACATGGCAGGGAGATTGGAGTAGATGTTCTCTATGGTCCCTTCCAACCCAAGCCATTCTGTGATCTACCTGTCTAACATGGCAGGGAGGTTGGAGTAGCTGTTCTCTAAGGTCCCTTCCAACCCAAGCCATTCTGTGATCTACCTAACATGGCAGGGAGGTTGGAGTAGCTGTTCTCTAAGGTCCCTTCCAACCTAAGCCATTCTGTTGTCTAGCTGTCTGATCTGCTCATCAGTGTTTCTGCCCATGGGGAGAAATGCTGCCTGGTTTGGGCATTGAGCAAAGGTTCAGACTTCACATCTTGATGAACTGCCAGTACTTGCTGCAGTGTTTTCTGTGTTCTGCAGCCTAGACATTCTACATCTTGGGTTTTTCCAAGTCTGGTTTTGCAAAGGAAGTTGCAAAGCCAGGATATCTGTTCTAAGCTGTGCATTCCCTTCTCCTTTTATATTGTGCTTCCTTCCTTCCTGCAGCTGTTTTTTGTGTCTGGATGCTTCACAAAGTCAATCCAGCTTGCTGATTTGTTTGCAAAGTAGCTAATTCTGGTGTGCAGAGTTTTTCTGCTTAGTTTGGGACTTGAAGAAGCAAGAGAGGAAGTGGGCATGAGTAGAGTGTGAAGATGAGGAAACTGCAGCATCTGTCTGAGGAGGGAAGGCTGAGAGCTGGGGCTCTTTAGCCTGGAGAAGACTGAGAGGGAATCTTACCAATGCTTATATCTAGAAGAGGAGGGCCAAGAGGATAGGGAGGCAAAAGCACATATGGAGCTTGGACTGGCCTCTGCCGTGAAGGACAACAAAAAGTCCTTATATAGATATATTGATAGCAAGAGGAAGGGCGAGGACAACCTTCACTCCTTGGTGGACATGGAGGGGAACGTTGTAACAAAGGACGAGGAAAAGGCAGAGTTACTTAACACCTTCTTTGCCTCAATGTTTACTAGCAGGACAGAATGTCTTCCAGACAGCTGGCCTGGAGAGCTGGCAGAAGGAGCCAGGGAGCAGCATAGTTTTCCTCTGTTTCAGAATGGGGTAGTTGGTGATCTGCTCAGCAGCTTGGATCCCCACAAGTCCATGGGACCAGATGGGATCCATCCTAGGGTGCTGAGAGAGCTGTCAGATGAGCTGGCCAAGCCACTCTCCATCATTTTTCAGCAGTCCTGGCTCACTGGAGAGGTCCCAGAAGACTGGAAGCTGGCCAACGTGGTGCCCATCCACAAGAAGGTCTGGTTGGATGAGCCAGGGAATTATAGGCATGTCAGCCTGACCTCAGTGCCAGGCAAGATCATGGAACAGGTCAGTTAGAGGGTAGAAGGGCTCTGCAGAGGGACCTCGACCGACTGGACAGATGGGTGGAGTCCAGTGGGATGGCATTCAACAAATCCAAGTGCCGGGTGCTGCACTTTGGCTACGGCAATCCCATGCAGAGCTACAGGGTGGGGTCAGAGTGGCTGGAGAGCTCCCAAACACAGAGGGACCTGGGGGTGCTGATTGACAGCTGCCTAAACATGAGCCAGCAATGTGCCCAGGTGGCCAAGAAGGCCAATGGCATCCTGGCCTGCACCACGAATAGTGTGGCCAGCAGGAGCAGGGAAGTCATTGTGCCCTGTTACTGTGCACTGGTTAGGCCACACCTTGAGTCCTGTGTCCAGTTCTGGGCCCCTCAGTTTAGGAAGGACATCGAGACTCTTGAACACGTCCAGAGAAGGGCAACAAAGCTGAGGAGAGGCCTTGAGCACAGCCCCATGAGGAGAGGGTGAGGGAGCTGGGATTGTTTAGCCTGGAGAAGAGGAGGTTCAGGGGTGACCTCATTGCCCTCTACAACTACCTGAAGGGTGGTTGTAGCCAGGAAGGGGTTGGTCTCTTCTCCCAGGCAAGCAGCACCAGAACAAGAGGACACAGTCTCAAGCTGCACCAGGGGAGGTTTAGGCTGGAGGCCAGGAGGAAGTTTTACACAGAGAGAGTGATTGCCTATTGGAATGTGCTGCCCAAGGAGGTGGTTGAGTCGCCATCACTGGAGGTGTTCAGGAGGAGACTTGATAGGGTGCTTGGTGCCATGGTTTAGTTGGTTGGGTGATGTTGGATGATAGGTTGGACACGATCTTGAAGGTCTCTTCCAACCTGGTTTATTCTATTCTATAGGGCTAGACTCTTTTCAGTGCAGTCCAGAAACAAGATGAAGGGTACTGGGCACAAGGAGTTCCCTCTGAACATGAGAATGAAGGTTTGAGGGTGACAAAGCACTGGAACAGGCTGCCCAGAGAGCTTGTGGAGTCACTTTTTCTAGAGATTCAAACCCCAGGTGTATGAATTCCTGTGCAAACTGCTGTAGATGAAGCTGTTCTAGCAGGGATATTGGACTAGATGATCTTCAGAGGTCCTTTCCAACCCCTAAGATTCTGTGATCCTATGAGAGGGTGCAAAAAATGCCCTTTTTGGTGGCACACACTGTTCCATTGGACCAGATGTGTCATTGAGCCATGACCTGAGAGCAGCCATGATGTGAAACAGCATTAGAGTGGCAGTTGGCTCTGAGACTGCCACCCAGAGACTGGCATGAAGCCTCTGAGGGGGTCAGAGAGGGTGGGAAATACTTGTGCCTCCTCTTCAAGGACCCCCTCTTGTGTGCTTTCCCAGCTGTCCATGAGTTGCTGGCACTGAGGGCAGCCCTTACATCTGAGGCCCAGGCTGAGTGGTATCTCTCTGCTCATGCTGTGGTGCAGCTGTGCTAGAAATTGATAAATTTGGCTAACTCAAACTTTATTCTCTGTTTTCCCCCAAGGGCCAGACAGTGCTCTGGTTAGGCCACACCTTGACTACCGTGTCCAGTTCTGGGCCCCTCAATTTAAGAAGGATATTAAGACACTTGAACGTGTCCAGAGAAGGGCAACAAAGCTGGGGAGGGGTCTGGAGCACAGCCCTGGGAGGAGAGGCTGAGGGAGCTGGGGTTGCTTAGCCTGGAGAAGAGGAGGCTCAGGGGAGACCTTATTGCTCTCTACAACTCCCTGAAGGGAGGTTGTAGCCAGGTGGGGGTTGGTCTCTTCTCCCAGGCACCCAGCACCAGAACAAGAGGACACAGTCTCAAGCTGTGCCAGGGGAGGTTTAGGCTGGATGTTTGCAAGAAGTTCTTCCCAGCGAGAGAGATTGGCCATTGGAATGTGCTGCCCAGAGAGGTGGTGGAGTCACTGTCCCTGGAGGTGTTCAAAAAAGGCTTGGATGTGGCACTTGGAGCCAAGGTTTAGTTAGTCATGAGGTGTTGGGTGATAAGTTGGACTTATCTCTGGGGTCTTTTCCAACCTTCTTGATTCAGTGATTCCATGCTCACAGAAGGTGCCATCGTGGCTCAGCGTAAGGCTGCTCTGAGGTTTTCTTTGCACGTGGAGCTCGTGTTAGGGGCAGCTCTTAAGTTATAACTTGAGTGTGTAATTAAGTTTTAGTGGGCAGCCTCTGGAAAGCAAGACACCAGCTTTTTATGTAACTTTTCCCAAGGAGGGGGGAAAAAGCCTCTGCTTTATTTAGACTTGGCTTTATTTATTGTGCTACTTACTCATTATTTTCAGTGGGGCTGATGACTGTAAAAATACAGAGACCAGAGGAAGAGAAAATAAATCACTGGCTTTCCAGTTGCCTCTGCTTGATTATTTTTTTTCCTGGTGAGGAAAAGAAGTAGTAATATATAAAGCTGACAAGAGCTGAGAGTCTTTCCTGGATAATTTTCCATGTATTATATACCTGAGTAGTGAAGATTAGAATACATTAGAGGATAGCCTTGGAAAATAACAAACTGAGGGGGGGTGGTTGTTGCTGTCGCTTGTTGGGTTTTTTGGTTTTACTTTGCAGAAGTGTTTTTAATAGTGTGTGCAGTTACTATAATTTGAGCCAGCTCTCCTCGAGTGCCTGCTGCTTAGAGCCAGTGAACCATAGACCTGGTGTGTGCTGGGGCACAGCCATTAGGGGCTGGTGGGAGGCAGATTATAGGGTGGATGGAGCCCTAGTGAAGGCTGAGTGGGTCTTGTCAACATGAACATATTTATAGCAGCAGAGATGCAGCATGGCTTAAACTCTCCACATTTATCTCAGTCCTGCTGACTGAGGTGGCTCATCTTTGCTTTTTTTTTTTTTGTTTGGGGGTTTTTGTTTGTTTGATTTGTTTAGGCTTATTCTGACTTCCAGAGCATGCCATGAAATCTGAAGGGAAAAAAACATAAAAAGGGGAGGGGAGGTAAAAAAAACAACCCCAAACAATAAACATTAAACCAGCTTTTGTTTCTTGGTTTGGGTGACCTGTAAATGATAGCAGAGCTTGCAAGGCAAGGTAATAGGTCATGAAGAAAAGTGAATGCTGATTCCATATTATGATTAATCCATGATCACAGTATCACACAGTATCACCAAGGTTGGAAGAGATCTCAAAGATCGAGTCCAACCTGTCACCACAGACCCCATGACTAGACCATGGCACCAAGTGCCACATCCAATCTCCTCTTGAACACCTCCAGGGATGGTGACTCCACCACCTCCCTGGGCAGCACATTCCAATGGTGAATGACTCTCTCAGTGAAGAACTTTCTCCTCACCTCCAGCGTAAACTTCCCCTGGCACAGCTTGAGACTGTGTCCCCTTGTTCTGGTGCTGGTTGCCTGGGAGAAGAGACCAACCCCTTCCTGGCTACAACCACCTTTCAGGTAGTTGTAGAGGGCAATGAGGTCACCCCTGAGCCTCCTCTTCTCCAGGCTAAACAATCCCAGCTTCCTCAGCCTCTCCTCACAGGGCTGTGCTCAAGGCCTCTCCCCAGCCATGTTGCCCTTCTCTGGACACATTCAAGTGTCTCAATGTCTTTCTTAAACTGAGGGGCCCAGAACTGTACACAGGACTCAAGGTGTGGCCTAACCAGTGCAGAGTACAGGGGCACAATGACTTCCCTGCTCCTGCTGGCCACACTATTCTTGGTGCAGGCCAGGATGCCATTGGCCTTCTTGTCCACCTGGGCACACTGCTGGCTCATGTTTAGGTGGCTGTCAATCAGCACCCCCAGGTCCCTCTCTATTTGGGAGCTCTCCAGCCACTCTGACCCCAGCCTGTAGCTCTGCATGGGGTTGCCGTGGCCGAAGTGCAGCACCCGGCACTTGGATTTGTTGAATGCCAAATGATGTCAAATCACTTCTCAGACTGTGTGTATTGGCATCCCCAAAGCCTGAAGCCTAGTCCGTGCCTAGTTAAGGAGAGCTGAATATGCAGGCTCTCTGGTTGGATATAGAGATGATGTAAAAGTGAGGTGTCAGTAAGTGTTTCTTCTGCTCCCCACAGGATGTAATGCTCTAAAATAAGGCAGGAGGTGAGCAGCCTGATAGTGTTTTAGGTTGGACTTTATGATCTCAAAAGTCTTTTCCAACCTGGTTTGTTCTATTCTATGCCACCACAATGACCCATGAAAAATGTCTTCAGGAGTGACACTGGAAGAAGTGATCACTGAATCACAGAACGATAGGGGTTAGAAGGGACCTCTGGCGGTATCATAGAAGTATCATAGTATCAGTCAGGGTTGGAAGGGACCACAAGGATCATCTAGTTCCAACCCCCCTGCCATGGGCAGGGACACCCCACACTAGATCAGCCTGGCCAGAGCCTCATCCAGCCTGGGCTTAAACACCTCCAGGAACAGGGCCTCGACCACCTCCCTGGACAGTTGTCCAGGGCTTCACCACTCTCATGGTGAAGAACTTCCTCCTCACATCCAGCCTGAATCTCACCACCTCCAGCTTCTTTCCATTCCCCCTAGTCCTATCACTACCTGAGATCCTGAGAAGTCCTTCCCCAGCCTTCTTGTAGGCCCCCTTCAGATAATGGAAGGCCACAATTAGGTCACCTTGGAGCCTTCTCTTCTCCAGACTGAACAGCCCCAACTCCTTTAGTCTGTCCTCACAGGAGAGGTGCTCCAGCCCTCTGATCATCCACATGGCCTCATGGCTGGAGGTCATCTAGTCCAACCCCCCTGCTAGAGCAGGTTCACCTAGAGCAGGTTGCACAGGATGGCATCCAGGTGGGTTTTTAATGACTGCAGAGATGGAGACTCCACCAGGGCTTCACCACTCTCAAAGTAAAGAAGTTCCTCCTCAGTTCAGTTTTGTGCCTGTTACCTCATCCTGTCAATAGGCACCACTGAAATAGCCTGGCCCCATCCTCCTGACACCCACCCTTTAAGTGTGTCTAAGTATTGTTAAGATTCCCATTGTCATCTCCTCACCAAGCTAAAAAAGCCTCAAGTCCCTCTGTTTTTCTTCATAAGAGAGAAGTTCCAGTCCCCTAATCATCTTTGTAGCCCTTTGCTCTGAAGGACTCTATCTGCAACTTCTTTTCCTCCTTCCCATGATAAAGAACATTTCCCCATGTGTTTCCTCTTCTGATGATATATTCAAGGAAACAACACCTCACCAAACTTCCCAAAGCCTGTGGTGGTGTCAGTGCCCAGGTAAAAAGTTAGCTCAGCCAGACAAGCACAATAAGCACAAAAGCAGTACATTAAAAAATTAATTAGCTGGGCTCCCCAGTTCAACAGGGCCAAGGATCTGCTGGAGAGAATCCAACACAGAGCTACCAGGATGCTCCAGGGACTGCAGCACTGCCCTGTGAGGAGAGGCTGAGGGGCCTGGGGCTTTTTAGTCTGGAGAAGAGAAGATTGAGAGGGGATTTAATCAATGTCTACCAATATCTGTGGGCTGGGGGTCAGGAGGGAGGGGACAGGCTCTGTTCAGTTGCACCCTGGGATAGAACAAGGGGCAATGGATCTAAACTCCAGCACAGGAGGTTCCACCTCAATGTGAGGAGGAACTTCTTCACTGAGCCCTGCAATAGGCTGCCCAGAGAGGTTGTGGAGTCTCCTTCTCTGGAACCTTTCCAGCCCTGTATGGATGTGTTCCTGTGTGACCTGTGCTGAATTCTGTGGTCCTACTCTGGCAGTGGGGCTGGACTGGTAGATCTTCAGAGGTCCCTTCCAACCCCTAACATCCTGTGATCTGAGGTAATGCAGTTTGCTCATTCAGAGCTGTGCTCTATATTCTAGAATACAGAATCAGTACTTCAGAAGAATCATGGCTGTGTAGATAGTGTTTGTGATGCAGCAGGAGACTGGTAAAGATGTGGTGCTTTGTTTTTGTTTGTGCATCTTTGTGTATTGTGTCAGTGGGACAGAGTCTCAGCCTTTCTTAAAAGGAAAACAGCCCCTCCTAACAGAAAAGGAAAATTGAAGTTCTGAGTTGGAAATACTGAAAGACCAAAACGTTAGTACAAGGAATCTAAATTTGTTTCCATCATCATAAGAAGCAATAATGTCATAACTGGGAGGGAAAGGGTGAAGGCCTGTGTGGAATTGTTGGCACTATCGCTGTCTGTCACTTGTGATTTGGCTGAAACAACACACAGGATTTTTTGCCAATAAAAACACCACCAAACCCTAAGACTGTGCTAAGCCTCCCTGTCTTGACAGTAACCAGAATTGTTTCTGCTGCTGTTGAAAAGGTTCTTCTTCAGAGGTCTGCTCCATCAAAGTGGCTGTGCTGGGCAGCTTTATTGTACACCAGCCGTGGCACAGGAGCACTACAGTCAGTGCTGCTCAGACATGGGTGCAGATAGCCTGCCTGGAATTTTAAGAGGCTTGTAATGGCTTGGTTGCACAGATTGGAAAGGAAAACTTGCTTTAAACTGGGATGATTGTTAAATTTTATCATCCCCCCAATGGGATGTAGTGAAGGCAGTGAGATCAGGTTCGTGTTAGCTTGTTAATAAATGTGTTTCTATCTGCCCTGACTCTGGGCTGAGAGTCTTGTGCTGAGCACATGCAGTTGCAGAGCTGGCTGCTGTACAGCTGGAAGTCTCTGAGGTGGCAGTTGTGCATGCCTGAAGGACAAATTGTATTGTTCAGTGAAATTTCAGCTCTTGGCTTGCCTCACACAGCTAATACTGTACGCTAGCCCAGTGGAAAACTGCAGAGAGGCTGCTTTGGAGTCACTCCGACTTCAGCACGCTTTTTGGGACAGTTGATCGCAGACCTACTAATGGTTTTTTTCCATCCCAGTCTGATGACTATTTCAGTAGTGCTGTCAAAACACTTAAGCTGCCCTTGCTCACAGACACTTGTTCCTGTCCTGCTTTGTCTGAAGAGTTATTCCAGTACTGTTTGTAGCAAAGCTGGACTGGAAAACTGATAGAGATCATTAAAAGTGACACAATAAAGGCTGCTTTTGATTCCTTGACCCAGTTGAGTTCCCTGATTGAGCTGACAGTGCTGCACCAGAAAGCAGATGTGCAAGCACAACCCCTAGGGCAAACGGAAAAAGACTCTTCAGAAGGTCAAAGCAATGCCAAGCTGGTAGGTCTCTCCCACCAAACAAGGATAGTCCACTTCCATCTTTCCCAGCTACTGGCTGTGCAGGTAGGACCTGCTTCTTCTCTTGGTCAAGGCCGAGATGCTCATCTGACTCCTCAGTGCTCAGATTCAGTTTGCTAATCCCTCAGAAAAGAAGGCAGAGGCTGGAGGGAGGAGAATGATTGGTATTTTGGACAGCACTGGGCTGTTGGGCTCAGCCAGTCCTCTGAAGCTTCACCTGGGAGCAGAGATTACTTAACCTGACAGTGCTGCCAAAATCAATTCTTGTCCAACAGGTTCTTTATGCGCTCTTCATTTCTTAGTGCTGCTGTAACGTCGGGAGAGCTGACTGTTGTCTGTGAGGCAAAAAGCCAAAGGGGGGAAAAAAAGATATAAACCCAGGTAGTCTGTTACACCACGGTGGAGAGAGAGTGCTGGCAGGAGGATGAGACAGGGCTGCAGCCCCATCTTTCGGTGCACTTCCCTTCCTTGAGAGGAACAAAGTGGAGGCAGTTTGCCTTGTGGGCTCACTCAATGTGGTGGTTGATTTTTCTCCGTTCTCTGCTTTGGTTTGGGGTTTTTTTGGTTGTTGCTTTGGGGTTTTTTCTTATTTTGGGCTTTTTCTTTTGGTTTTTTTCGGGGTGGTTTGGGGTTTTTTTTTTGTTGTTTGGGGTTGTTGGGTTTTTTTTTGTTGGTTTGGGGTGTTTTTTTGTTTGTTTTAGCTTTCTTGTTTTGGGGTTTTGCTGTTGTTATGTTTGGGTTTTTTTGGCTGTTGTTTTGTTTAGGGATTTTTGGCTGTTGTTTAGGGATTTTTGGCTGTTTTTTGGGGGGCTTTTTTGTGGGTTGGGTGTGGGTTGTTGGGGGGGATCTTTTGTTGTTGTTGTTGGTTGTTTTTTGTTTGGGGTTTTTTCGTTCCCCATTAGTCTTCAGGCTTGGGGCCTGAACCCTCCCTCTATGCACACACGAGGACCAATTCCTGTGAGAACCTTTACACTGGGTTTTAGGTGATAAAAGCCTCCTCTGAAGACTGAGCCATTCAAGATCACATCTTTGGAGGGCAGGGGAGAGTTGCTGCCCCTTGCGCTCCCCTCCCTCCCCCCTCCCAAATGCCTTTCTCCAGCATTGTTTTTCTTACTTTGCTTGTGCTTAAGAATATTAGCATTTAAATGACCCCGGCTAAGTGGTGGCATTAACACCTTGTTGGCAGAGAGGAGGAAGAGGCGAGGAAGCAGTTTTCCTGCCTTTTTTTTTGTGATAAAAAGAGTAATTCCAGCAGTGGGTTTGTACTTCTAAATGTTCTTCAGAGTGCTAGGCTGAGCAAAACGAATTGATTTGGTTTTTAACTCCAATCAAAAGTGGAGTAGTTAAGAAACTAGCAAACAGAAAAAAATTGAGAAGGGCTTGAAGTCGCTGCTTCTGCAACTTTCCCGGGTCCTTTTCTTTTGTCTCTTGGAATGTGATGGGTGTGGGATATTGTGATGGCTGTGGGGAGGGGGAGTGCTGCTGCATAACTTTATAATCATTTGTCAGGTTTAATTAAAATTGATTTATTTCAAGATAGAATAGAATAGAATTAACCAGGTTGGAAAAGACCTTTCAGATCATCGAGTCCAGCCTATCACCCAACAGCATCTAATCAACTCAACCATGCCACCAAGTGCCTCATCCAGGCTCTTCCTAAACACCTCCAGGGATGGTGACTCCAGCCCCCCCCCCCCCCCCCGGGCAGCACATTCCAATGGCCAATCTCTCTTTCTGGGAAGAATTTCTTCCTCACATCCAGCCTAACCCTCCCCTGGCACAGCTTGAGACTGTGTCCTCTTGTTCTGGTGCTGGTTGCCTGGGAGAAGAGACCAACTCCCACCTGGCTACACCTTCCAGCAATTCAGTATCTTTCCTAAATTGAGTGGCCCAGAGCTGGACACAGTCCTCAAGATCCTGGCCAGAGTGTTCCCCAGTGTTTATTTGTATTTGTTTGTTTATTTTGCCCAATACAGGCAAAAGCCAGGACCAGGTACTCCTGTGCATTTGTGGTGTTATATTTCTATAGGCTGTTTGTTATCCAGACTCAAGAATGGTAGGGGTTGGAAGGGACCTCTGGAGATCATCTGGCCCAACCTCCCTGCTGATGCAGGTGTGCCTGGATCAACTGATCTAGGCACAGCAAGGTGTCCATGTGGGTTTATGAAAGCCTCCACATCCTCTCTGGGCAGCCTGTTCCAGTGCTCTATCACCTTTAAAGAAGTTTCTCCTGAAGTTCAAATGAAAATGTGGGCTAACCTTGGGTTTGCCTGAGCAGCAGTAGCCAAATACCAGTTTCATGTGGGTGGCAGGCTGGCCGTGCACTGTCCCATCAGTTTTTCTGTAGATGAGGAAGCTTTCCTACACATCTCCTACCTTTGTTCACAATGACCCTCTCCAGGGCCATCCTGCATGGAAATCTGTGTGGCTTGGGGAGGTCCAAAGGCAAGGGCTGATCCTTGGAATTCAGCTGGAAATGTGTCACTAAGTTCCTTTGAGCCCCCACAGGGAACATATTATGGTAGCAAAGCACCTAAAGTGATAACTTGTCCTTAAGGTTTATCCATGCAGAGGGACACCTGGGGGTACTGGTTGGCGGTAGGCTGAACATGAGCCAGCAGGGTGCCCGGGTGGCCAAGAAGGCCAATGGCATCCTGGCCTGCATCAGGAATAGTGTGGCCAGCAGGAGCAGGGAAGTCATTCTGCCCTGTACTCAGCACTGGTTAGGCCACACCTTGAGTCCTGTGTCCAGTTCTGGGCTCTTTAGTTTAGGAAAGATGTTGAGGTGCTGGAAGGTGTCCAGAGAAGGGCAACAAAGCTGGGGAGGGGTCTGGAGCACAGCCCTGTGAGGAGAGGCTGAGGGAGCTGGGGTTGCTTAGCCTGGAGAAGAGTAGGCTCAGAGGAGACCTTCTTGCTCTCTACAACTACCTGAAGGGAGGTTGTAGCCAGGTGGGGGTTGGTCTCTTCTCCCAGGCAACCAGCACCAGAACAAGAGGACACAGTCTCAAGCTGTGGCAGGGGAGGTTCAAGCTGGATGTTAGCAAGAAGTTCTTCACAGCAAGAGAGATTGTCCATTGGAATGTGCTGCCCAGGGAGGTGGTGGAGTCACCATCCCTGGAGGTGTTCAAAAAAGGCTTGGATGTGGCACTTGGAGCCATGGTTTAGTTAGTCATGAGGTGTTGGGTGATAAGTTGGACTTGATGACCTCGAGGGTCTTTTCCAACCTGGTTAATTCTATTCTATTCTCACATTATCTTGGTGTTTCTCCCTGCATAAAACTTGCTGTCTGTCCTTCACCACTCTGGTCTCTGAACCTTTCACAAACACTGATTTTCCTTCATAATGTGTTATGCTTTGGCCTTGGTTTTGTTCCCATCTGTGCAAATGCAACTGAGGGATGGTTTCTAAAATAAAAGATAAATAAATCCCTATAAATAAAAGTATTGAGATGCTTAACAGTGTCTAGGTCAGCAGAGGCTTTCAGCATCTTTGGCCATACCTGGAAGGGTTTGAGAGGGCTGGCTGGTTGCTACCACAGAGTCAGCCCTCCAGAGGAAACAAGTTATATGTGTGTATAGAGCTATAGATGGGTAGATAGATATAAAAAGAGGAAAGCTGGTGGAGGTGGCAGACTGTTCTTATTCATTTCCAGACTGACTTGCTGGAGGGTTTATCTTGGTTTCTCCTTCGGTGGTAGCTTTAGCATGGGCTGTGTGTGAATAGGAGAGGTATTGCTGCTTGTGCTAGGTCTTTCTGTATAAGGTTTTTGGTTTACTGATGGGACAAATAAAATTTGCATGCACTCTTTTCAGTGACAGCCTCCACCTGTTCATTGGCAAAACTCTGTAATTATCTTCTACCATTAGGTTTTCCTTCCCCCTCTGCCCTGGTGAGGCCACACCTGGAATATTGCATCCAGTTTTGGGCTCCCCAGTTCATGAGGGACAGGGATCTGCTGGAGAGAGTCCAACAGAGGGCTACCAGGATGCTGAAGGGACTGCAGCTCTGCCCTGTGGGGAGAAGCTGAGAGCCCTGGAGCTGTTTGGTCTGGAGAGGAGAAGACTGAGAGGGGATTTAATAAATGTCTATAAATATCTGAGGGGTGGTGGTCAGGAGGGAGGGGACAGGCTCTGCTCAGTTGTACCCTGGGACAGGACAAGGGGTAATGGGTGTAAACTCCAGCACAGGAGGTTCCACCTCAACATGAGGAGGACTTTCTTCACTGTGAGGGTGACAGAGCACTGGAACAGGCTGCCCAGAGAGGTTGTGGAGTCTCCTTCTCTGGAGACTTTCAAGACCCATCTGGATGTGTTCCTATGTGACCTGTGCTGGATTCTCTGGTCCTAATCTGGCAGTGGGGTTGGACTGGAAGATCTTCAGAGGTCCCTTCCAACCCCTAACATCCTGTGAGCCTGTGACCATGTTGCTACACCATCTGATTTTCTAGACTGATTGCTGCTCTTATCACCCTTTCCAAAGCCAAAGAAATAAGAGCAGAAATTGGTTTAATGTGGTGGTTATCTTTCCTCTCAAGTAAAAGTTTGCTGAATTTGTGTTTCTTCACCAGAAGAAATGCATTCCATTATTTCTCCATGCTATTCTACATTTATATTTTCTGTCACATCTTCTGAGCCCCAGTTAACTCATTGCCAGTTAACTCAAGATGGATAAGAGGTCTGTGAATGCTGAAAGAGCTGCTGTTTGAACGTTTTGTCCTAGGACTCAGATGTTTGTTCTTTAATCCCCAGGCTCAGCCATGGAGAAAATGCTCCTGATGATAGCCTATTGTTGAAAAATCTCTGGCAAAACTGAGTCTTCTCTTTGAAGTACTACCACTTTGCAAACACCACTGCTCGTTTCTCTTTGTCTGACAGACAGGCCTCTGATTTCAAGTTTCCTTGCTGCTTCTCCATAGCCAGCACCAGGATGAAAAGCAGCTGTCTTAAAAAAAAAACAACTGAGCTCAGAAGGATGCTGTGAAGTTTTGCTTGCATTTGCTGCATGAGGTTGCTTGGATCCTGCACTTGTGGGAGACAGAACCCAATTGTGGTTTTCCTTGCTAGGGTTTAACAGAGCCCAGTGCAGCAGCACAGGAATGACATGCTGCTGGGGCTGGGATCTCCCACTGGGCCCCTCAGTTTAGGAAAGATGTTGAGTTGCTGGAGTGTGTCCAGGGAAGGGCAACAAAGCTGGGGAGGGGTTTGGAGCACAGCCCTGTGAGGAGAGGCTGAGGGAGCTGGGGTTGCTTAGCCTGGAGAAGAGGAGGCTCAGGGGAGACCTTATTACCATCTATAACTCCCTGAAGGGAGGTTGTAGCTAGGTGGGGGTTGGTCTCTTCTCCCAGGCAACCAGCACCAGAAAAAGAGGACACAGTCTCAAGCTGTGCCAGGGGAGGTTTAGGCTGGATGTGTGGAAGAAATTCTTCCCAGCAAGAGAGATTGACCATTGGAATGTACTGCCCAAGCAGGTGGTGGAGTCACCATCACTGGAAGATCTTTTCCAACTTGGTTAATTCTGTATTTTGAAATTTTCTGCTCCTAAAACGATGTTGAGGGTAATTTTCTCACCTTTTTAAGGCTGTCTGGTCATCAAGATGCTTTTCTGTTTGCTTGCTACTACTGGCTATACAGATAGCAGTTAGAGCATGAAAGAATCAAAGCCATGAATTGAATAGAATAGAATAGAATTTAACCAGGTTGGAAAAGACCTTTGAGTTTGAGTTCAACCTATCACCCAACACCATCTAATCAACTAAACCATGGCACCAAGTGCCTCATCCAGGCTCTTTCAAAACACCTCCACGGACAGTGACTGCACCACCTCCCTGGGCAGCACATCCCAATGGCCAATCTCTCTTTCTGGGAAGAACTTCTTCTTAATATCCAGGCTAACTCTCCTCTGGCACAGCTTGAGACTGTGTCCTCTTGTTCTGTTGTCAGTTTTAACCTGACTTAGGCTGTAGCCCAATCTGTTCTTGGATACATGGCAAACTATGCCATCATGATCTCCAGGCATGTCTGTTGCTGCCCCTAGCTAGCAATGAAGGATTTCACAGCACTGTTCCTGTGATGTCCTCTCTGTGTTTTCTCCCCTGATGGTTACAAAAGGCAGCCCACAAGATGACCACCCTGAGACTGGTCCTCCTTGGAAATAACCTATACACAGAGTTAGGAGACACAGGAAGGTTTCTGTGTGGTTTGGGGTTTTGTTGTTGTTGGGTTGATTTTTGGGGTTGTTGTGAGGGGGTTTTTTGGTTGATGGTTGGTTTGGGTGTTTTGGGGGGGGATGTTCTGTTGTTGTTGTTTTGGTTTTTTTTGGGTGTGTTTTGGGTCTTTTGTTTTGTTTGTTTTTTAAGTGGTGATTTAAAAAGAAGTCTTTTATCCTGGTTGCCATTTTTACCATTGCTGGTTTATCTTCAGCTTGCTCAGCAGCATAATCAGCAGTTCTGGAGCTCAGTTATTAGCAGGAGGATGACTTGCAAATCGTGATTAGCAGGGCTGCAGCTTTCAAATGCACTCATTTGCTTCCTCCTTCCCCCCCCCCCCGCCTTAATATTTGGCCTCCAGTTTCCTGAATATGTTAATAAGATGCCATAGCTTCTGGTTCACCAATGACACACAACAGTGTAGAAGCATAGAATCAACAAGGTTGGAAAAGACCTCAAAGATCATCAAGTCCAACCTGTCACCACAGACCTCATGACTAACTAAACCATGGCTTCAAGTGCCACATCCAGTCCCCTCTTGAACACCTCCAGGGATGGTGACTCCACCACCTCCCTGGGCAGCACATTCCAATGGCTAACAACTCTCTCTTTGAAGAACTTTCTCCTCCACTCTGCAGAAACCACTTAGAGTTTTTCAGGCTAATTTTCCCATTGCATGTCAGTAGAGTATGTGTAACCCAGGAAATGCCTAGTTAAAACAGCCCCTCATGGATACATTAAACCTCTTGCTATAAACAGGAATTAAGTGCTTTGGAAGCTGGTAGGAAAGCAAGGGCATCACATGAAAAGTTGGCTGTTTGGCTTGGCCTCTTAAAATCTCCATCAGTAATTGACATTCCTAAGCATTGTCTTTAAGTGCATTGATTCAGCACCTTGGGTCTAGATGTGTCCTTTGGTGGGTGAATTTTAGGAGCAGAAGAGCTATGGGTGAGCTTACATATCCTGTTGGGAGGAGTGTCTTGCGCTGTGTTTGTGCCATAGAGCTGCTGGTGCAAGACAGTTTTGACTCACAGGATGCCAGGGGTTGGAAGGGACCTGCAAAGATCATCGAGTCCAACCCCCCTGCCAGAGCAGGGCCATAGAATCTAGTGCGGGTTGCGCCGATGTGTCTCTGACCTCAGAGGGTCAGGGTTTGGCTGTGTCTTGGTCCTAACTACACAAGAACTTTCAACCACGCTGCCAACTCTGTCATCAGTATTGCTGTTGGAGACTGGAAGTAAAGAGGAATGTGTCCAGAGAAGGACAACAAAGCTGGGGAGATGCCTTGAGCACAAGCCCTATGAGGAGAGGCTCAAGGAGCTTGGATTGTTTAGCCTGGAGAAGAGGAGGCTCAGGGGTGACCTCATTGCCCTCTACAACTACCTGAAAGGTGGTTGTAGCCAGGAAGGGGTTGGTCTCTTCTCCCAGGCAACCAGCACCAGAACAAGGGGACACAGTCTCAAGCTGTGCCAGGGGAGGTTTAGACTTGAGGTGAGGAGAAAGTTCTTCACTGAGAGAGTTGTTCACCATTGGAACAGGCTGCCCAGGGAGGTGGTGGAGTCACCATCCCTGGAGGTGTTCAAGAGGAGATTGGACGTGGAACTTGGTGCCATGGTCTAGTCATGAGGTCTGTGGTGACAGGTTGGACTTGATGATCTTTGAGGTCTCTTCCAACCTTAGTGATACTGTGATACTGTACAGGAGGGGTTTTATTTCAGGCAACAGACTGCATGTCATAGGAACGTGGCAGAAAATGCTTCATGTGTAACCTTGGGTTGTTTTGTACCAAAGAAGTCTTTTACACAAGTACTGAACTAATTTAGGGTGCCTGGATGTGCTGTGATGGTGGAGAGAAACGGCTTGTAGAGTAATTTATTTCCCCTATCAACTGTTCTTCTCTGTTTGTGTGGTTTTGTTTTCCTAACAGAAGCTGCCACAAGTTTTCTGAACAAATATTAGCCACGGCTTTTGAATGTCCTTTATCACTTGCTGAACTCTTTCTGTTCACAGCAGATTGTTAGTAATTTACTGCCTCTTAGTGTGTGCCTGTCTTTCAGTTTTATGAATCAGGTTTGGGGGTGGGGGGGGTGGGGTGGTGGTGGTGGGGATGTGTGTGGGCAGAGGTAAATAGAGTACAGCTGTTTTTAAAGTGTGTCTCCTCACCTGCGAGTTTTAATTTTGCAGACGGTATCAGAAATTGCAGAAGATAATGAAGCCCTGGTAAGAACCTGATTAGATCATCACCTTGCACACTGCCTCTTCTCTTGCATGACTGAGCTCAGGCTCTTGTGCTGATCTCTATGTGTAAGCACAACTGTGCTGATTCATTTGGCCAGTCTTCAGCCTTCTCTGTTTTTTGCTCTTTGACGCCTGCTAAAAACTTTCTGATGAAGCCTTCTTTGCTTTGCTTGCGGAATGAGTGCTTCATTTCTGTGACTTCTGCAAGGGCTCCTGCTATTTCTGAAGGGAGGCTTTTGGTCTGATTTCCTTCCCCCCCTCTCCCCCCCCCCCCCTCCTCTCCCCCCTTCAAACAAATCATTACTCTGTCAACTGCAATTCCCCTCTTAAATTTGTCTGGCTGACAAACAGGCGATTTTGAGTGTAAATGTTGGTGAGATGAAAGTCAGAGTAGTTGCACCAGTTTGAATTCCTGTTATTTGCTGGCCTCAAGTAATGCTAATTGCTGCAGGAAACTGCATAAGGGAAAGCTGTAATGTAGTGAGGGGCCTCCTATCAGGAAGTTGAGAAGTATACTTATTTCCCTGGCAATTTCAAATGCAGGTCTTCTGCGTGCTCCAAGGGAAGCACAGGCTTCATAGGCTTTGAGAAATTAGGACCCCAAGAGGCACTCCAACATCTCGATTGACTTGCAAATTTGACATCTCAAGTACAGCTAAAACCCAAGGAAGCAAAAGAAAAATTGATTAACTGTACATCTGTCACTCTGAGAGCTGGATGTGGGACTGCAGCTCCCTGTCTGAACCCATGCTAAATCAGCCTTCCACAAACACGCTGCTGGAAACGCAGGGCTGAGGCTCTTAATTTCTAAATCATCGGCTAATAAATAAATGAGAATCACATTTGGCAGGAGACTTTAAACCCTTCCTCTCCACTTGCTTTCTCAACTTGTTTCATAATAGAAAAAGCATTGATTGTGGGGGGGGGAAATGATTTAAGGAGCACGAGGCTTTCAGAATTGCTGGCAGCATCAAGCCCTGCCAAGGCCAGGTACCTCCTGTGCATTTAGATGGTGAGGTTTTCCTCGCTGCAATGAACATATGTCTTAGTGGAAGAATAGCTACAGGCCTTCAGCCTCTCCCTGCTTCCAGATTTTATTATCTTGTAGACTCCTCTATGCTAAGTTATGTGATTTCCTTCAAGACAGTACTAAAATGCTGACTCTTAGTTGCATTGCCCCCTGCTTTTAGGACCTGATCAGACTGATGATCTGAATTCATCTATTTATTTTAACACAGCTGAGCTTTGTTTACTCATGGGAACAAGGCATTGCTCACTTGAAGAGAGTTTTTATTCATCAGTGTAGACAGAAACTCAGTGGCCACAGTAGTAATGAAAGTGTGACTGAAGTTTACCCTAACTGTGGAAGTTAAATCCTGCCAGCAGAAGCTTCAGTCTACACCAGGGCACAGAGCTTAATGTTTTGTTTGCCATCACTACCCCGTGAAGTGATGCAGGTTAATTAACACCAATTGTTGAGCTGGGGACTCTTACTGAAACAGATACCAGGAGATGTGGAACCATAGTTGTGGAAGCTGCCCTGCAGGTACATTTGGAAGGTAAAGTTAAACCCTAGTGCTGTGGGGAGTGGAGTTACTGAGCATCCTGACTGTTTTCACTCAAATATTGATGGGGAAAGGTCTAATGAAACAAAAGCTGTTGGGGAAAAAAAGAGAGCTGGATATAATGAACTAAACTGCTAAACTTTGCAGCCTCCAGTTGCTGTCTTCTCAACTGAAAAACTTACAGAATCCAGATGGTAACCAAGAAAACCCAAGATGTTACTTTTGATTTGCAGGATGATGTGTTTCATAAAAGGCCAGTATTTAGTTTTATCTCTAGTAGCTTCCACATGCTAGCCTGACTTGTTTAAAACCCAATTTCACAGAGGTTCCTTGTTTGATAGCTTTCTCCACTGAAGGAAACTCTCCACAAATGCAATTTTTCTCTTAGCCTTGTGAGTTTTAGGGGCTCCCATTTTATTTTGGGATTTTCTTTATCACGTAGTGGCTAGGACCCGAGTTTAAAAACAAACAAAACAACACAAACCCTCTCCTGAAACAGCTCTGTGAATTGACATTTGCATTTGACATGAGCCAGCAGTGAGCACTTGCAGCCCAGAAAGCCAACTAGAGTCTGGGCTGCATCCAGAGAAGCAGAGCCAGCAGGGCCAGGGAGGTGATTCTCCCCCCCCTGCTCCACTCTGCTGAGACCCCACTTGGAGCTCTGTGTCCACTGAGGGAGTTGGGGTGGTTCACTTTGGAGAAGAGAAGGCTCTGAGAAGACCTAATTGTGGCCTTCCAGGATCTGAAGGGGGCTACAAGAAAGCTGGGGAGGGACTTATCAGTGAGTGATAGGACTGGGGGGAATGGAGCAAAACTAGAAATGGGTAGATTCAGATTGTATGTTAGGAAGAAGTTGTTCCCCATGAGGGTGGTGAGAGACTGGCACAGGTTGCCCAGGGAGGTGGTGGAAGCCTCATCCCTGGAGGTTTTTGCAGCCAGGCTGGCTGTGGCTGTGAGCAAGCTGCTGTAGTGTGAGGTGTCCCTGGCCATGGCAGGGGGGGTTGGAACTGGCTGGTCCTTGAGGTCCCTTCCAACCCTGACAATTCTATGATTCTATGATCATGACACAAGCCATGCTGAGGGGAGAGTGCTGCTTGTTCCTGTGCTGTTAATTATTCCTGGTCCTTTAAGGAAAGCTGATCCATTTAAGGAAATTACCATGAAATGAGCAAAGCCAGGAATTAAAAAGATGAGGAATTAGAGAAAAGGTAATTTTAATTTCATCTTCATGAAGAACCAGTGTGTAACAGCTCCTCTGGGCTAGCTTCCCATGCAGAGAAATGCTTAATGGACCTCAAGGTAGATTTGGTCATACTCTATAATAAGAGTATCTACTCTTGAGTTTATTCAGGAATAGTTACAGTTCTGTTTAAAATTCACAGCTTGTTTTCTTTAATCAGAGATGATTTTCAAGCTCAGAGAAGTCCTGATACCAGAGGTACACAGCTATTTCAGGTCTGTGGAATGCAAGTGGTTTAAAATCAGAAGGGCCAGTCCTTCCTGATGGACACAGTCAAGCTGTGCCACTAAGAAATATTTCAGTGGTGCTTGGCATGACCAAAAAACAAAAGAAACAAAAAAGGCATCTCTGTCAATTGCATTGTAGCAGTTAAGGGCCTTTTGTAATCATCTAGAAAAACAGGGGCAGCCACCCCTACAGATTGTTCAGTTCTCAGCTGTACTGAGTTAAAGACCCTCCTAGTTTGATTTAATGGTGGCTTAGCTACACTCCCTTGGAAAGGCTGCCTGAAGAAACAAGGCAGTGTAGAAGCAATGGAGAGTAGCCATTGCAATGCAAAAGGTGCTTGTCCACACTGCTTGCAAAGCATGTTGCTGCACCATCACTCTTCCTGTTGCACTTAGTGTGGTTCTTGCCCCTGTGGCTTTTCCAGGGCTCTCCTCCTCTGAAGCTTCCACATATTCTGCTCCTCTGTTTAAATTTATTCATGGCCATTTATCCTTGACAACTCTGACTTAAAAAGCTGTTCCTTCTCTTTGATGTTGCCCTCAGTGATGTCAGGCCTTTCAGCTGCCCGGTATTAGGTTGTGAGCACAGTTGCTGAATGATAAGGGGCTTAAAGTTAACCACTTCCTTCACTCCTGCATCTGGTAGCAGGCTGCTACTCTCTTGTTGCCTCCTCCTCAGATAAAGTTGTTCCTTTGCTGCCTTCCCTCTGTACAATGAGAGGTTGGCTTTGGCTCTGTTTTGCCCCTGAAGGATGGCTTCTCTGAAGATGTGCTGCCTTTGGCTTCTAGTCTTAATGGGCTGGTGGCCATGTCCTGTTTGGGCAAGACAAGCTACAGTTAATTTCCAGGTTCTCCTATGCAACTCTTATAGTCCAAAAGCTAAGACAGTCCACCTAGCTTTATAAAAGCTTATATTGCTTTTTGTTACCTGGTGACAGCTGAGCCTGACTAATTGCCTCAATTAAAAGAATCACTTGAACAGCTGCCTATTTTTGCCCCCTCACTAGCAATAAAAAATTCCACTTTAATACATGTCTGAAACGTGGCTTGAGCTGCTTTTCTGTATTTCTTTTCCCCTCCTTCTTCTCAAAAAGCATCTGGGGAATTTGGGTGCTCAAGTCCCATTAATTTATTTTGATGAGAAATCCAAATTGCTTTAGGCATCTTTCAAAATAGCAGACATAATTCTACATCTATATCTGAGGATAGCTTGGCACACATGATAAAAAGAGAATTTAGCACGTAGCAATGGCTCTCTGAAAGCAGGTGAGGCAGAGATGTGGTGGTCAGGGTCCCATCCACATTCCTGTCATCTTTTTTTTGGGGGGGAG
This sequence comes from Melanerpes formicivorus, assembly GCF_026170545.1. Lineage (NCBI taxonomy): Eukaryota > Metazoa > Chordata > Aves > Piciformes > Picidae > Melanerpes > Melanerpes formicivorus. The sequence continues at coordinate 6,407,216 of NW_027142376.1, forward strand.
GGGAAGAAAAGCTGATATCACAATGTGTGGACTGTTTTCCTTCACAGCTTCTTAAGATACATAGGCAGACAATTCCTAGGAAGGTCAATTAAGAGGCTTTGACCTGGTGTTTCTCTAAAACCTAGAGATGTGAAGTGCAGCTGTTGGCCACCTCCTTGGACAAGTTTGTCAGAGGTGTGCAGGCTGTGGATCAGAGCAAGGCCATCCACACACACTGCAAGGGCTCAGGTTGGGACAGCTCATGGTGTTGCAGACCACAGCTTTACACTGCTTAAAAGGTTTCTGACAAGAGCTGCTTTGGGTGAGGAGGTGCTTCATGATGGCCAGCTCACCCATCCTCACAGCTGGGGTTAAGAGGAGGGGAGTGAGCAGAGAATGGGGAAACAGAATCACAGAAACATTCAGATTGGAAGAGACCCTCAGCATCACCAAGTCCAACCCAGAACCCTACTCTGTAAGGCTCACCCCTAAACCATAGCCCCAAGCAGCACATCCAAACCACCTTGAAACACATCAAGGTTTGTTGAGTCAACCACCTCCCTGTGGAACTCATTCCAATCCCTGACCACTCTTGCCATGAAAAAATGTTTCCTACTCTCCAGTCTGAACCTACCCAGTGTCAGCTTGAGGCCATTGCCTCTTGTTCTGTCACTAATCACCTGTGAGAAGAGACCAGCAGCAGCCTCTCCACAATGTCCTTTCAGGGAGTTGTAGACAGCAATGAGGTCTCCTCTCAGCCTCCTCTTTTCCAAACTAACCATCCCCAGCTCTTTCAGTTGCTCTTCATCAGATTTATTCTCCAGGCCCTTCCCAGCTTCCTTGCCCTCCTCTGCCCTAGCTCCAGCCCCTCCACATCTCTCCTGTGTTGAGGTGCCCCAAACTGGACACAATACTCCAGGTGTGGCCTCCCCAGAGCTGAGTGCCAGGGGACAATCCCCTCCCTGCTCCTGCTGGAACTCATCAGCTTGTCCTAGGGTTGGCCGTCCCCACCTAAGAGCCACAGCCCTGAGTGGCATTCAGGAGGGGCTGTACAAGTAGCTTGTCTGAGAGCATAATGTCACTAAGATGTCAGCTAGTGAGATAAGAAATTGCAGTTACATAGTGCATCTTTCTGCTATTTTTAACTCTCCTGCTGTGATGGCACACGTTAAAATGCACCCCCATCAGGAACTGCCTTCAAACTGAAGTTATTTTGCCAGAGCAGTGAGGGTTTGGTGTTTACAGCACTGCTCTGCCTTCAGTCTAAAGAGGTTTTTACCAAGGAAGGGGCCCCATTATTTTTTATTTTACTTTTTGTATGACTAAAACTCTTGAGTTTGACTAAAACTCTGTGCTGAGTAGTACAGCTCTTACCACATGTTTTCTCAGATTGCTCCTTTAATGAACAAGCTTTCATTCCCTTGAAATTTCCAGCATCTCTTCTGTCTGCTGCTCTTAACAGTAGGAGTGCATCTGTGCATGTGTGTCTGGAAATGAGCTGCTTGGAAGTCTTACTTCTCTCTCTGTGCTTCTGTTTGAACACCTAACAATGAATCAACACCACCCTTTCCCCCCCCTCCAGATAACATTAATCCTTATCTTGCTCTAGTTACCCTGGAGATTGCTTTCATCTCTAGCTGTGCTATCCCTAATGCTTATCCTCTAAGCCTGGGGTTTGACTTTTGCAATGCCACTTAGTGTATAGCTGTGTGTGCAGGTGCACACGTATGGCTGTGCACTTAAAAACACAAGCTATGTGTATGGTGCTGCATAATACACAGGGTTGGAGTATTTCTTGCTGCTTGAGTAGTCCCAGTGTTGCTCCTCTTCACTCTCATGAACGATTTGAAGGGGTGGAGTGACACCTCGTGGGGCATCTGATCATTTAAAGTTGAAAACTGCTTTCACCTTCTGGATCCCCAAGGGCTGTGTCCTTGGCACACCTACTAAAGCCAGGTTTAGAGATGAATGCCAGGAGTTTCAGCTCCATTAACCCAATTTTCCTCTCCCAAAAGTGTGGGGAGGGCTGGATTAATTGTCAGGATTAGTCAGTAGTTTTGGTGAGAAGAAATGAGACCAGTGAGTTCAGGTTAGTCTCATTCCTCCTCTGCTGTGCTGAAGGTGAATACCCATATGTTTTATATGGATAAACTACACTCATTGTTGATGGGGATTAGCTTTCATGTTCAGTTAGTTTGTAGAAGAGTAGTTATGTGCTAAATCTAGATTAATTTGGCTGTTTCAGAAAACTATCTATGAGAGAACCTAGAAGGGTTAAGTTATCTGATTTCTTTAAGCCACTTTTCAACCCATGTGGTCTATATTTTTGTAACTTCTTTTTTTTCCCCTTGTCATTTGGATCTAGTTTATTCTAGATTCTGAAAGTACCAGAATTCCATATATTTGTGGAAGTATTCTGTCCTGAAGATGCAGGAGAATTCAACCCAAGGAAGCCTTTCCTAGAGGTGCTCTTTTTATTGTGTGGCTTCATAAATAACCATTCTCTGCCAAAGGAATGGATCGGGGTGGGGGGGGGTGGGGGAATGACAAGACTCTAGCTGATTAAATTTCCTGCAGAGTCTTATTGTTGTCTTGTTATGAAACCCTTAGTTAGTTGGAATGCTAATGATGACATTTGAAAATCTAATTTAATTCCTGAAAGGTTTGCAATATTAAAGCCTGGGCGAACGAAACCGACTCCCTCACCCCACCCCCAAAACAAAGCCAAACCCTTCCAGATCATTTGTTCACCAAACAAAACAGCCCCTGTGGAATTACAGTGGGTTTTTGGAAGATGGCTGTGGGTTGTTTTCTTTTTGGTTGTTGCTGTTTGTTTGCTATTTGATGTTGGTTTTGTTTTGTCATAAGTAATCAAAGCTGCTGCGCATACCCTGACGTAGCCTGGAAAGGAAAGATTTGGTTTGGTTTATTATCATTTACTCACAGAATGTCAAGCATGGCAAACTGATTTTTTTTGTTAGTGGAGGGCATCTGGTGGGGAGTTTTGATGAAGAGGAGCCCCTTTCTTAAATGAAGAGGCCACCAAAGGCTGCCTCTCACCATCAGAAATACAACAAGGGCAGATCCAGGAAATGGGCAGATTGTACCAGCAGATCCAGGCTATTAGACTTGCTACGCTGAAACTGACTTTCTACTCACTCCTCTCTCCTGCTGTAAATGTTTTCCATCTGAGTGAATGGCTGTTCACTTCTTTGTCTTTGAGTTGGTGCAGGATAGTAGGGGAGCAAACCACAGAATAAGGATTGCCAATTACTTTGCTGAACTGTGGCTTCAGCACTATAGAATAAAGCTTAGAAGAGTACACAGTAGAGTTTGCTCAGGTTTTCAGCTGGCTGGGCTTACTTACAGTTCCAATCTGTCCAAATTGGTTTTGAATGTTCTCTTTTTATTAGGTAAAGCTGTTGCATTAAAACCGCTGGGACTATTCATGCTGTGTAGATTGATTGTATGCTTATGCTTGTTTAATGGCTTAGAGGCACAGAGCACCTTGCAGGCAGGTTTGGCAAGCCCTGAAGGGTAATACACTGCTTCATTTTGGGCTCCATGCACTGCTACTTGAATCAAGTAGTGACCTCATTGAGTGTCTTCAGTGAAATCATTATGGCTGGTCAGTGCCCTGACTACATGTAGAAATGAAGTGAATCTTCAGAAGCTGCTTTTTAACATGGGAAAAATTCCTGTGCAGCCTCTCAGGTTAGAGCATGTTCTTTATGTTGAGCTTAAATCTGTTAGGATTTCAGTTGAGCCCATACAAAGATGCAGAGAATCTCAGATTTGGAGGTGTCAAATGCAGTGTCCTAACCTGCAAACCCTAATCTGAGCTGCATGCTCAGATCAGGCCAGCCTGATCTAGTGTGAGGTGTCCCTGCCCATGGCAGGGGCGTTGGAACTGGATGATCCATGTGGTCCCTTCCAACCCTGACTGACACTATGATAAACTGTGGGAACTTTGCAATTCTCTTGACATAGTGGCCCATAAAGAGCAAAAGGAGACCCATTTTCCAGCTTCAAGCAAAGAAATGGAGGCATTAACTATTGAGCAGCAACTTTACAATGCAAAATATCTTGTGGCACAGTTCTAAGATGTATTTGCTTCCTTGTAAGACAAGTAATAACTAATCCTTGATGCAAAGGTACCCTTGATGCAGACGTGGCCCTTCTGCAGGACCTTCAATTAGGATCATTTCCCTAAGTTGCTAAGCAGCAGCTCACTTCTTTTCTTCCTTTAGGTCTAGAACTCTATGAGTGTCTAAGGGAAGTTTAATTTGGATTTCCTTGAGCCTTGCATGTGGTGTTCTGGTGGGGATTAGTTCTTTCTCTTCCCAAGCTGCTTTCTTGAAGATGCCTGTTCTTGGTGTCTATACTAAATTGCACCGGAGACTGTCTGCTGCACGCCTCTCTTGCTCCTCTGCTACCTCTTAGTCTATAATTGGCTTAACTCTCCTGCCTTCCTGCCAGCTTCCTGCTGCTTGATTCCCTTGGTCTTTGCCCTGCTGGTATTACTGGTGGTAAATGTTGTCATGACTCCTGTCTCTTGCAGCTTTGGAGATATGTTGTCCTTTACACTGACTGCATTTGTTGAGCTGATGGATCATGGGATTGTATCGTGGGATACATTCTCTGTGGCATTCATTAAAAAGGTAAAAATCTGTGATCAATGCTCTCTGTTCTCTACCAGTTTCAATTGTTTTTTTCTTGAGGTGAGTCATATTTGGGTTTTATTTTTCCCCCAGGTACATGATTTAGGTCAAAAGGCACGTGAGGATGTGATTAAAGTGCTGTTTCAGACTATGAATATTTGCAGTTGCCAGATCTGGGGTGTCAATGGGAGGGAGATGGGATAAACACTCTGTTAGGCTTATTAGCCAAGAAATTGTTTAATTACAGTGTGACCTCCCTGTGCAGATAGCGTGCAGGGAAAGCAAAAACGGATGTTTTGGCTTAATGCAAATTAAAATGAGTGACACCATGTTTCTTGAAAGCCAAAAACAGCACTGAGATGTTTGGGGCTATGGGAGGAAGAGAAACAGGTTAGTTCACCAATGAAATTAAGCTGATACCCACTGAGTTTATTGAATTGAATTCTGGTCCCTCCTGAATCTTGCAGAAATTAAGCTGATACCTTCTGAGTTTACTGAATTGAACTCTGGCCCCTCCTTAATCTTGCAGCTGAAGTCTGTGGGTTTGAAACAGAACTTTCCATGATTGATAACATTTGTTTTCTTTTCCTACCTGGACAAAAGCAGCAGAAACATGGCAGTACCCTTTATATACAGAGATGTAACACATTTCAGAGAGGAAGAAACAACCTGTCACTGATTTAATCCTTGTCATTTATTGTGGGGAACTTTCCTCCTCCCACCCCCACTCCTTTACAAAGAGTTTTCAAACCAGATTCAACTCAGAATTTATCAAAGTTGAAGTGTGTTTGCACAGGTTCCAAAGATCAGAGTTGCTTCATGAAAATGATGTCAGAAACAGTAAGGGAACAAATGTAACCTGTGGCAAAGATGTCTTCATTTCAATAGAGCATGTCAGAACTAGGACTTTTGAGTTTGGTTGGAGAATTGCTACCACCAAAGGAAAGCACAAATTTACCTTTGTTGCCAGAAAGATCAGTTAGGAAGAGCATTAGATATTAAAACTCACTTATATCATAGGATGGTTTGGGTTGGAAGGGACCTCCTAAGCTCATCCATTCCAACTGCCTTGCAGTCAGCAAGGGACATCCTCCACTAAATCAGGTTGCTCAGAACCCTGTCAAGTTTCACCTTGAATATCTCCAGGGATGGGGCCCCAACTACCTCCCTGGGCAACCTGTTCCAGTCTTCCACCACTCTCATGGCAAAGAACTTTCTCCTAACATCAAACCTAAATCTACTCTTCTCTAATGTCAAACCATTGCCCTTTGTCCTATCACTCCAGGCCTTTGGGAACAGTCCCTTTCCAGCAGGCCGCCTTCACTTTTGGTCATCAAAAATGACATATTAGTGTAACTGATCTGGGGTTTGGAATCTCTCTTTCTCCCTCCCCCTCTCTCTCTTTCTCCCTCCCCCTCTCTCTCTTTCTCCCTCCCCCTCTCTCTCTTTCTCCCTCCCCCTCTCTCTCTTTCTCCCTCCCCCTCTCTCTCTTTCTCCCTCCCCCTCTCTCTCTTTCTCCCTCCCCCTCTCTCTCTTTCTCCCTCCCCCTCTCTCTCTTTCTCCCTCCCCCTCTCTCTCTTTCTCCCTCCCCCTCTCTCTCTTTCTCCCTCCCCCTCTCTCTCTTTCTCCCTCCCCCTCTCTCTCTTTCTCCCTCCCCCTCTCTCTCTTTCTCCCTCCCCCTCTCTCTCTTTCTCCCTCCCCCTCTCTCTCTTTCTCCCTCCCCCTCTCTCTCTTTCTCCCTCCCCCTCTCTCTCTTTCTCCCTCCCCCTCTCTCTCTTTCTCCCTCCCCCTCTCTCTCTTTCTCCCTCCCCCTCTCTCTCTTTCTCCCTCCCCCTCTCTCTCTTTCTCCCTCCCCCTCTCTCTCTTTCTCCCTCCCCCTCTCTCTCTTTCTCCCTCCCCCTCTCTCTCTTTCTCCCTCCCCCTCTCTCTCTTTCTCCCTCCCCCTCTCTCTCTTTCTCCCTCCCCCTCTCTCTCTTTCTCCCTCCCCCTCTCTCTCTTTCTCCCTCCCCCTCTCTCTCTTTCTCCCTCCCCCTCTCTCTCTTTCTCCCTCCCCCTCTCTCTCTTTCTCCCTCCCCCTCTCTCTCTTTCTCCCTCCCCCTCTCTCTCTTTCTCCCTCCCCCTCTCTCTCTTTCTCCCTCCCCCCTCTCTCTCTTTCTCCCTCCCCCTCTCTCTCTTTCTCCCTCCCCCTCTCTCTCTTTCTCCCTCCCCCTCTCTCTCTTTCTCCCTCCCCCTCTCTCTCTTTCATTATTATTCTTTGTAGCTCCAAGGACAAGCCCAGACTGCTGTATTTGCTAGGGTCACCTACTATGAAGTGTATAACAAAACTTGTTTAAATGAGTTAGATGAGTCTGTTAGTGATTCTCTCTGAGATTCCCAACAACTTTGTTGCTCCGTGGGTTTTAAAGTGACTGCAGAGGGAAGTGTTGTTTGCACCCCTGTTAATGGCTCATCTCCCTTCCATTGGTGTCCCTGTAAAGTGACTCCCTTGAAAAATAGAAAAGACACAAACAAAAGCATTTGCATAAAGTGCCAATGAAAACCCAAACTGGCCAGTAAAAACTGAGGGACAAGAAAAGGGCCAAGGAGAAGAAGAGGGCAGTTAGGAGAGGAATCACAGAATCAACCAGGTTGGAAAAGACCTCAGAGATCATCAAATCCAACCTATTACCTAATATCTAACACCTCCTGACTACAAAACCATGGCTCCAAGTGCCACATCCAAGCCTTTTTTGCACACCTCCAGGGATGGTGACTCCACCACCTCCCTGGGCAGCACATCCCAATGGCCAATTACTCTTTCTGGGAAGAACTCTCTCCTCCTCTGCAGCCTAAACCTCCCCTGGCACAGCCTGAGACTCTGTCCTCTTGTTCTGGTGCTGCTTGCCTGGGAGAAGAGACCAACCCCCACCTGGCTACAACCTCCCTTCAGGGAGTTGGAGAGAGCAAGAAGGTCTCCCCTGAGCCTCCTCTTCTCCAGGCTAAGCAACCCCAGCTCCCTCAGTTTTGCTCCTGGGGAGCTCCTCAGGGATGTCACAAGTGTAGAGCACTGCTGTTGTCTGTGTGTCAATATTTAACTGTACAGGCAGCTTGAGACTGTGTCCTCTTGTTCTGCTGCTGGTTGCCTGGGAGAAGAGACCAACCCCACCTGCTACAACCTCCCTTCAGGTAGTTGGAGACAGCAATAAGCAATAGAAGGACTAAGAATGACAGAAAGAGAGGAAAGAGGCATGGATGTGTCCTGACCTGCCACACAGTTGGGAGCCAGCACAGCAGAGCCCTCAGTGGAGCTCTGCAGGTAGGAGGCAAACCTCAAGGACCACCTTTGGACCCTGTCTCTCTGGTGGCAATCAACAGCCGCCTTCTCACTCACTTCTGATCTCCACTTTTGACAGGCCACTTGAGGTTGCTGATGGGCTTGGTCAAGTGCTTGACAGGATGGATAAGGGAGCATTGATAAGCTTCAGCTAGCTGAGGGGGAACTTTGCATCAAGTGCTTCTGCCCTTTGAAGCTCTTTCATCTTAAATGGAAGCCAAACTGGAACGGAGAGGAATTAATCTGAACTTTTTTTTCTTGAATAATTTTCTAACTTAAAGTGTAGAAGCCAGAGGAGACCTCTAGCTGCTTCTAATGACTAAGTGCATGGTGTTGGATGCAGTCTCCCTCCCATCCTTTGGGTGCATAAAGACTGCTATTCCAACTGCTGCAAAACAGAATTGATGCTTTCAAGAAGAGCTTTGGGGAAAAAAATCTTTGTTCTGATGTGCAGGAATCTCTCAAGACCTTGTTCTTGCTCATGACAGTAAAGTTTATTTCCAGCTGTGGTTGGTTAAAATTGCCCTCCAACTCATTTGGAGAACTGCCCCCCAAAATAAAATTGCCAGACCAGCTCAGTTTGGGATGGAAGCAAATGAAGCTGTGGTTACAAGCAAACCTGACATCTAGAGATAAGAAATGCAAGGAATTAGGTACAAAATATACACTGTATGTCCTCTCTATGTATACTCTCTCTCTACATATATATACTCCCTCTCTCTATATATATACTCCCTCTATATATATACTCCCTCTCTCATATATATTCTCTCTCTATATATATTCTCTCTATATATATATTCTCTCCCTATATATGTTCTCTCTATATATATATTATATATATATATACACACACACACACACACACACACTATATATGTGTATACATATTTACAATTTATAAACAACAGAAAAACTCCTCAGACCCCCCTGAGTGTCCCTGTTCACCTCTTCCCCCACTCCCTCCCTCCTCCTCATTACCTCACCCATTAGTCAAAACAGAGATAGCCCTGGCAAGGCCATGAGAAGAGAGAGAGGAAGTTGCAAGCAGAAGCAACAGAAGAAGAGAGCAAGAACTGTTTATGCCTCTGCTCTGTATCCCGTTAGCAACCCAATGAATTCTATAGACCTTAGCATTATTTTCCTACTACATCCAATGGTAATTCACTTTACTTTCAGTCTTTGCAGTCAGGATCTAGGCTAAAGTTGCCCCTCCAAACTGTAACATCAGCTTCTATAGTTGCCTGAAGGATTTGGATGCCCAGCACTTAGAAAATGTCATGGTAGCTGGCTATCAAAATGCAGTCTACGTGGTACTCCCATCTTCAGTCTCTGCAAGAGGAGAAACTTTGTGGAGAGGGTTAAAAACAGCTCTCAGAATTATTTCTATGCAATTGCTGTTTCATAACTGTGTGATGCAGAGACTTAACCTTGAAGAATTGTTTACTCTGCCTTCTAAAACAGCCCGTGCAGGAAAAGAGGGTGGCAGCAGGGGAAGTACCTACTCTGTCGGTTGGGTTTTTATGTGGTCAAGTGCAGCTCCAGTTCCTTACTTGACAACGAGATGCACACTTTAACATTTTAGCATGAAAACAAAACTTGGGAGAGATTTCTGGCCTCAGAGCGAGCCAGGCAGTGAACAAAACGCTGCTCAGAAAATCAGATCTGTTTCCCTCACTGTTCTTTCCTCAGGGCTTCCTATTGGTGCCCATAGTTTCCTGGGGGGCTTCTGCTTTATTTTGTGAGGGTTTGGTTGGTCGCTTTGCTTTGGGTTTTCTTTGTTTAGGGTTTGGGGTGGGTTTTTTTTTGGGGGGGTGGAATTTGTTGGTTGGTTTGGGGTTTTTCTTTTAGTGGTGGTTATTTTTAGGGTTGGTTTTTTTGGGTCTATTTGGTTTTGGTGTATTTTTTAATGTACTACGTTGTTTTTCTTTTTGATTGGGTTTTTTTTTGCCTTTGTTGTTTGTTGGGGTGTTTTTTGGGTAGGTTTTGGTCCTTTTTTTTTCCTTACTAATTCTTTTTCTTCCATTTATTCAAAGGGGTGTGTTTGCTTTGGGTTGTTGTGGGTTTTTTTGGGGTGGGTTTTGGTCATTTTTTCCCCCCTTACTAATTATTTTTCTTCAATTTATTTTGGGGGGTGTGTTTGTTTGGGTTTTTTTTTTTTGTGTTGTGGGGTGTTTTTTGGGGTAGGTTTTGGTTCTTTTTTTTCCCTTACTAATTTTTCTTCAATATATTTTGGGGGATGTGTTTTTTTTTGGGTTGGATTTTTGGGGGGTAGGTTTTGGTTCATTTTTTCCCTTACGAATTTTTTTCTTCCATTTATTTTGTTTTTTTGGTGGGTTTTGGTCCTTTTTTTCCTTACTAATTTTATATCTTCAATCTATTTTAAGGGGTGTGTTTGTTTTGGGTTGTTTTGGGTTTTTTTTTGGTGAGTTTTGGTCCTTTTCCTCCTTACTAATTTTATATCTTCAATCTGTTTTAGGGGGGGTGTTTGTTTTGGGTTGTTATGGGTTTTTTTGGGTGGGTTTTGGTTCTTCTTTTTTCCCCTTAGTAATTTTTTTCTTCCATTGATTTTGGGGGGTGGGGCTGTTTGTTTTAGGTTGTTGTGGGGTTTTTTTTGGTGGGTTTTGGTCCTTTTTTTACCTTATTAATTATTTTTCTTCAATTTATTTTAAGGGGTGTTTGGTTTGTGTTTTTTTGGGTGGGTTTTGGTTGTTCTTTTTTCCCTTACTAATTTTTTTCTTCCATTTATTTTGGGCGATGTGTTTGTTTTGGGTTGGATTTTTGGGGGGTAGGTTTTGGTTCATTTTTTCCCTTACTAGTTTTTTTATTCCATTTATTTTGGGGTGTGTTTGTTTTGGGTTGTTGTGGTTTTTTTTTTGTGGGTTTTGGTCCTTTTTTTCCTTACTAATTTTATATCTTCAATCTATTTTAAGGGGTGTGTTTGTTTTGGGTTGTTATGGGGTTTTTTGAGGTGGGTTTTGGTCCTTTTTTTCCTTACTAATTTTATATCTTCAATCTATTTTAAGGGGTGTGTTTGTTTTGGGTTGTTATGGGTTTTTTTTGGGTGGGTTTTGGTCCTTTTTTCCCTTAGTAATTTTTTTCTTCCATTGATTTTGGGGGATGTGTTTGTTCTGGGTTGGTTTTTTTTGGGGTAGGTTTTGGTTCTTTTTTTTTTCCTTACTAATTTTTTTCTTCGATTTATTTGGAGGCGTGTGTGCTTGTTTTGGGTTGTTGTGGGGTTTTGTGGTGGGTTTTGGTTCTTTTTTTTCTTACTATTGTTTTTCTTCCATTTATTTTGGGGGGTGGGACTGTTTGCTTTAGGTTGTTGTGGGGTTTTTTGGGTGGGTTTTGGTCCTTTTTTACCTTACTAGTTATTTTTCTTCTATTTATTTTAAGGGGTGTGTTTGGTTTGGGTTTTTCATGGGGTGGGTTTTGGTCCTTTTTTTCCTTACTAATTCTTTTTCTTCAATCTATTTTAAGGGGTGTGTTTGTTTTGGGTTGTTTTGGGTTTTTTTTTGGTGAGTTTTGGTCCTTTTCCTCCTTACTAATTTTATATCTTCAATCTGTTTTAGGGGGGGTGTTTGTTTTGGGTTGTTATGGGTTTTTTTGGGTGGGTTTTGGTTCTTCTTTTTTCCCTTACTAATTTTTTTCTTCCATTTATTTTGGGGGGTGGGGCTGTTTGTCTTAGGTTGTTGTGGGTTTTTTTTGGGGTGGGTTTTGGTCCTTTTTTTCCCTTACTAATTATTTTTCTTCAATTTATTTTGGGGGTGTGTGTTTGGTTTGGGTTGTTTTGGGCTTTTTTGGGGTGGGTTTTGGTCCTTTTTTTCCTTACTAATTTTTTTTCTTCTATTTATTTTAAGGGGTGTGTTTGTCTTGGGTTGGGGTTTTTTAGGTGGGTTTTGGTTCTTTTTTTCCTTACTAATTTTTTGTCTTCCATTTATTTTGGGGGATGTGTTGGTTTGGGCTGTTGTGGATTTTTTTGGTGGGTTTTGGTTTTTTCTTCCATTTATTTTGGGGGATGTGTTTGTTTTGGGCTGTTGTGGGTCTTTTTTGGTGGGTTTTGGTTTTTTTCTTCCACTTATTTCAGGGGATGTGTTTGTTTTGGGCTGTTGTGGGGTTGTTTTTGGTGGGTTTTGGTTTTTTCTTCCATTTATTTTGGGGGATGTGTTTGGGTTGGTTTGGGGTTTTTTTTTTTTGGCAGGGAGAGGTAGGTTTTGGTTCTTTGTTTTTTTTGTCCTTTCTACTTTTTTTCCCTTCCATTTATTTTGAGATTTTAACTTTTGAATTCTCTCCTGGGCTTGAAGTGATGCTGTGAAATAGGAGCAGAACTCAGATGATGTAGTTTAGATTGCACAGGTTTCTTTTCCCCCCTCCTTTCACATGTTTTAACTCCGGCTTCAGCAGAGCACTGCAGCTGAATACGTAAAGGGCTTTCCAGTTCTTGATTCCCCTTGATACCAGCTGGAAGTTAAGCCCCCAGCCACTTCTTTTGTATATGGCCTTATGTAGCCTGATAGGATTATGCAGCTATTAAGGCTACAGGTATTCCACTGTTAAAAACCAGTTCTATCCTTAGTGAGATGCAGCCATGTTGACAGGCTTTCATGTGCAAGTGCAGAGTGATGAAGTTGCTTATTTCTGGAGGAGAGCTTGTATCGCTGAGAGCCTGAATTTATTTTTATCATCAGAATTTTTCTGATAAATGAATGCAGGATAATTTTTTTTGCCTGTTGAAAGCCTCCCCCCTGCATGTGGTGCTCAGTAAGCAGGGAACAGCAAATAACAGGGATTTGAACTCCTACTGATTCGTGTCCCTTCTCGAGAAGGGACTATTTCCCCCCACATCCAGTATGGTAATACCATTTCTTTTCAATCTAAATTTGCTCTCCCTGGAACTGGCATACCTTATTTATCAGGGTAGGCAAGCCTATTATTTCTGGCCAGACTTGCTGCTGTCTGTTTATGAATATGCATAGCTTGAATACAGAATTAACCAGGTTGGAAAAGACCTTTGAGATCATCGAGTCCAACCTATCACCCAACACCATCTAATCAACTAAACCATGGCACCAAGTGCCACATCCAGTCTCTTCCTAAACACCTCCAGTGATGGGGACTCCACCACCTCCCTGGGCAGGACATTCCAATGGCCAATCTCTCTTGCTGGGAAGAACTTCTTCCTAACATCCAGCCTAACCCTCCCCTGGCACAGCTTGAGACTGTGTCTTCTCATTCTGTCACAGGTTGTTCTAACCATCAGCTTCCTGATCATAATGGTATCTCTGCAGCCTGACTGTCTTATGGCATGCAGGTTACCTCACAGAGGTTTTGCATGTGTGTTTAGTGTGTTTAATTTATAAAACACGTGAGCCAGCTGGGCATGATGGGTTTGGGTTTGTGATTAAAAGACAATATGGTCCAGGATCAGAAAAATGAATACATCTGAGGCAGCCTGTCCTGCACTGGGGTTGTAGTTATCCTGTTATGAACATGTCCCAGTGACGCATGTAGAGTGCCACTTGAAATATCATGGGAAGGAGCTGCTGCACCAAGATTCATTCATACATATCAGGGCTTCTAAGGAGGATAGTGACAGCAGTCTGACTAGTTGGGACACAGTCTGAACATAGAATCATAGTAGAATTGTGCTCACAGCTACATCCAGCCTGGCCTTCAAAGCCTCCAGGGATGAGACTTCCACCACCTCCCTGGGCAACCTGTGCCAGTCTCTCACCACCCTCATGGGGAAGAAGTTCTTCCTGACATCCAATCTGAATATACCCATTTCTAGTTTTGTTCCATTCCCTCCAGTCCTATCACTCCCTGACAGCTTAAAAGGTCCCTCTCCAGCTTTCTTGTAGCCCCCTTCAGGTACTGGAAGGCCACAAGAAGGTAGTCTTGGAGCCTTCTCTTCTCCATACAGAACAACCTCAATTCCCTCAGTCTGTCCTCATAGGATGCTGTGTCCTGCATGGGTGCCTGTTGACTGAGGCATCCAGAGCATGTTTGGCTTATTGCATGATCAGTGTTGGGTTTGTCTGTGCATGCAGACAGTGTCTGTATTGATGTCCTTCTGGACATCTGGCAGCTCTGGCTGCAATTGCATCAAAACACAACTGGATTGCCATTAAGAGAAGTATTGGATTACCATTAAGAGAGGTGGGTTAGGACAATGCTGCTGAGATACAGCTTGTTCCTCAGTACAATGTGCATCACATACTAATTATGTAAGTATTGCTTGGGCTCAGGACTTGCAGGCAGCAAATACTGGAAGTCCAGAGCAGTTTTCTAGCAGAGTTGCTTTTCTCTTCCTTTTCTCTGTGCAGGCATGGGCTGATTCTGTATTTTTTGTAAAGTCAATTTGTATTCCCCAAACTGAGTTATATTCAGCATAGTGTGTTCCTGCTGTGGTAATGCAAGCCAAGTAGCACAGAAAACAAGAGTGCTGCAGTAGAAGAAGAAAATTCCTGTCCATCTTTCCTTGTCTGCAACCAAAGTTGCAGAAAGGGCTGTTTACACAGAATCATGGAATCAACCAGGTTGGAAAAGACCTCAGAGATCATCAAGTCCAACCTATTACCTAATAGCTAACACCTCCTGACTACAAAACCATGGTTCCAAGTGCCACATCCTATCCTTTTTTGCACACCTCCAGGGATGGTGTCTCCACCACCTCCCTGGGCAGCACATCCCAATGGCCAATCTCTCTTGCTGGGAAGAACTTTCTCCCCCCCTCCAGCCTAATCCTCCCCTGGCACAGCTTGAGACTGTGTCCTCTTGCTCTGGTGCTGCTTGCCTGGGAGAATAGACCAACCCCCACCTGGCTACAACCTCCCTTCAGGGAGTTGTAGAGATCAAGAAGGTCTCCCCTGAGCCTCCCCTTCTCCATGCTAAGCAACCCCAGCTCCCTCAGTTTTGCTCCTGGGGAGCTCCTCAGGGATGTCACAAGTGTACAGCACTGCTGTTGTCTGTGTGTCAATATTTAACTGTACAGGCAGCTGGGCAGCTTTTGTAAGTGTAGCAAATGCCTTTCCCTTTCCAAAAGCAAGAGGATGCCAAGGCCTAAGCAAGCATGCAGGTTCAGAAACAACCTAATCCCATTAGTGGCTTGTAGCAGAGTACTGTGGAAGCAAGTGTGCTTGGAATTTTTTCTGGAAGCAACACATCAGACTTGAGACAGGAGCACTGCAGGCTGTTGCCTGGCTGCAAAGAGCAAATAACTGTGGTCACACAACACTGCTTCTGTCTGTGCTGGTATCAGTGCATTCAAGGAGAGCCCAGGTGGTTCTCTTTTCCTTCATCAGCAGGTCACCTGCCTCTCAGGCAGTTGGGGCTGTGGGATAAGCAGAGTGTGGAAGAGCACACAGTGACACATAGAATCGTGGAATTGTTAGGGTTGGAAGGGACCTCAAGGATCAGCCAGTTCCAACCCCCCTGCCATGGGCAGGGACACCTCACACTACTGCAGGTTGCTCATCCAGCCTAGCCTAAAAATGTCCAGGGATGAGGCTTCCACCACCTCCCTGGGCAACCTGTGCCAGTCTCTCATCACCCTCATGGGGAAGAGCTTCTTCCTGATGTCTAATCTACATCTTCCTTCCTCTAGCTTTGTTCCGTTCCCCCCAGTCCTATCACTACCCAACACCCTAAAAAGTCGCTCCCCAGCTTTCTTGTAGGTCCCCTTCAGGGACTGGAAGGCTGTGTTGGCTCTGCAGATGAGTGCACAGCATCTCATTGCCACACTGCAAAAAAAAAAGCAGCAGATTCAGACCTGGCTGTAATTAACATGCCATTTGTTTGCAGCAGCTTGCAGTAAATTCAAGGCCATTACTGCAGGAACACTTTGGGAGGCCAGACTCTAGGCAGAGTTACAGAACCACTTGTGCTGATAAATGATCATTAATAGAGTTTTAATTTGTAGCTTGGAGAGAGTTGTTGGTAACAGCAAAGTGGGGGAAAACAACAATGGGAGTAGGTTTTGCCAGAGAGCTTGATCTCAGTGTCTCTTTTGAAACCTTTAGCTGGGGCACAGATATCTGTCTAGAGAAAAGTGGCTGCACAGATTTCTCCCGGAGGGAATGAGAAGTGTTTTCCTTCTTGTTTCCAAAGCTTTCCACACACACACACACACAGAAAATCTACCTTTTCTAGTTCTTTAATGATGATTTATCATCTTCCTAGTGCCATCCTGAATGCACATTTCAGTGCTGTGGGTGCTGGCATACATCTGTTGTGATTTGTGCCAGCGGAAGATTCTGTGCCGCTGTGTCCTTTGAAGGTAGCTGCAGGGTTTGCTTTTAGGTATTCACTGCTACCTGGCTTGTGGACAAGGCTACTTTTGTTCTAAGGGCTTTCTGAGCCATGCCCACATTTTCCTTTGTTCCCTTTCCCTACAGTGGTGAAAAGATGTCAATCCTCTGCGTGTTTGTGTTTGTAGATAGCAAGCTACGTGAACAAGTTTGCCTCAGACATCTCCATCCTGCAGCGCTCGCTCGCCATCCTGGAATCCATGGTGCTCAACAGCCACGACCTCTACCAGAAGGTGGCACAGGAGATCACAATTGGGCAGCTAATCCCACACCTGCAAGGGTGAGTGTCTTCACCCACCTGATACAGTGAGGGTTTTGGTTCTCTCTTCCAAATAAGCACAGCACCTGGGGAAGGAAAAGAAGAGCGCTATTAAAACTGACAAACTCCTGTGTGCCCCCTGCAGCCACTGGAAGTGTCTGGCTGAATGGTAATCAAGCAACTTTCTGGAGTTGCTTGATCATTGATTTCTTTTAGTTTTATTTTTCATATTTTTTTTCCATTTGCTTAATCCAGACTAAGATACCTGTGTGTTTGGAAGTGGGGAATGGATCAGAGAAAGAGGGTTGGAAGGGACCTCAAGGATCAGCCAGTTCCAACCCCCCTGCCATGGCCAGGGACACCTCACACTACAGCAGCTTGCTCACAGCTACGTCCAGCCTGGCCTTCAAAACCTCCAGGGCTGAGGCTTCCACCACCTCCCTGGGCAACCTGTGCCAGTCTCTCACCACCTTTATGGGGAAGAACTTCTTCCTGATGTCTAATCTAAATCTCCTCTCCTCTAGCTTGAATCTATTTCCCCCAGTTCATTACCCAACACCCTCAAAAGTCACTCCCCAGCTTTCTTGTAGCCCCCTTCAGATACTGGAAGGCCACAATAAGGTCTCCTTGAACCCTTCCCTTCTGAACACCTCCAAGTCTTTCAGCCTGTCCTCATAGGAGAGGTGTTCCAGCACTCTGACCACAGAATCACAGAATGTTAGGGGTTGGAAGAGACCTCAAAAGATCATCTAGTCTAGCCCCCCTGCCAGAGCAGGATCACCTGATCATCCTCAGAAGATGAGGAGTAATAAAACACTTAACTCCAGCAGCATACAGATGGGGTTGGTTTGCCTGCCAGCCCTTGGGAAGCTTGCAAGACAAAAGTTGGTCAGCTTTTGCTGAAGGTGTATTTGAGAAGAGAGAGGCTTTTTTCTTAAACAGCAATGTGTGGAGGTTAAAAGGATGGAAACTACCTCTTTTAGTCTAGGCTAATGTATTGTGTATAGTTATGCTTGGGGTGTAGGCTAATAGCTATGCTTGCCTCCCAGCTGAGACATTTTGCACTCACCTGAAAACCTTTTAATACCAGCAAGTCCAGAACCCTTGTGAGAAGATTCCTCCCTCCACCTCAGTCTGCTGGGCATCTGGCAGAAGCTGATTGCATGAGGCTTTGGTGTGATTATTGGAGGGTCAATGGCACTTCAAGGGTGTGGTTCATTCCACCTTTCTTGACTGTTGAGTCTCCCTCTGGAATACTTTGTCTCCCTTAATGACAGAGACAACCTAGTCATGACCAAATCTGACTGAGTACCTAACTTTCACATGGTTAACATGAAATGCAAGCAGTCCCTCCACTTCTACTTGAAGTAGTGAGGCTGGAAGGATTTTCTGCAGCTGTATGTGTATTCATTCTCCTCTCTCATGTCTATAATTTTGTTCCAAACAGGACAGACCAAGAGATCCAGACATACACCATTGCAGTAATAAATGCACTTTTCCTCAAAGCACCAGATGATAAGAGGCAGGTAAGTTGCTGGGGCTTGTGTATCTGTAGGAACAGTGTTCATACTCATACCTGCAGTTGCCCCACTCACACTTTTCCTGTAGTTAATTCAGAATGAAGCTTGTTGGTTTGTGCTGGCATATCACAGGATGTTAGGGGTTGGAAAGGGACCCAAAGAGATCTTCCAGCCCAACGCCCCTGCCAGAGCAGGACCAGAGAATCCAGCACAGTCACACAGGAACACATCCAGGCAGGGCTGGAAAGGCTCTGGAGAAGGAGACTCCACAACCTCTCTGGGCAGCCTGCTCCAGGGCTCTGTGACCCTCACACTGAAGAAGTTCTTCCTCATGCTGAGGTGGAACCTCCTGTGACGTAGTTTCCATTCATAATCCTTTGTCCTATCCCAGGGCACAAGTGAGCAGAGGCTGTCCCTGTCCCTTCCTTCCTGACCCCTAGCCCTCAGATATTGATAGACATTGGTTGGATCCCCTCTCAGTCTACTTCGGATTCAACAGCCCGAGGTCTCTCAGCCTCTTCTCACCAGGCAGTGCTGCAGTCCCTTCAGCATCCTTGTAGCCCTCCCTTGGACTCTCTCCAGCAAATCTCTGTCCTTCTTGAACTGAGGAGCCCAGAACTGGATGCAGTATTCCACATGGGGCCTCACCAGGGCAGAATAGATGGGGAGAAGAACCTCTCTGGATCTGCTGGACACACTCCTGTTAATGGACCCCAGGATCCCATTGACCTTCTTGGCCACCAGGGCACATTGCTGTCCCATGCAGAACTTGCTGCCCACCAGCACTCCCAGGTCCTTCTCCAGAAGGCTGCTCTCCATCATCCATTTTAATAGAGCTACCTCTGTCTCACACCAATATTAGCAGGGATCAAGAATTCTTTTAAGCTTTTGTGGTTCCCAGTAACCTCACATGAACCATATTGACTGTGGCTGGCTGTAGTATTTATTGTACTGAACTCCTTGCCAGCACAGCTTGTAAAACCAAGCTATTTTTAAGTAAACTGTTTCCCCTCCAGATTTTTTTTTGGGGGGTGGGGAAATGTGTTCCTTTTGAAAATGGAAATCTCTTGCCTTGCATTTCATTGTTTGGGTAGTCTGCTATTTTAAGTTAACTTCAGTGCCAGAGATCAGAAGCCTCAAGAGGAAACATTTCAAGACTGGTAGCTGCTATGAAATGAGGATGGAATGTGTGTTCTGAACTAGATAGCCTTTTGAATGCTTCTGGAGTCATTAGCCTGTGTCAGAGCAGATTTAGTCATTTACTTATGTAACATTTCTGTCAGGAGGCACACAGTGATGGTAACTCTCATGGTGATGCACTGATCGTGCCCAGAACAATGTCACTGAGAGCTGCTGATCACTGTTGGCAAGGACTCCCCTGAGATTTATTTATGCTTTTAAGTGCTGGAGATTGTTTAAGCAAACATCAAAGCCATGCTGGCTAACTCTTTCTTATTATTTTATCTTCATACCATGGTCTAATTAAGAAAAAAAAGCTGCTTTTTGTCCCATTCCTTTTTCCTTTCTTCTCCAGTACAGTTTTCAGCTATTAAAGGAGGAGGACACCTAATGAACAACACTGGAATGAAATCTTACAGTATCACAGTGTAACTAAGGTTGGAAAGGACCTCAAGTCCAACCTATCAACACAGACCCCATGACTAGACCATGGCACCAAGTGCCACGTCCAATCCCCTCTTGAACACCTCCAGGGATGGTGACTCCACCACCTCCCTGGGCAGCACGTTCCAATGATGAACAACACTCTTGGTGAAGAACTTCCTCCTCACCTCAAGTCTAAACCTCCCCTGGTGCAGCTTTGCCTTTCAGTTTTGCCATAAATCTGTGATAAGGTCCTTGTAAGAAACCCAGGGGCTTCACTTCTTACATTTGTAGGTAGTTGCTGCTGCTTATGGTCCTGTGAAAAGTAGGCTTTGGCCATATTTGAAGTTGACAGACAGTGTCAGAGGTAGATGAGACTTCAGTATTAAGCCAGTAGCCATGTGTTCCTGAAGAGAACAGTACCAGAGGGTATTCCCATATTCACTCATATGACTACTTTCATTTATTCATGTGAAAACAGAAATATTTTCAGTCAGGGAAACTGTATTTCACCAAGAGGGGAACATCTAAGTGAGGCTGGCAGGAAACCATATGGACTTCACCAGTAGCACTTGCTGCTGGGACACAAATCTCTTAGCCATGAAGTTTGTCATCATCAGGAGATCATGGAATGGGCTGGGCTGGAAGGGAACTTCAAAGCTCATCCAGTCCAAATTCCTCTGCAGTCAGCAGGGACATCCACCACCAGATCAGCTTGCCCAGAGTCCTATTGAGCCTTACCTTGAATATCTCCTGGGATGGGAGCTCAACCACCTCCCTGGGCAACCCGCTCCAGTGTTCCACCTCCTCCTGGTGCAGAACTTGTTCCTCACATCCAAAACAATGAGCTGATTTGTCTTGAGGACTGATAGCTCTGACACTAGCAGAAAATTTCTTTCAGCTATTAATAGCCTATAATAAGCAGTCAGAATCTCATCTCTCTTGATATCTCTCTTGATATCTCTCTTGATATCTCTCTTGTAGCTAATTAGTAAACCCCGAATGTTTGTGTCCATAAGCTTCAAGACAGGGCTAACTGCTACCATTCCCTGAATTCTGTCTTTCCAAGACAATGAACTGAGGTGATGCAGTCTCCTGTACTTATCTGATGGGGAGTACTCCAAAGTTAAGGTTCAGCACCACCACAAACATGGTGAGAGGTGAGAAACTTTTAGGCTGGTTTAGGTTAGGCTGAATGTTAGAAGTTCTTCATAGAAAGAGAGATTGGCCATTGGAATGTGCTGCCCAGGGAGGTGGTGGTGTCACCATCACTGGGGGTGTTTAAGAAGAGCCTGGATGAGGCACTAGGGGCCAGTGTTTAGTTGATTAGATGGTGTTGGGTGATGGGTTGCACTTGATGATCTCAAAGATCTTTTCCAACCTGGTCTGGTCTGGTCTGGTCTATGCTATCCTATCCTATCCTATCCTATTATTTTCTTCTAAACTGCACCAAACCCCTCACACAACTCTAGGAGTTCTGACACCCTCTCTGTTGCCCTCTTACAGGGACTGGCATGATCTGTGGAGCAATTAAGGAAAGGATTTAAATTGGTGCTGGTATCTGAATTACTTCCCCTCTCTTCCCCTCCCTTTTCCTATTTCTGTAGTGCAAAAAGCCAGGAGGTTCAAGATTTTTCTTCTTCTAAGGAGGCCTCCCTGGTTGCTTTCCTTCCTCTCCTGCTACCAGGGACCAAATCATCTCCAGAAAACTATTTTGTTTTTTAAATGATTATTTTTTTTGAAGTCTTTTATCAGCAAAGAGCATTGAATCTGTACTGGGAATGTTCAGAACACTTTTTTGGGGGCAATTATCTGGTTGGGGTTTTTTTTTTGCAGAGAGATGTTGCTATGGGAAATGAGATAGCAAATTCTCTTGAATAATTCTATTCTGTCTCCCCAGTCCTTATTTTAGAAGAGGCAGCACATCTGCTGCTAATAGCCACATAGCCTTCCTGAAGACATAAGTGGATTGTGATGCAGTAATTGCTTTTTGGGCATTCTTGTTGTTCCCTATCAATTTCTGGTCCCATGACCAGGCAAAAAAAAAACCAAACCCAAACCAAAAAGCCACAAAACCTCACAGCAATGACCCAGTAACAGCTTTTTGAATTGCAGGTGTAAGGAGGGAGTGACAATGTGATAATCCTCTCCAAAAAGTAAAAGATGATGATTCCTTTATTTCTTTTGCCTTGAATGCAGCAAAGGTTACCTCATGTCCTTTACAGTGTCTTATCTTTTGGCAGTGGATATACAACGCCAGCAAGCCTGCTCGCTGTCAGGTGAATTTTAGCATGTGCCTGGCACTCCCCCTGCAGCTCAGCTCTGCATTTCCAGGAGCACTGGCATCGTCTGCATCACTCATTCCTTGCTTGTCACCTGCAGTTGAAACCTGCTCAGCCAGAAGTGGCATAAAAACTAAAGCTGAGTTTCCCTTTTCATTGGTCCCTTCTTCCTTCTTTACTGTTCCCACGTTGAGTTGCAGCAGCTTTCATCTGGTATAAAGAAAACAGTCAACATCTAGACTGCCTCCTGCCTCACTATTAGAATTGTCTTCTTTTTGCAAGCAAGCTCTGTCTTGCTTTATTTACATTGTGTGTTTGGGGGTAGGTTGATTGCAGCCATGTTCTTATCAAAAAATTATACAATGGTCTGGGTTGGAGGAGAACTTTAAAAGTCATGTAGTTCAACTCCTCTGTAGCGAGCAGGGGCAGAGAATCATATAATCAACCAGGTTGGAAAAGACCTCAGAGATCAAGTCCAGCCTAGAAATCCCCCATGTCTTTCTTTTTAGCTTCTACTGCAGTTTGCCAGGGATGATGCAGAGCATCAGTGTTGCGCAGGAATGGCAAAGTTTCTCTGTTGGTCGTGGAGCAGCACAGCTTCTCTGTTGCTGACTGCTACAGAGAGTGGTCACTGAAGTGTGGAGAAGGCTAAAAGGTTTATGAAAACAGAGCCTCCACATACAGTGTCCCAGATTCAGCAGAGTAGATCATAGAACCATAGAATCAATAAGGTTGGAAAAGACCTCAGAGTTCATCCAGTCCAACCCTATTACCCAGCACCTCCTGACAACTAAACCATGGCTTCAAGTGCCTCATCCAATCCTTTTTTTGAACACCTCCAGGGATGGTGACTCCACCACCTCCCTGGGCAGCACATTCCCATGGCCAATCTCTCTCTCAGTGAAGAACTTTCTCCTCACCTCCAGCCTAAACTTCCCCTGGCACAGCTTGAGACTGTGTCCTCTTGTTCTGCTGCTGGTTGCCTGGGAGAAGAGACCAACCCCCACCTGGCTACAACCTCCCTTCAGGGAGTTGGAGACAGCAATAAGCTCTGCCCTGAGCCTCCTCTTCTCCAGGCTAAACAACCTCAGCTCCCTCAGCCTCTCCTCGTAGTGCAACTTCAATTAGATCAGGTTGCTCAGAGCCCTGTCCAATCTGACCTGGAATATTTCCAGCGATGGGGCTTCTACCACCTCCCTGGGCAGCCATCCTCAGTTTAAAACATTTCTCCCTTCTGTCTAGTCTAATTCTCCCCTCCTTTAGTTTAGAACCATCACCCCTTGTCCTGTCACAACAGAGTCTGTAAAGAAGCATTGTCCCCATCATTCTTCATAGGCTTCCATTCCTCTTTTGTGTATTAGTCACAGTTTTCATGTTTTCTAGTTTCTTTTTTGTTCTATAAAGGTAACCTGTATGTACTCCACATTACTCTCTAACTCTGCCTAAGATCAGCAGGATTCTTTCAAAATCAATTTCTCCTGAAAGTGAACAGTACTTTTGATAGAGTGCCAACAGCAAAGAATCTCTGGGTGTCCTCACAATGCCCTTAAGCATGTTGTCAGTGTCATCTGTTGTGCTGGATTATGAAGGGCTGTGATAGAATCACAGAATGGTTTAGTTTGGAAGGGACTTAAGAAATCACCTACTCCAACATACCCACCACGGGCTGGGATACCTCTCAACTAGACTCAGCTGCTCAAGCTCCCTGGGCAGCCTGTTCAAGTGTCTCACCGCCCTCCTACTGAAGAACTTCTTCCTAAGCTCCAGTCTAACCCTGCTCTCCCTCAGCTTCACACCATTCCCCCTTGTCCTCTCTCTAGACACCCTGATGAAAAATTCCTCTGCAGCCTTCCTGTAGGATTCCTTCAGGTATTGTAAGGCAGCTCTGAGGTCGTCCCCCAGTGTCTTCCCTTCTCCAGGCTGAACACCCCCAGCTCCCTCAGCCTATCCTCATAGCAGAGCTGCTCCATCCCAGGGATCATCTTTGTGGCCTCCTCTGGACTCACTCCAACAGCTCTGTGTCGTCCTCCTTCTGCTGGAGACACCAGAACTGAAGGCACGACTGGAGGTGGGGTCTCAGCAGAGCAGATTCAAGGGGCAGAATCCCCTCTCTTGCCCTGCTGCCCACACTCCTCTTGATGCAGCCCAGCACAGGATTTGCCTCCTGGGCAGCATGAGGGCACTGCCAGCGCATGGTGAGCTTCTCATCAATCAATGCACCCAAGGCTCTTTCTTCAGAGCTACTCTCAACCCACTCTGCACCCAGCTTGAGTTGTATTTCCAATCAGTGGTCTATTAATTCCAAACATTGCTCCTTTGTGTACATATCAACAGTGTCTAAATGGCAGTGTGCAATATGCTACAAATCATTAGACAGCACACTTTGAAAAGGAGAATTTGAAAATGATGGCATGATGATAATTGCTGCAAGTTGTGTGCATTGCATATGCTAAGCATATGTCCATACACACACACAGATGTAGTTCTGTATTGCTGGGAGAGTTAATGGGGCTTTAAAATGTTGTCTACACTTGTAGGTGTGGTTAAGATATGGTCAAGGTATGGTTATTACTGGTCGATGGTAGGCTGAACATGAGCCTGCAGTGTGCCCAGGCAGCCAAGAAGGCCAATGGCATCCTGGCCTGCATCAGGAACAGTGTGGCCAGCAGGAGCAGGGAGGTCATTCTGCCCCTGTACACTGCACTGGTTAGGCCACACCTTGAGTCTTGTGTCCAGTTCTGGGCCCCTCAGTTTAGGAAGGAGGTTGACTTGCTGCAATGAGTCCAGAGAAAGGCAACGAAGTTGGTGAGGGGTTTGGAACACAGCTCTGTGAGGAGAGGCTGAGGGAGCTGGGGTTGCTCAGCCTGGAGAAGAGGAGACTCAGAGGTGACCTTATCACTCTCTACAACTACCTGAAGGGAGGTTGTAGACAGGTGGATGTTGGTCTCTTCTCCCAGGCAGCCAGTACCAGAACAAGAGGACACAGTCTCAGGTTGCAGCAGGGGAGGTTCAGGTTGGATGTTAGGAAGAAGTTCTATACAGAGAGAGTGATTGCCCATTGGAAAGGGCTGCCCAAGGAGGTGGTGGAGTCGCCGTCATTGGAGGTGTTCAGGAGGAGACTTGCTGGGGTGCTTGGTGCCATGGGTTAGCTGTTTGGGTGGGTTGGATTGGTTGATGGGTTGGACACGATGATCTTGAAGGTCTCTTCCAACCTGGTTTGGTTTATTCTAAAGTAAATAAAGATTAGAGACTGGAGTCTGATCTGTATGTAAATATAGAATGTTCTACACCTATTTATAAAATACACCCAACCCCTCCTTTGTGGGGGAAGGTTAATCTTGAACAAGCTTTTGTAAGTCCTTTTTAACATCTGGAGACCACTTCTGAGATCTTCCACTGCTCATCTTAGATCAACAAAGTCTTTTCTTTGCCCTTTACTTTCAGAGCAATCTTAATGTGACCTCCAAAGTAATGCACACAAGCATATAGCTGGTGCCCTACTTCACTTCAGGAATAGAATAGAATTGAATTAACCAGGTTGGAAGAGACCTTTGAGATCATTGAGTCCAACCTGTCATCCAACACCATCTAATCAACTAAACCATGGTACCAATCACCCCATCCAGGCTCTTCTTAAACATTTCCAGTGATGGTGACTGCACCACCTCCCTGGGCAGCACATTCCCACAGCCAATCTCTCTTTCTGGGAAGAATTTCTTCCTAACATCCAGCCTAAACCTCCCCTGGCATAGCTTGAGACTTTGTCCTCTTGTTCTGGTGCTGCTTGCCTGGGAGAAGAGAGCAACCCCCACCTGGCTATAGCCTCCCTTCAGGGAGTTGTAGAGAGCAAGAAGGTCTCCTCTGAGCCTCCTCTTCTCCAGGCTAAGCAACCCCAGCTCCCTCATCCTCTCCTCACAGGGCTGTGCTCCAGACCCCTCCCCAGCTTTGTTGCCCTTCTCTGGACACCTTCCAGCATCTCAACATCTTTCCTAAACTGAGGAGCCCAGACCTGGACACAGGACTCAAGGTGTGGCCTAACCAGTGCTGAGCACAGGGCACAAGGACTTCCCTGCTCCTGCTGGCCACGCTCTTCCTGATACAGGCCAGGATGCCATTGGCCTTCTTGGCCACCTGGGCACACTGCTGGCTCAATAAGCACTGCACAGACTTCAGGCTTTTTTTAAGTCAGTGTTCTTCTAGGTATGGCACTAAAATGCCTAATTCTGGATAATTAATTTGTGTTTTTTGGGTTTTCTTTGTCAAATTCATAGGAAATGGCAAACATTCTGGCACAAAAGCAGCTTCGCTCCATCATCCTAACTGTAAGTATATAATTTTGTATGCTGTTTTTCACTGCTAGAGAGAGCAGATTGCTGCAGTTTTGCTGTTCATATTTTTTTCTTTAATATGTTTCAATTGCATTTCTATCTTGAGGGGCTTTGTGGTCTGTAATGTACAGGACAGAGGTTTGGCTGTTTTGAATGGATTAAAAAGGGATCATCTGAAAGGGTATTGTCCTAGTCCCAGCCTCCCTTTGGGTAGTTATAGAGAGCAATAAGGTCACCCCTGAGCCTCCTCTTCTCCAGGCTAAGCAACCCCAGCTCCCTCAGTCTCTCCTCACAGGGCTTCTGTTCCAAACCCCCCACCAACTTTGTTGCCCTTGGTGAAGGACAGACAGCAAGTTTTATGCAGGGAGAAACACCAAGATAATGTGAGAATAGAATAGAATTAACCAGGTTGGAAAAGACCCTCGAGATCATCAAGTCCAACCTATCAGCCAACACCATCTAATCAGCTGAAGCATGGCACCAAGTGCCTCATCCAGGCTCTTCTTAAACACCTCCAGTGATGGTGACTGCACCACCTCCCTGGGCAGCACATTCCAATGGCCAGTCTCTCTTGCTGGGAAGAATTTCTTCCTAACATCCAGCCTAAACCTCCCCTGGCACAGCTTGAGACTGTGTCCTCTTGTTCTGTTGGTGGTTGCCTGGGAGAAAAGACCAACCCCCACCTGGCTACAGCCTCCCTTCAGGGAGTTGTAGACGGCAATGAGGTCTCCCCTGAGCCTCCTCTTCTCCAGACTAAGCAACCCCAGCTCCCTCAGCCTCTCCTCACAGGGCTGTGCTCCAGGCCCCTCCCCAGCCTCCTTGCCCTTCTCTGGACACGTTCCTTACATGTGCTCTGCTGCATGTAGTGACCTGGGTCTGTTTCCCACTTGGTGTTTTGTTGTTTTAGACACAGCAGGGATTTTCAAACTGCCCAGCAGTTTGGAGTCTGTTTTCCAATTGGGATAATTCTGCATCTGTGTGATGTTGTATGCTGATGGAGCTGTGTGTGGTATATTGTATGCTAATGTATGCCAAGCAGCCTTTCTCCTACAGAAGGGAGTTGCCTGGTAAAGGTGTGATGTTGACTGCTGCAGCAGTAACCCTTGCTGTTACCAGGGCTACTGTGTTTGCTGATTGTGTTTGCAGCCTCAGTGCTTCTCTGCTCAGCCAGTTGCTCCTAAGTATTTTCTCAATACCCTCTTTTGTTTGCTTGTTTGTTTGGTCTAATACAGAGCTCTAATGCTCTTGGTATGCTTTTTTTTTCTTCAAAGTGACTTCTCAAAGTGACTTTTTTTTCTTAATGGCACTTCTACACATACACACAGTGGCTGGAAGGAGAAAGCTTTGGTGCATCAATACTGTAACATCCTGTCCCTTAAATTTCCTTACATTGCACCTATAGCATTAGTCCTAATTAGACTTTCTTCTTTGTTTTCTGGGGTGTACACAGACTATTGCATAGCCAACACATGCTTACAGAAATGGAACCAGCACAGCTGATACAATTTTCTTATCAGCTGGTGTTCACCAGGGTGCCTTTTACTTTGCAGCATGTTATCAGGGCACAGAGGGCCATCAACAATGAAATGGCACACCAGCTTTATGTCCTGCAAGTGCTTACCTTTAACCTTCTGGAAGACAGAATGATGACAAAAATGGATCCACAGGATCAGGTAAGCAACTGGCATGATGTGGTCAGACCAGGGAGAAGACAGCTGCTTATTGCAGTATCACAGAACATTAGAGGTTGGAAGAGACCTGAAAAGACCATCCAGTCCAACCCCCCTGCCAGAGCAGGATCACCCAGGGGGGTCTGCACAGGAATGCATCCAGGTGGGTTTAGAAAGTCTCCAGAGAAGGAGACTCCACAGCCTCTCTGGGAAAGTCTCCAGAGAAGGAGACTTCACAACCTCTGTGGGCAGCCTGCTCCAGGGCTGTGTAAAGCTCTTAGAATCACAGAATTGTCAGGGCTGGAAGAGACCTCAAGGATAATCCAGTTCCAATCCCCCTGCCATGGGCAGGGACACCTCACACTACAGCAGGTTGCTCAACCCCAACTCCCTCAGTCTGTCCTCACAGAAGAGTAGCTCCAGCCCTCTGCTCATGCTCGTGGCCCTTCTCTGGACACCTTCCAGCACCTCCAGATCCTTTCTATAATAGAGGCTCCAGAAGTGGACACAGAGCTCCAGGTAGTTCTTCTTCATGGGGGAGAAGACACTGCTCGGAATCCTTAGAACATTCGGTCGTAGAATCATTCATTCATTCTTATTTTGTTTCCTCTCTGTGTGAAGTTGGTTTGTATCCTCTGGTTGGTAGAAGATGTGCTGGTGTGGTGGTTTTCCTGTTGGAGGGGAAACTTTAACCCACCACAGCTGGCTTTTGTAACCTTTATGCAAAAAGTACAACAAACCATCCAGGCCTTCCTCCTTAGCATTCAGTTCCATGAATTGAATTTGGTGTCATCCTGCACTAAAAACCAGAGTTGGTTTCTTTTGTGTGCTTCTCATGAGCAGCAGAGCTGTATGGCCCTTACTTCTGTAAGGGTTAAGTGAATGTTTAAATGGGAATGGTCTGGTATGCTAAAGTTTAAGCTTATTTGTGTCAAAACAGACCCCATTTCTGTTTCTGGGAACCTATATAGTAGGTATTAATTTGCTTGTTGCTCACTGTGTCCAAACACCAGCTTTAATGTTGTTCATTATGCAAAAGAAGAGGCACTAAGAGATTCAAGTTTGACTGCAGAGTCAATGACCTGTAGAGGAGATGTGGTTTTGTTTCTTTATCTTTTGTTGCCTTTTTTTTCCCTTTAAGCCCTGAAGAGACCTGATTTCATTTTTCAAGTAGGAGTTGTGTTAAGTCTTACTGATGGTTGTGAGAAGAGGAGGTGGGGAGAGCAAGACTGTTGCCTGCTGTAGGATTTTACTGTTCCTGTTTCCTAAAGCTGAAGCAGGAAAGTTTGGCTCTCAGTTTGACACAGAGTGAACTAGAGCCTGTTTCTCTAGAGGGTGACTAATGCAGTGTGGTGAATATTGATGATGGGGTGGTTATCACTCCCTTGAGGCATTTCTACTGATCCCTGTGTTGCTTCTTCCTGCTCTAGCAAAAAATGGACAGTTACCAAAAAGAATGCAGAGTGCTGAGCCATTTGGAGTTTAGCCAGCCAAGTGCTTAAGTGCCAGCTTAATTAGAAATGTCTGTGATCTCTTGGCTGCTGCTTCTGTATTTTAACCACAGGCATGAAATCCAAGCCTGTACTTAGTGGTTTTGCTAACATGAGGCCAGCTTCTGGAAGTCAGCACTTACGCATCTGCATGGGAACCCCACACATGTGAGGTCTCTGGGAAATTAGAACCACAAAGTCATCCTTGCTGACTGTCTCTTTGAGTATGAAGTGGGGAACTGAAAGCAAGAAAGGTTGGGTAGCGGAGAGGACGCAGCGTTTTGAAATAGCTGTTATGGTATTGATTGTTGAAGTGAGAGGTAGTATTTTAAGCCATCTTGTTTTTCACCTTATTTTGCTGTAGGCTCAACGAGATATCATCTTTGAACTCCGCAGAATTGCCTTCGATGCAGAATCTGAGCCTAACAACAGCAGCGGCAGCATGGAGAAGCGCAAATCCATGTACACGCGGGACTACAAAAAGCTTGGATTCATTGTGAGTATTGCTGTGTGCTGCTAATACTGCAAGTGGGTGAGTGCCCCTGCTCTAGTACATCTTGTAGTCACTCACAGAACATCAGAGGTTGGAAGCGACCTCCAGAGATCATTGGGTCCAACCCCCCTGCCAGAGCAGCATCACCCAGGGCAGGCTGCACAGGAATGCATCCAGGTGGGGTTGGGAAGTCTCCAGAGCAGGAGACTCCACAACCTCTCTGGGCAGCCTGCTGCAGGGCTCTGTCACCCTCACTGTCAAGAAGGCTCTCATGTTGAGGTGAAATCTTCTGTGTTCAAGTTTGAACCTGTTGTTCCTTGTCTTCTTACTGTGCACACCACCCAAAAGAGCTTGGCCCCCTCCACTTGCCCCCCACCCCTTAGATATTGATAGACATTGATCAGATCCCCTCTCAGCCTTCTCTTCTCCAGACTAAACAGCACCAGGGCTCTCAGTCTTTCTTCTTAGGGGGGATGCTCAAGTCCCCTAATCATCCTTGTGACTCTCCCTTGGACTCTCCACTTCTCTCACTTGGCCTAATTTCTTGAGCTGATAAGTTGCTTCTTCCAAGGGGAAGGTTAAAACCATGTCTAGCTATCTGGACTGCTTGTTCTCTTTCTCCATTAGATGGTGTTGGGTGATAGTTTGGACTTGATGATATCTGAGGTCTTTTCCAACCTGGTTAGTCCTGTTCTGTTCTATTCTATTCTGTTCTATTCTATTCTGTTCTATTCTATTCTGTTCTGTTCTATTCTGTTCTGTTCTATTCTGTTCTATTCTATTCTGTTCTATTCTGTTCTGTTCTATTCTGTTCTGTTCTATTCTGTTCTGTTCTGTTCTGTTCTGTTCTATTCTGTTCTATTCTATTCTATTCTATTCTATTCTATTCTATTCTATTCTATTCTATTCTATTCTATTCTATTCTATTCTATTCTATATGCAAGAATCCTGTTCATTTTTTTTCTCAGCCACATCCAAAAAGCTTTCCCCCACTACAAATGTCATGTCAACAAGAGACAAAGTCCAGACATGCTTTCAGAAGTTTGCAACATCATTTGTAAAATGACAATAGTTAAGAACCACAGTCAAGGAAACCACAAGGCTTCTTCAGATGGTTGTGATGACCTGTGTGAAGTTTGTTATGGACAAAGAGGTTGATAGTTGATTAGATGGTGTTGGGAGATAGGTTGGACTTGATGATGGGTTTGATGGGTGGACCACTAGATGGATAAGGAACTGGCTTGATGGCCGCACCCAAAGAGTGGCTGTCAATGGGTCCATGTCCCAGTGGAGGCCAGGGACAAGCAGAGTCCCTCAGGGATCAGTCCTGGGACCAGGCTTGTTCAACATCTTTGTGGGTGCCATGGACAGTGGTATTGAGTGCATCCTCAGCAAGTTTGCTGATGACACCAAGCTGTGTGGTGCAGCAGACAGGCTGGAGGGAAGGGAGGCCATCCAGAGGGACCTTGGCAGGCTGGAGAGGTGGGCACAAGCCAACCTCAGGAGGTTCAACAAGACCAAGTGCAGGGTCCTGCATGTGGGTCGAGGCAATCCCAGGCACAAACCCAGGCTGGGCAGTGACTGGCTGGAAAGCAGCCCTGAGGAGAGAGACTTGGGGGTGCTGGTGGAGGAGAAGCTCAACATGAGCTCTCAGTGTGCACTTGCAGCCTGCAAAGCCAATCAGATCCTGGGCTGCATCAGGAGAAGTGTGGCCAGCAGGTCAAGGGAGGTGATTCTCCCCCTCTGCTCAGCTCTGGTGAGACCCCACCTGGAGTACTGCCTCCAGTTCTGGAGCCCCTATTACAAGAGGGATCTGGAGGTGCTGGAAGGTGTCAGGAGAAGGGCCACGAGGATGATCAGAGGGCTGGAGCACCTCTCCTATGAGGACAGACTGAAGGAGTTGGGGCTGTTCAGTCTGCAGAAGAGAAGGCTCCGAGGTGACCTCATTGTGGCCTTCCAGTATCTGAAGGGGGCCTACAGGAAGGCTGGGGAGGGACTGCTCAGGATCTCAGGTAGTGATAGGACTAAGGGGAATGGAATGAAGCTGGAGGTGGGGAGATTCAGGCTGGAGGTGAGGAGGAAGTTCTTCCCCATGAGAGTGGTGAAGCTCTGGAATGGGTTGTCCAGGGAGGTGGTTGAGGCCCCGTCCCTGGAGGTGTTTAAGGCCAGGCTGGCTGAGGCTCTGGCCAGCCTGATCTAGTGTGGGGTGTCCCTGCCCATGGCAGGGGGGTTGGAACTAGATGATCCTTGTGGTCCCTTCCAACCCTGACTGATACTATGATCCTATGATCTCAAAGGTCTTTTCCAACCTGGTTAGTTGTGTTCTGTTCTATTCTGTTCTTTTCTCAGATGAGACAGTTTTGAGGAGATTCATTAAAATGCTGATGAAGGCTAAAAGAAAGATGATTTAGTTAGGAGATCTAAGGTATGCTGCACTTCCAAAGAGTGATGTTATTCAGTGTTAGAGGTATTTAAAAGATAAACCCACGTCACATTTGTGATGATAAAATTGGTCCTAAAATTCAGGAAACTGCCTAGGCACAGATCCAGGCTGGGTGCAGAGTGGGTTGAGAGCAGCTCTGAAGAAAGAGCCTTGGGTGCATTGATTGATGAGAAGCTCACCATGAGCTGGCAGTGCCCTCATGCTGCCCAGGAGGCAAATCCTGTGCTGGGCTGCATCAGGAGGAGTGTGGGCAGCAGGGCAAGAGAGGGGATTCTGCCCCTTGACTCTGCTCTGCTGAGACCCCACCTCCAATCCTGCTTCCATTTCTGGACACAGAGCTGTTGGAGTGAGTCCAGAGGAGGCCACAAAGATGATCCAAGGCTAGAAGCCATATGGATGCTAAAAGGCAGTGTTTGCAATCAATTTATGGGAAGGATTTTCAATTGGCATGAAGGGAACAAAGTTCACTAGCAGTGTAAAGCTGGAGCTTCATCCTTCGTGAAAAGGCTTCTATACTATGTTTGACAATCATGGATGCAGACTCAAAACATGTGAGGATTATATGAAAAAAAGAAGCCAAGGTTACTTAAGGAAGTTAGAAGGAAACATGAGAACAGGGTCTTCTAATGGGGAGGCTTTGGGCGACCACAGTCAGCACTTTAAGCCCCACCTCTGACTGCCCTGCAGACAAAATGTTTTCCTTTTCCTTGTTTTTTTTTACATAAAGAGAGGGCTTCAGTAGCTCTACCATAGTTAGGTTCATTTTTTTCCTGAAGGCATGATGTGACTTTTTGGTTGTTGTTTTGGGCTGTGGAATAGTCACACCCTAGTTTTGAAGAATTTAACTTAGAACCATTGAATGGTTTGGGTTGGAAGGGGCCTTGAAAGGTCAGCTAGTCCAAGTGCCCTGCAGTGAGCAGGGACATCTTCAACTAGATCAGGTTGCGCAGAGCCCCATCCAACCTGCCCCGGAATGTCTTCAAGGATGGAGCTTCTACCACTTCTCTGGGCAACCTGTGCCAGTGTTCACCCCCTTCATTAAACAAGAAATTCTTCCTAGATATCCCTTCTTCTAGTTCAAAACTATTACCATTACCCTCTGTTCTGTTGCAACAGGACCAACTCAAAACATTGACTTCAACTCTTAATGGTTTGGAGGGGTCATTTGTGAGCTGTTTTGTTCACAGCTGCCTCGTGTTTCTGTTGGTGATGCTCTGCAATGATGGGAGCTGTTGCTTTCCTTATCTATAGGGGAAGCTTTTCTACTCCAATAAAAGGAATGTTTTGTTACATTCAGATTCTCTGATTGGCTTTGGCAGGGGCAGAGGAGCATTTTTAGCATTATTCTTTATTTGTGCAAATCTCGATCTGATCCTTTTCAAATTAGAAGTTGATAAGATTTCATCATTGGCTTAGAGCATAAATAAACAGCAGAGATGACAGCTTGTCTGTACTACTGATTTGTAGTTTTTCCATCCTCCTCCTCTCTGTCTACACCCACAACCCTCTCTTCCCCATCTACTATTTCAGAACTTGTGAAATCACTTGTGGCTGGAAAAAAAGAAAGCAACCCACCAGTGTGAGATTTCCTTTTGCTGAGGTATTTGGGTATGCAGAGGCCACTTTGCCTCGAGACAAAAGTGCCTGACCCTCAGTTTAGTTGCCATGTTTCTGGCCCACTCAAGTAAAAATCCTTTGTCATTAATTGATAGCTAATAATCAAGCACCACACAGCAGAGCAGAAACCATGCCTGATGGCGCTTCACCATAGAGGACATTCTGCTCACCTTTCATTGTAGGTTTGAGTGTCCTTTGAACAAAATTAAATTCATAGATGGTCTGGCTGGACCCATGGTCTGCCCTTGGCCACTGAAATTCCCTGAACATTCAACCAGCAGGGTGAGACAGGAATATTTATAGCAGTTATGCTTTTTACCCTTATGACCACTAGAGGTTTCTCTTCTCCGTTGTTTGCAAGCTTCCCTCTCTGTTCTGCCATTCAGTTTTGAAGTGGAAATTTGTCAGTGGCTATTTGAGAAATAAGCCATAACTGATTCATTCCTCAGGGTAAGCTTCTTGGAAGATGAAAGCTAATCATGTGTCTTCACTCTAGGTGTCAAGAGAGAGGGCAGCTGTGTAGTGACTGTTGCTTTTGGCATCTGATCACCTTTTAAGTAAACAGATGTAGCTGGAGATGCATGCAACTATATTTGCTCTTGTAAATACTTGTTTGGAAGTACTTGAGATCTAAAAGAACTTGAGGACCAGTTCTGTCACTTCTCTTTTCAGAGAGTAGCATTTATCTATATAAAGGAATATCACAAGAGCAAGATCTAGTCACAGCTCAGGACCACAAGTAATACTGATCTGAGACCACAAGTAATGCTGCTCTGAAGCCAATGGAAACATCTAAACTGATGTAAATGTTTGAAGTGCCTTTTTATTAGTAACATGCAGCACCACCTTGTACTGGAAGAGCAGCAGAGTTGAAAGTTATTAGGGAAAGGTAGAAATGAGGTAGTCATTAAAGGCTTAATTCATTCTCTTCCCTCTTTCTCACATGCAGGTGCAGTATATAGAATCATAGAATTGTCAGGGTTGGAAGGGACCTCAAGGATCAGCCAGTTCCAACCCCCCTGCCATGGGCAGGGACACCTCACACTACAGCAGGTTGCTCACAGCCACATCCAGCCTGGCCTTCAAAACCTCCAGGCATGAGGCTTTCACCACCTCCCTGGGCAACCTGTGCCAGTGTCTCATCACCCTCATGGGGAAGAACGTCTTCCTAATATCCAATCTAAATCTGTTCTCTAGCTTGGATCCATTTCCCCCAGTCCTATCACTCCCTGACACCCTCAAAAGTCCCTCCTCAGCTTTCTTGTAGCCCCCTTCAGTTACTGGAAGGCTACAATAAGGTCTCTTTGAAGCCTTCTCTTCTCCAGACTGAACAGCCCCAACTCCCTCAGTCTGTCCTCATAGCAGAGCAGCTCCAGCCCTCTGCTCATCCTCGTGGCCCTTCTCTGGACGCCTTCCAGCACCTCCAGATCCTTCCTGCAGAACTGGACACAGTATTCCAGGTGGGGTCTCAGCAGAGTGGTGTAGAGGGAGAGATTCACCTCCCTGTAACCTGTATTGGAAAAGTGACCAAAACATGTGAAGTAGAAGAACAGAAAAACAGAAAGGAAGAGAAAGGAAATGTAAATGAACTGGTGACCGTACTCAAAGAGTAACTAAGGGTTTTACCAGCATTTGGAGAAGCTGCAATCAGTAAGCCCAGTTATTGATGTTGCAGTTATATCTCCTGAATTCATATGGAGATAACTGTTTGAACAGGAATTTGTCATTTGATTTCCTGATTTCTGAAGTCTCCACTTGTTGAGAAAGGAAGGAATATTTTACTTGCTTAATATTTTAGATCATTTTACACAGCATGCAGCTCCACACAGTGGGTGCTCTGACAGAATGTATTCTAAAGGAATACTTACATCTCTCCATAGCAATCCTGAAAGTCTGTCAGGGTTGGGTGGTTGGTTTTTTTTTCCTTTCACATCAGCCTGCAGATTGAAATCCTGTGTTTGTATGGATTGATGCAATTTAGAGTGCAGCTCGGCCTCCTGTTAAAAGCAGGCTGCAGACTGGTTTGCGCTGTTGCACAGCAGAGGGCACTCGCATCATACCAGATGGGGGCTGTTCAGCAGCTCACTAGCATGGGTAAAAGCATCATTCCAGCCTCAGGAACAGCAGAAGTAACTGTTTGGGGCTGTAAATTCCCATTTCTCACTTGAATGCCAGCAGATATTTGGTGTTAAGGCTAAATGATGCCTCAGGGGGTAACAGAAAGTAACTTCATTTGGCTCACGTGTTGCAGGGGATTATGGAGTACACTGTAAGCAGGGTTTCTACTCTGCCTGGGGTTGAACTTGATGACTTGAGGTCCCTTCCAACCCCCTAATGTTCTGTGACTCTGTTATATATTGATTGATTTTTTATTCCCTTGGAAATCATAACATGGTGTGGGTTGGAAGAGGCCTTTAAAGGTCATCTAGTCCACCCACGAGGGGGATGCATATCCTGGTTACAAGCTCATGGGGACAGGCAAGCTCCATGGACTCGAATGTGGTAAGGCTCCGTAGTTTGCTTCACAGAATGTTAGGATGTCTGGACATCATCCAGTCCACCCCCCTGCCAGAGCAGGATCAGCTGAAGCAGATCACATAGGAATGCATCCAGGTGGGTCTTGAATGTCTCCAGAGAAGGAGACTCCACAACCTCTCTGGGCAGCCTGTTCCAATCTAAATCCACTGTGCTCTAGTTTGAAGCCATTGTCCCTCATCCTGTCAATTCAGGCCTTTGTTAAACAGTCTCTCTCAATACTTGCTTTAGGGCATAGAATAGAATAGGTATAGAATAGAATGGAATTAACCAGGTTGGAAAAGACCTTTGAGTTCATCGAGTCCAACCTATCACCCAACACCATCTAATCAACTAAACCATGGCACCAAGTGCCTCATCCAGGCTCTTTTGAAACACCTTCAGTGATGGTGACTCCACCACCTCCCTGGGCAGCACATTCCAATCTCTCTATGAAGAATTTCTTCCTCACCTCCAGCCTAAACCTCCCCTGGCACAGCTTGAGACTGTGTCCTTTTGTTCTGGCGCTGGTTGTCTGGGAGAAGAGACCAACCCCCACCTGGCTACAATCTCTCTTCAGGTAGTTGTAGAGAGCAATGAGGTTTCCCCTGAGCATCCTCTTCTCCAGGCTAAGCAACTCCAGCTCCCTCAGCCTCTCCTCACAGGGCTGTGCTCCAGACCCCTCCCCAGCTTTGTTGCCCTTCTCTGGACACCTTTCAGCATCTCAACATCTTTCCTAAACTGAGGAGCCCAGAGCTGGACACAGGACTCAAGGTGTGGCCTAATCAATGCAGAGTACAGGGGCACAATGACTTCCCTGCTCCTGCTGGCCACACTATTCCTGATGCAGGCCAGGCTGCCATTGGCCTTCTTGGCCACCTGGGCAACCAGGTGCCACCAGAAACTCAAAATCTTTCCTAAACTAAGGAGCCCAGAACTGGACACAGGACTCAAGGTGTGGCCTAACCAGTGCTGAGCACAGGGCAGAATGACCTCCCTGCTCCTGCTGGCCACACTGTTCCTGATGCAGGCCAGGATGCCATTGGCCTTCTTGGCCACCTGGGCACACTGTTGGCTCATGTTCAGCCTCCTGTTCCAGCTACTGGTAGCAGTTGCTTAGCTTGTGAGACCTGTGACTTGAGGTAGGTAGTGTTTTTATTACTTTTATTTTCTTTTAAATTCAAGGATCCTCCAGCTACATTTTTCTTCCACCACAGAGTCCTGTTGGAAAATAAAGTAAAAAATGGATTGAGAAGAAGAATTAAAAATTATTACTAGAAAAGGCACATTTGCATAGCTAAAGAGTTCCCAAGGGAAAAC
The DNA here is from genome assembly GCF_026170545.1 of Melanerpes formicivorus. Taxonomy (NCBI): domain Eukaryota; kingdom Metazoa; phylum Chordata; class Aves; order Piciformes; family Picidae; genus Melanerpes; species Melanerpes formicivorus. The sequence goes on from NW_027142376.1 coordinate 6,445,016, forward strand.
CAAACCTGTTCGTTAGCTCTTGCTGCCGTTGAATCCACGGAGGTTCACCATTCCCAAGTCACTGTTGCATCTCATTGCATTGGGTGGTGGAAACTGTGTGCTTCACTGTCTCTTTGGATGTAGTTCTGGTAGATTAAAAAGAAACCCACCTCATTAAGAATTTTAGCTGACTCCCTCTTCACAAATGTTTGGGTTTTTTTAATGGTATCATTTTTTTGGGGGGATTGATTCAGTTTTGTGCAAATGAACGGATGGGAAAGCGTTTTGCCTGCAGAACTTTAGGATTGTTTAGGGAAGGGGTGAATGGTGGGTGTCTGTGCTTCTGGTTCTGTTTCCTTCAGCATAAGTTTACTAATCCCAGGCAACGAGCGCTGCACCAGGGGAAGTTTAGGCACCAGGTGAGGAGAAATTTCTTCACTGAGAGAGTCATTCATCATTGGAATGGGCTGCCTGGGGAGGTGGTGGAGTCACCATCCCTGGAGGTGTTCAAGAGGAGATTGGACGTGGCACTTGGTGCCATGGTCTAGTCATGGGTCTGTGGTGACAGGTTGGACTTGGTGATCCTTGAAGTCTCTTCCAACCTTGGCGATACTCTGATAATTCACTGTGAATATCACTTTAAAACTCCTTAGTTGTCCAGGGAGGTGGTGGAAGCCTTACCCCTGGAGGTTTTTGCAGCCAGGCTGGATGTGGCTGTGAGCAAGCTGCTGTAGTGTGAGGTTTCCCTTCCCATGGCAGGGGGTTTGGAACTGGCTGATCCTTGAGGTCCCTTCCAACCCTAACAATTCTATGATTCTATGAGAAAAGTTCCCATCACCCTCCTAGTGCTGGCTTCTTACAAACAAGCATCCATGTACATTCTGCTGTCGTTTCCTCATCTGACCCAGGAGAAGGGCTTCGCGTAGGCGCTGCAGAGCCAGGTGATTGCTTTCCTTCTAGTTCACAGAACAGTGGTTTAGATTTGAAAGAAAGATGATGATGAGTAATTGAAGATGGGAGAAAGTGATTACTTTCCTTGGCACAATCTTCCTGGACAGATTGTTCCTTTTTTCTGTAGGAAAAATAAGCCCAGTTTTGAGAGGGTCCATTTTAGATCCACACCATTTCACCTGGAGCCTTCCTTTTCAGATGTTCTGAAGAGGTTTTTTTATCATAAATTCTTTTACAAGAACTTCTGTAGTGGTTTTTTTTGTCCTCCTAAAGTGAGGCACACAGAATAGCATTGCAGCTGAGCTGCTTTGAGGCTGGGAAACCAGAATTCTGCTGCTCTTTGTAGAACAGATACTCCTGGGTCTAGCATCTACTGCAGGCACCTTTTGGGACAGACCAGCATGACTTGGCAGCTGAGCTACTGTGGCAGCTTTAGGCTGAAGTCTGGGACATTTTCCACAGATTCTGAGTAGAAAAGTAGTAGAATGTAAATAAGCTTTCTCTTTCCTCCCCTTCCTCTTTCTTCCCCTTCCCCTTCCTCTTTCTTCCCCTTCCCCTTCCTCTTTCTTCCCCTTCCCCTTCCTCTGTCTTCCCCTTCCCCTTTCCTTCTTCTCCCTTGTACAGGGAGATAGAAGGGGAGCCAAGAGGGGCACCCCTAGTAACCCCCTGGTTTTGTCCAGGGGGGTTCTTGTATTGTTTATGAATTGTAAATACCTGTAAATATTGTGTATTTGGTACATATTCATTGCATTTCATGTTTCTAGATTTTAGTTTGCTTGTAAATAGAGCTTCATTTGCTTCCAGCTGAGCTGGTCTGGCAAACTTTATTTTGGGGGTAATGCTCTCAAATTAGTTGGAGGGTTTAGGCTTGATCTCAGAACGAAGTTCTTCACAGAAGGAGAGATTGCCCTTTGGAATGGGCTGCCCAGGGAGGGAGTGGTGGGGTGGTTGTCCCTGGAAGTGTTTAAGAAAAGCCTGGATGAGGCACTTAGTGCCATGGTCTGGCTGATTAGATAGGGTTGGGTGATCAGTTGGACTTGATGATCTTGGAGGTTTCTTCCAACCTGGTTGATTCTGTGACTCTGTAGGTAATTTCAAACCCCCCACCCCCACCAGCTACATAGCTGCACAATCTGTGGTGAGCTGTCAGTGGCTATCCTAAGAGAAATAAAAAGCTTGCCTCCCCCTAAGAGGCTAAATACACAGGGAAATAAATGGGGCTTGTGCTTCAGTGTGTCCACATGGATGCTAAGGCTGTTAGGAAGAATATAAGGAACCAGCAGTGCTTCTCCCATCAGCAGCTATCCACAGGCAGCAAACCATTGCTGTGCTGAGGCACCTCAGTGTGAGGACACATTCTTAGGACTGAAATCTATACATCCCTCAGAGACTGCCTTGGGAGCATGAAATTCAAACAGTGGAGCCATTCAGGACAGAGAAGAAAGGTTTACACAGCTAGGGCTGCATGAGAATGCTGGGGTGAATGAATATAATTGTCTGGAATAGCTGGAATCTGGTGAAACAGGCCACAGCTCAGGCCACTGATAGGACTTAGTCTGGTGGGAAAAAGATAAAAACACCAAATTATCTGAAAGATCTGAGGCAGTAGATCTGTTCTATTTGCAGTCCTTACTCTGGGCTGCTTAATAAAGAGGAAGAAACGCCATCGACTGCGCTGAACAGATTGCAGCCAGCGTGCCTGGAGCGGTTGTGTTCCGTATAGTTAATAAATGATGTTGTAGGTTGGGGGTGTTTTCATACTTCTGAATTATTCACTACAGCACTTGAGGTAATTTAGCTTCACTATCTCACTTCTGAAGCCATTCCCAACAAGCGATTGTTTCAACCAGAAGCATTCGATGTGTTAAGAGGAGGATGGTTCTAGGGGGAGGGAGGAAGGGGGAAGGGAACAAAGGAGCTGGCATCCCTTTTGATTTTTGAAGGATAATTGAAGATAATGTAGCATCTCATGCGTGCCAGAGCTGTCTTGTGGGTCCTCAGCTATCACCAGCTAGCATATCTCCAGCTATTTGACTTAACGGAGCTGAAGATCAAACCCTGCTTATCCTGGGATCCAAAGTGACAGAAGCTCTTGAAAAGGGTAAAAAACCAACAAACCAACCGACTGAAAATAGCTGACTTAATAGGCTTGGCGTGGAGGAAAAAGTAGTAAGTGATGGAGAGATGTTGTTTTCTGATGGAACATAGAGCTAGTAGTGATGCTAAGAGACAAAATGAGTCATCCCTGCTAAACCTGGTGAGATTTCTCATGCCCTGGCTGGTTTTTATTGATGTTTCCATTATCATTTGAGATGTAGAATGGGATGAGGGAAGGAACAATTCCAGCAGCAGGAGGTCAGCCTGCTTATTTTGGTGTCCTGCTTTTCACATTGTGTGTAAATATCAGGGACATGAATACTGGCCTTTTAATAGCTGCAGACAGGGAGATGGATCTTGATGCTTTCCCTGTACTTAACCCAAGTATGCTCTGCCTGTGTATGAAGGTGAAGAGAGGATGTGCAGCCCTGTGCTGGAGTTCTGCTTGCAAAAGGCTTTGTAAAACTGATGCTTTGAGGTTCTTTGGTAATAGCTTCCAAACAGCTTTCCCAAAGATAGGGACATCAAAGGAAGGCTAACTGTTAACCAATGTCCCCAAGACTTGTACTTCCACCTCTGGTGCCCTCAACACAAGAAGGACATGGACCTGATGGAGCAGGTCCATGAAAATGATCAGGAGGCTGCAACACCTCTGCTATGAGGACAGGCTGAGGGAGCTGGAGGTGTTCAGCCAGGAGAGAAGACTTCAGAGAGACCCAATAGCAGCCTGCCAGTACCTGAAGGGGGCTGGAATGATAGGATGAGGGGCAATGGCTTGAAATCAGAGAAGAGTAGATTTGAGGGTGGTGCTAGGAGGAAGTTCTTTACCATGAAGAGTGTGGAACACTGCAACAGGTTGCCCAGGAAAGTAGTTGGGGCCCCATCCTTGGAGATATTCAAAGTGAGGCTGGACAGGGCTCTCAGCAACCTGATCTAGTGGAGGATGTCCCTGATGAGTGCAAGGGAGTTGGACTGGATGAGCTTTGGAGGTCCCTTCCAACCCAAACCATTCCATGAGTCTGTGTTTCCATGATTCACACACAAAATGAAGGTGGTTTTAAATGCATAGAAGGTCCTGCTAAGAAATTCCTGCTGGGTTTGGAATGAGTGGGTGGGACATTTGTGTCTGCCAGACACAGCCTCTCTTAAAATGCACTTTCTGGAATGCTTGGAAATTGGAGGAAAGGAATTTTTTTCCTCCTCCCAGAAACTGAAACCTGTTGGGCTTGTGAATGTATATGAAGCAGTTTTGTAGTGGTTTTCAGGTCCCTTCCAACCTAAGCCATTCTATGAAATCCAGAGTTCCAGACATCCTCTTGATTCCCTTTTGCAAAATGATGAACCTGTAATTGTTTTGCTTGTACAGCTGTTCTCTAAGCTGGAGATGTAAAAGGAACAGGTTGTGCCTGCCACCTTCACACCAAAATCTTTGTCAGCTCTTAAAGTTTCAGCAGTATAATTTTAGCTTCCTAATATTTCTAATCTTTCCTGTGAGAATGAATTATTGAGTGGCTAAAAGCAGCCTGTCATATGTCTAAAGGTGGGCAAAAGACTGGAATCTGACATTTCTACAACTTCATAGCCTGGCAGGCTCCTCAGGAGGGAAAGTAGTAAAACCCATGCTTATGTCAGACAGGTGGGTGGATCAGACCCTGAGCACTCAGCAGAAACAAGAGAAGCCTGTGCTGGTTCTCTGCACTTCTATAAGTCTCTGTCAGGCAGGTCTGGCAGAGTAGAAATGCCACTGTGAAACAACCAGGAAAATCTATGGGGAGGAATAATAAACTGCAGCAGGACAGGCTGAGAGGTGATCTGCTGGAGGGCAGACCTGGGAGTGCTGGTGGACAAGTTCTGCATGGGACAGCAATGTGCCCTGGTGGCCAAGAAGGCCAATGGGAGCCTGGGGGGCATTGAGAGGAGTGTGTCCAGCAGATCCAGGGAGGTTCTCCTTCCCCTCTACTCTGCCCTGGTGAGGCCACACCTGGAATATTGCATCCAGTTCTGGGCTCCCCAGTTCAAGAGGGACAGGGATCTGCTGGAGAGAGTACAAGGAAGGGCTACAAGGATGCTGAAGGGACTGCAGCACTGCCTGGTGAGAAAAGGCTGAGAGACCTGAGGCTGTTTAGTCTGGAGACGACTGAGAGGGGATTTAATAAATGTTTTTCATATCTGAGGGCTGGGGGTCAAGAGGGAGGGGACAGGCTCTGCTCACTTGCTTTCTGTGATAGGACAAGGAGCAATGGATGGAAACTCCAGCACAGGAGGTTCCACCTCAACACAAGGGGGAACTTCTTTACTGTGAGGGTCACAGAGCCCTGGAGCAGGCTGCCCAGAGAGGTTGTGCAGTCTCCTTCTCCAGAGACTTTCTAGACCTATCTGGATGTGTTCCTGTGTGACCTGTGCTGGATTCTCTGGTCCTGCTCTGGCAGGGTGGTTGGACTGGATGATCTCTTTGGGTCCCTTCCACCCCATGACATCTGTGTTGGAATGCTGAGTGGAGCTGCAGGCGTTGCAAAGGTGATAGTGATGAAAAAGCACACCAGACAATAGCCAGTGTTTGATGGCAACACACTCTTAAGGTCTATCTTTTACTTCAGGTATTTCTGAGAAGCTCCTGCAGTGTTTTCTGTAGTGCCTGTCTGTAGCCAGGCAAATGTTCATTATCTAAACCAGACAAAAAGATATTCAAATGTACATTTAGTTCCATCTTATCAAAAGCTAGACTGAGTTAATGAAGGTGTTGAGCAAATGTAGTTTTTCATGTAATGTATGAAGCTGAACCTTTGACATTTGTAGGTGTGTGTGGAAGCTAACAGGTTTTGGTGAAATTTGGTCTGTAAATTCATTAATTCCATAGTTGAGATTCAGAGGTTCAGAACATAATGAAAACATTTGCCTGAATTCCACAAGACTAACCTGTTTAGAATCACAGAATGGCTCAGGCTGGAAGGCAACTCAGAAACCATCTACTTCAACCCCCCTGCTGTGGGCAGGGACACCTCTCAACAAGACTTGGCTGCTCAAGGCTTCATCCAGCCTGGCCTTGAACACCGCCCCCCAGGGAGGAGGCAGCCACAGCCTCCCTGGGCAGCCTGTTCCAGAGTCTCAGCACCCTCCTACTGAAGAGCTTCTTCCTAAACTCCCGTCTAACCCTGCTCTCCTTCAGCTTCAAACCATTCCCCCTTGTCTCTCTAGACATCCTTATGAAAAGTCCCTCTGCAACCTTCCTGTAGGATCCCTTCAGCTATTGGAAGGCAGCTCCGAGGTCCCCCCAGAGGCTTCTCTTCTCCAGGCTGAACCCCCCCAGCTCCCTCAGCCTATCCTCACAGCAGAGGTGTTCCAGCTCTTGGATCATCTTTGTGGCCTCCTCTGGACTCACTCCAAGAGCTCTGTGTCCTTCTTATGCTGGGGACACCAGAACTGGAGGCAGGATTGGAGGTGTGGGGTGTCAGCAGAGCAGATTCAAGGGGCAGAATCCCCTCTCTTGCCCTGCTGCCCACACTCCTCTTGATGCAGCCCAGCACAGGATTTGCCTCCTGGGCAGCATGAGGGCACTGCCAGCGCATGGTGAGCTTCTCATCAACCGATGCACCCAAGGCTCTTTCTTCAGAGCTACTCTCAATCCAGAGTCACAAACTTCTGTGCTGAGGCCCTTTGTGTTCAGTGGTCCACAAGATCCAATAGAGTTAAAGCAGATTTTGAATCTAGTAGATTTTGTCCTTTTCATGGTTTATTTGAAGTTATTTCATACCAGTTTTGTATGTAGGTGTTCCAGTGGCTGTTTGTACATACACATCTGCGCTTTCAGTCTCTAGTACCACCAAGAAGTCTGTCTGCCATGAAAACCTTGTAGATCATATCAGGACTTGGAGGCATATCAAGGACAAGAGGGTGATTAGGAGCAGTCAACATGGTTTTACCAAGGGGAAGTCATGTCTGACCAGCCTGATAGCCTTTGCTGAGGACATAACCAGGTGGCTAGGTGATGGCAGGGCAGTGGATGTGGTTTATCTTGGTTTCAGTAGAGACTTTGACGCTGTCTCCCACAGCATCCTCACAGCTAAGTGGAGGCAGTGTGGCATCCAGTGATGAGGTCATGAGGTGGATGGGAACTGGTTGAAGGGGAGAAGCCAGAGAGTTGTGGTCAGTGGGACAGACATTCATTGAGTGGTCTTGTCTTTTTTACAGAATCATGTCAACCCAGCAATGGATTTTACACAGACCCCTCCAGGCATGCTGGCCCTTGACAACATGCTCTACTTCGCTAAACATCACCAGGATGCCTACATCCGGGTAAGGCTTCTTTTCTTCCTTGAGATCTGGGTGGTTGCTGGTTCACAGAGATTGTCCTGCTTGCAGCTGACTCAGAAAAGGCAGTTCAGAATCCTGATGTCACTACCCACTAAATCTGGGAAGGCAAAGTCCTCATGGTACCCTGAGCTTCATGGGTTGGAAGGATGAGTGTGCTGTTGTGATACTGCCTCTTCAGAGACCAGCAGCAAACCACAGCTCTTGCAGGAAGAGTAGGTACAGTTGAAGCATGTGAGAAACATGGGTCTGAAGGCAGTGGGTAACTGCATCTTGAAAGCAGAAGGCATTTTGAGGTGAAAAGAGGGGAGCCACACAGCAAAGGAGGAAACAATAAGAACCAAACTATTTTTCCCTCTGTTAGACTCTTCCTTACCTTCCCCCCAGTCCATACTAATTGCTGAAATGACAGTCATAACACTTTCTTTACTGGCTGTCTTCCTTCAGATGAACATGGCCTTGTGTTTCTTTATTTAGACTTTGAGTTAATTGGGTTTGAATCTTGTGGGGGTTTTTGTTTTTCTGTTTACTATACAATATGAATGGAGTCTGAAGAAGAAAGGTTATTTAATGGAGGGGAAAGAAACCTCGTGGTTTACTACAGTCATAGAATGGCCTGGGCTTGAAAGGGTTTCCAAAGGTATAATATCAGTCAGGGTTGGAAGGGACCACAAAGATCACCCAGTTCCAACCCCCCTGCCATGGGCAGGGACACCCCACACTAGATCAGGCTGGCCAGAGCCTCATCCAGCCTGGGCTTAAACACCTCCAGGGATGGGGCCTCGACCATCTCCCTGGACAACCCATTCCAGGGCTTCACCACTCTCATGGGGAAGAACCTCCTCCTCATGTCCAGCCTGAATCTCCCCACCTCCAGCTTCATCCCATTCCCCCTAGTCCTTATCACTACCTGAGATCCTGAGCAGTCCCTCCCCAGCCTTCTTGTAGGCTCCCTTCAGATACTGGAAGGCCACAATTAGGTCATCTCGGAGCCTTCTCTTCTCCAGACTGAACAGCCCCAACTCCTTCAGTCTGTCCTTGTAGGAGAGGTGCTCCAGCCCTCTGTTCATACTTGTGGCCCTTCTCTGGACACCCATTCTATTCCCTTCTATACCCATCTACCGACTGGGAATAGAAATCTACTGCTTTGATTCTGAACTCTGCTGGTTTGTGGTGGAAAATTTGGTTTCTGCTGGTTATAGAATAGAATAAACCAGGTTGGAAGAGACCTTCAAGATCATCACATCCAACCTATCAACCAACACCACCTAATCAACTAAACCATGGCACCAAGCACCCCATCAAGTCTCCTACTAAACACCTCCAGTGATGGTGACTCCACCAACTCCCCAGGCAGCCCATTCCAATGGGCAATCACTCTCTCTGTGTAGAACTTCTTCCTAACATGCAACCTAAACCTCCCCTGGCACAGCTGGAGACTGTGTCCTCTTGTTCTGGTACTGCCTGCCTGGGAGAAGAGACCAACCTCTGCCTGCCTACAACCTCCCTTCGGGTAGTTGTAGAGATCAGTAAGGTCACCCCTGATCCTCCTTTTCTCCAGGCTAAACAACCCCAGCTCCCTCAGTCTCTCCTCACAGGGCTGTGTTCCAAGCCCCTCACCAACTTCGTTGCCCTTCTCTGGACATGCTCCAGCAAGTCAACCTCCTTCCTAAACTGAGGGGCCCAGAACTGGACACAGGACTCAAGGTGTGGCCTAACCAGTGCAGTGTACAGGGGCACAATGACCTCCCTGCTCCTGCTGGCCACACTCTTCCTGATGCAGGCCAGGATGCCATTGGCCCTCTTGGCTGCCTGGGCACACTGCAGGCTCATGTTCAGCCTACCATTGACCAGTACCCAGATCCCTCTCTGCCTGGCTGCTCTCCAGCCACTCTGACCCCAGTCTGTAGCACTGCATGGGGTTGCTGTGGCCGATGTGCAGAACCTGGCACTTGGATGTGTTCAATCTCATGCCCTTGGACTCTGCCCATCTGTCCAGCCTGTCCAGGTCCCTCTGCAGAGCCTCTCTACCCTCCAGCAGATCAACTCCTGCCCCAAATTTGGTGTCATCTGCAAATTTACTGATGATGGACTCAATGCCCTCATCCAGATCATCAATAAAGATGTTAAAGAGCACAGGGCCCAGCACTGATCCCTGGGGCACACCACTGGTGACTGGCCGCCAGTTGGATGTGGCACCATTATGAGACAATTTAGGCAAGAAATCTGCTTGTTTGATGTTGAAATCTGCTGGTCATCCAGTCCAACCCACTCTGCAGTCAGCAGGGACATCCTCAACTGGATCAGGCTGGCCAGAGCCTTGTTGAGCCTCTCCTTGAATATCTCCAGGGCTGGGGCCCCAACCACCTCCCTGGGTAGCCTGCTCCAGTGTTCCACCACTCTCATGGTGCAGAACTTGCTCCTAACATTCTGTTTTCTTTATTTGTGTGGTGTCCTTAGCTAGAACTTAGTTGTTTTAACAAGTTTCTCACTGAATCAGTTTCCTCTTGAGGTTGCTTTTCTTTCTTCCTTTCTTAATGACTTGCCTGGTGCTATCAGTGACTGATAGGTGCTGAAGTTTTTCTTTCCTGTTCCACTTTATTTCATGTTCCACAATTGCTGTCATCAGAAGCCTTTGCTCTTAAAAGGTGGAGACAGTGTATGGAATGAGTTGATGGAAGTAATGTTGAACCCCTGCAAGAAAATTTTCCAAGTTTCCACAGTAGATGATTGGCAGCTTCCTAAGCTACATAATTATAGGACAGTCAGAGTGTATAATTAAAGTTAACAGTGAGGAGAATGATTGGAATAGAGCTTTGTGACAGATAATATTATTTTTTCTCCTGTTCTTTTGGAGCAGACAAGTTTCCTCCCCCACCCCCAGCTCCAAAGCCACTTCAGCTTCATCTTCTACTCATTTTAAAAACTAAAAGAGTTACCATTTGCAACAGACTTTCTTCAGTGCAGGCAGCTTGAGATCTGTTTGGTTTTTTTTCTTGCTGGCAACTTGTAGCAGTGTGCCTCCAGAACATTCCTGACTGTAAAAAGGCTCACAGGATGTTAGGGGTTGGAAGGGACCTCTGGAGATCCTTGAGTCCAACCCCCCTGCCAGAGCAGGACCGCAGAATCTAGCGCAGTATCACAGTGTCACTGAGGTTGGAAGAGACCTCAAAGATCATCGAGTCCAAAAGGTCCCACAGGAACACATCCAGACCGGGCTGGAAAGCCTCCAGAGCGGGAGACACCACAACCTCTCTGGGCAGCCTGCTCCAGGGCTCTGTGACCCTCACAGTGAAGAAGTTCCTCCTCACATTGAGGGTCTGAGAAAAAACACCTTTCTGGGGTGATGCTATTATGCCACCACTGCTAGCAGCATCTCCATGTATTGGTGCTTTGTCATGGATTTGTTTGGGAATTTGCAGTGCAGGACTATTCAGATCCATTTTGTTTCCAAGACACAGTGAGGAGAGAGAGAGAGAAACATGAAAGAAACATTTTGTATGTATATTTGTTTGGAAGTTTGGATTAATTGGCTTCACTTTGGTACATAATGCACCCCAGTGATTGCTGATGCTGGTTTAAAGTAATGATGTGTACTCTATCTGGTGTAAAGAGCAAGCTGAAGGAATCAAAATGGAGTAGTCCTTTTGTTTGTGACCTCCCCCCCCAAAAAAAAAAAAGAGATTTGATGTTTGTTGTCTCGTGTTTGAATGTGTCCTGTTTGTGCCTGGTATGCTTCTATAGAAACAGAAAAAAACAAGCCTTGCAGTTTGGATAAGTTGCCCTCTGTATAGAGTAGAATTAACCAGGTTGGAAAAGACCTTTGAGATCATCAAGTCCAACCTATCAGCCAACACCATCTGATCAACTAAACCATGGCACCAAGTGCCTCATTCAGGCTCCCAGGGGAGACCTTGTTGCTGTCTACAACTACCTGAAGGGATGATGTAGCCAGGTGGGGGTTGGTCTCTTCTCCCAGGCAAGCAGGACCAGAACAAGAGGACACAGTCTCAAGCTGTGCCAGGGGAGGTTTTGGCTGGAGGGGAGGAGAGAGTTCTTCCCAGAAAGAGTAATTGGCCATTGGGATGTGCTGGCCAGGGAGGAGGTGGAGTCACCATCCCTGGAGGTGTTTAAGAAGAGACCGGATGAGGCACTCGGTGCCTCCCTGCTGTTCAAAAAAGATGCAGACAGGCTGCCAAAAGTTCAGAGAAAGCCTCAGGAATGATCAGAGGGATGGAAGCCCTGCCATAGGCTTGTTCAGCTTTGAGAAGAGAAGGCTCTGGGGAGATCTTATGGGAGGCCATGGGTCACTCCATAAAGAGTGGCTGCCAGGATGGTGCAGACTCTCTTTTTACAAGGAGTGACATGGAAAAGACAAGGGACGATGGGGACAAGTTACTGCAGGAGAATTCCCCATTGGAATCCAGAAGAAAATTTTCACCAGGAGAGAAGCTGGACTTTGGAGCTGTTGCCCAACAGAAGTGGTGGTTTACCCTACACTGGTCAGTTTTAGGACTCAACTTGACTGGGTGCTGGGGCATCTCATTTAATCTACACTCTTCACCTAGAAAGGTTGGACCAGATGACCCTTAGAGTCCCTTCCAGTGTGGCATGGTGTGACCTTATTGTGACCTTCCAGTATCTGAAGGGGGGTACAGGAAAGCTGGGGAGGGACTTTTGAGGGTGTCAGGGAGTGACAGGACTGGGGGGATGTAACCAAACTAGAAATGGGTAGATTGAGATTGGATGTTAGGAAGAAGTTGTTCCCCATGAGGGTGGTGAGAGACTGGCACAGGTTGCCCAGGGAGGTGGTGGAAGCCTCATCCCTGGAGGTTTTTGCAGCCAGGCTGGCTGTGGCTGTGAGCAAGCTGCTGTAGTGTGAGGTGTCCCTGGCCATGGCAGGAGGGTTAGAACTGGCTGATCCTTGAGGTCCCTTCCAATCCCTAACAATTCTCTGATTCCATACAAATCCCCTTTCCCCTGCACCTGCCAAGCTGGAAAATCTGTTATTCACACCCCAGCCATGCAGGGACACTTCCTCAGCAGCATCTTGAGACGCTCTGGGGGGAGGTTCAGAAGGGAGCTCTTTTCTTGCTGAAGCTTTCAGAAGCCCCAGTGGAGGAGCAGGTGCTGTTTGTGAGTGCTGGTAACGCAGGCAGGAAGGTTGCTGGCATCCTGCAGAGACCTTTCAGGACCATAATGGGTTGAGTCACAGCCAGCCTGGCTGCCATATACTTTCTAACCCATGCAGTTGTTCTATAGGAGGCTGCCTACACATCCTTCCGCCAATTCACAACGTCTCCTCATGCCTACTCATTCCAGCCTGAGCAGACATGAATAGTCCAACATATAATTTCAGTCTTATTCTGAAAGAAAAACTGAGCTTGATTTCTGCCATGCCATTTTTTCATTTCTTTTGGTTGGTTTTTCTTTTTTCTCCTCCCAGAAATAAGAGGAGAAGGGCTTTAAATGATTTCTGCTCTGCTAAAGGTGGGGAGAACAGTGAGCTTTGTGACATGAGCCTCTCTGGTGTTTTTTGTTGAAGGAATGCAGTTTTCCACATCAGACTAAATTGCCTGAGACCACTGGTTCCCTGCTTGCTGATGTGCTCTTCTCTTTTTCTCTGCCAGTTTCTCCAATTTTCTCCTCAGCTATCCGTTTCCTCCCTGCCTTTTCTTGTTGGGGTTTATTTCCCCCTCCCGCCCCCCCCAAAGTTCATTCAAAACTTATGTGCATGAATTTTTCTCATGGTCCTCTGGCTGTAATATTACCACAGCCCTTTGAATGCACCCTCTTACCTATAAGTTATCACAGAATCACCAAGGTTGGAAGAGACCTCAAAGATCATCAAGTCCAACCTGTCACCACAGACGCTCATGACTAGACCACGGCACCAAGTGCCACGTCCAATCCTTGTTTGAACACCTCCAGGGACGGTGACTCCACCACCTCCCCGGGCAGCACATTCCAATAACTAATGACTCTCTCCATGAAGAACTTTCTCCTCACCTCCAGCCTAAACTTCCCCTGGCACAGCTTGAGACTGTGTCCTCTTGTTCTGGTGCTGGTTGCTTGAGAGAAGAGACTAACTCCCTTCTGGCTACAACCACCCTTCAGGTAATTGTAGGGAGCAGTGAGGTCACCCCTGAGCCTCCTCTTCTCCAGGCTGTGCTCCAGACCTCCCCCCAGCCTTGTTGCCCTTCTCTGGACACGTTCAAGTGTCTCAATGTCCTTCTTAAACTAAGGGGCCCAGAACTGGACACAGTACTCAAGGTTGCTATATAATGACATAATCAGATGCTTTGCTTTTCCTTCCTGCCTTGTATGGCTGTGTCACTGTCTCCTGGATGCCTCACTGCAGTGGGCTCCGTGCCTTCTGTTTGCGGCTCTCTCCCTGGGAGCAGCAGGTTACAGTTCCTTTATTTTAGTTTTGCCATGAGGAATTTCTGTAATGCCTCAGGAATGTGAAGGAAGGCTGAGGTAAGGGAGAGAGGAAGCATGGCAAACTGACAATAAAATGGTGAAGGGGGAAAAAAAAAGGCAGGTTAGAGAGGGTGGTGAAGGATCTTGGCAGAACAGTGATGATGAAGTTGAGGCAAGTGACAAGCTGCCTTAGGAAGAAAGTGAAATTGATGAAGAGTGTGAATGGAAACTGAGTCTGTCTGCAGTAGAGTCCCTTTTAAGCAAGTCCTATCCTTAGGACTTGCTTAAAGCAGCTAAATGAAAAGGAAATTGCAGCCCAGAGAGCAAACCGCATCCTGGGCTGCAGCAAGAGAAGCAGAGCCAGCAGGGCCAGGGAGGTGATTCTCCCCCTCTGCTCCACTCTGCTGAGACCCCACCTGGAGCACTGTGTCCAGTTCTGGAGCCTCTGTTACAGGAAGGATCTGGAGGTGCTGGAAGGTGTCCAGTGGAGGACCACGAGGATGAGCAGAGGGCTGGTGCTGCTCTGCTATGAGGACAGACTGAGGGAGTTGGGGTTGTTCAGTCTGGAGAAGAGAAGACTCCAAGGAGACCTAATTGCAGCCTTCCAGTATCTGCAGGGGGCTCCAAGAAAGCTGGGGAGGGACTTTTGAGGGTGTCAGGGAGTGACAGGACTGGGGGGATGTAACCAAACTAGAAATGGGTAGATTGAGATTGGATGTTAGGAAGAAGTTGTTCCCCATGAGGGTGGTGAGACACTGGCACAGGTTGCCCAGGGAGGTGGTGGAAGCCTCATCCCTGGAGGTTTTTGCAGCCAGGCTGGATGTGGCTGTGAGCAAGCTGCTGTAGTGTGAGGTGTTCCTGGCCATGGCAGGGGGCTTGGGACTGGCTGATCCTTGAGGCCCCTTCCAACCCTGACAATTCTGTGATTCTATGAAATGGTAATCCCAACCGTATGTGATAAGGAAGCTTAAGAAAAGGAACAGCAGTGTGAAGAAGAAGACCATCCCTGCAGTGTTTGATATTAAATACTGCCTGAATTTTCACTTGGGGTCTCAGGAGGTTTTTACCATCTTTGGTAAGTAGCAGTCCGAAGCTCTCAGTGATCACTTATAACAGACTGCTAGAAAACTTGGTGTTGACTCTCCCAGAATCATTGCAGGCAGTGCTACAAAATTTAGCTCTAGAGAAGTGCTCTTTTTTTATTTTTAGTAGTGCAGCAAAGCCTGCTGGACTGCCTGCTCTGGGATTTATTGTAAGTATTGATGCAGCTATCCTGGGTCTTGCCTTTCACTTCTGTATTTACTTCCTAATCATCATGAATCTCTTTTCCATTGCCAAGCTCTGAGGCTGGTTCAGGATTCTGTGAATTGCATCTGCAGTTGCTGTGGGCAGTATTTTCTGAGCCAATTTAATCCTCAGTGTGAGGGATTAAGGGACTGGCTCACTCGATATTCCTTCCCAGTGAAGGACAACTATTTCTGTTTGGTGGTTTCCTCCTCCTGGATTTTGTTGAGGAAGCTTTTTTGAATATACCTGTCTTCAAAGCTTGACCTTTTGGCAGTCTTTAATTCTTAGGAGCAGGTATAAGCTTCACTATTCATAGAATCATAAAGGTTGGAAGAGACCTCAGAGATCATGATGTCCAACCTATCACCCAACACCTCCTGACAACGAAACCATGGCTCCAAGTGCCACATCCAAGCCTTTTCTGAACATCTCCAGCAACAGTGACTCCACCACCTTCCTGGGCAGCACATTCCGAGGGCAAACTACTCTTTCTGGAAAGAGCTTTTTCCTTTAGCTGGCAATTTGAAATAGAAATCGACCATTTCTTTCTTTTTAGCTTCTACTGCAGCTTGCTCAAGCCAGGGATGATGCAGAGCATCAGTGTTGTGCAGGAATGGCAAAGTTTCCCTGTTGGTCGTGGAGCAGCACAGCTTCTCTGTTGCTGACTGCTACAGAGAGTGGTCATTGAAGTGCGGAGAAGACTAAAAGGTTTATGAAAAGAGCCTCCACATACAGTGTCCTAGATTCAGCAGAGTAGCTCATAGAATCAATAAGGTTGGAAAAGATTTCAGAGATCATCAAGTCCAACCTATCACCCAACACCTCCTGACAACTAAACCATGGCTTCAAGTGCCACATCCAATCCTTTTCTGAACACCTCCAGGGATGGTGACTCCACCACCTCCCTGGGCAGCACATTCCAATGGCCAATCTGGGAAGTTCAGTGAAGAACTTTCTCCTCACCTCCAGCCTAAACCTCCTCTGGCACACCTTGAGACTGTGTCCTCTTGTTCTGGTGCTGGTTGCCTGGGAGAAGAGACCAACCCCCACCTGGCTACCACCTCCCTTCAGGTAGTTGTAGACAGCAATAAGGTCTCCTCTGAGCCTCCTCTTCTCCAGGCTAAGCAACCCCAGCTCCTGCAGCCTCTCCTCACAGGGCTGTGCTCCAGACCCCTCCCCAGCTTTGTTGCCCTTCTCTGGACACGTTCAAGTGTCTCAACGTCCGCCTTAAACGGTGGAGCCCAGAGCTGAATGCAGTGATGTAAATGTAGTGTGTGGAGGACAGTGCTTCAACTCCTGGCTTCTTGAAACTGATAATTTCATTTTAATTCCTCCTTCAGATTGTCCTGGAGAACAGCAGTCGAGAAGACAAGCACGAGTGCCCCTTCGGCCGGAGCAGCATCGAGCTGACGAAGATGCTGTGTGAAATACTGAAAGTCGGAGAGCTCCGTAAGTTCAACTCTTTGTTTGACCTCATGGAGGGAGTTCAGCAATACCTAAACTTTACTTCAATGCAAAAATTTCTTGCCAAGAATCCTTTCTCAGTATGGTTGTGTGCACTCAAAGTGATTGTGTCTCTTTTTCTGTGTCTCTTACTGGGTTTTGGGAATACCAGGGGTGAGGGCTAAGCAGGGGAAATGAGCTCTGGGTCTTTGAATTTCTTCCCTGTGAAGCAGTGCAGTTGCATCATTTCTAGAGGGATCCATTCATTTGCAGTTGAGTGATCTGATGTAAGACATTTCACATGATCACAGGATGTTAGGGGTTGGAAAGAGACTTCTGGAGATCTTCAAGTCCACCCTTCCTGCCAGAGCAGGACCAGAGAATCCAGCACAGGTCACACAGCAACACATCCAGACAGGGCTGGAAAGGCTCCAGAGAAGGAGACTCCACAACCTCTCTGGGCAGCCTGCTCCAGGGCTCTGTGACCCTCACAGTGAAGAAGCTCCTCCTCATTTTGAGGTGGAACCTCCTGTGCTGGAGTTTCCATCCATTGCCCCTTGTCCTATCCCAGGGCACAAGTGAGGAGAGTCTGTCCCTGTCCCTTCCTGACCCCCAGCCCTCAGATATTTATAGACATTGTTGGATGCCTTCTCAGTCTTCTCCAGACTAAACAGCCCCACATCTCTCAGCCTCTCCTCCCCAGGCAGTGCTGCAGTCCCTTCAGCATCCTCATAGCCCTCCCTTGGACTCTCTCCAACAGATCCCTGTCCCTCTTGAACTGGGGAGCCCAGAACTGGATGCAATATTCCAGGTGGAGCCTCACCAGGGCAGAGTAGATGGGGAGGAGAACCTCCCTGGATCTGCTGGCCACACTCCTCTGAATGCACCCCGGGATCCCATTGGCCTCTGTGGCCTCCAGGGCACATTACTGTCCCATGCAGATCTTGCTGCCCACCAGGACTCCCAGGTCCTTCTCCAGAAGGCTGCACTTCATGGGCTAAGCATTGCAGAAGCTTGTCCATAGGTGGGTTATGTGAGTATTGTGGTTCTGCTTTGTGAGATTGCTCATCAAAACTGACTCATCCCATTTTCTGTTAGGGATCTGAAGCTCTGCCTAAATACCAGCTGATACAGGTATCACTGACTCTCACAGTGTGATATGGAATATTGTATTGCAGTGCAGAGTAAACAAGCTGTCTTTGGCTTTGATTACAGTCCCTTGACAAATGGTTGTATACTATCAAACAGAAGAGTAAGTCTGTGCCTTCATTTCTCTAGCCTGTTGGTGTTTAACTCTAATACATAAACTTCAGTGAACCAGCAGTAATGGTTTTGGATCCAGCTGCAGCCCTCTTTGGCCAGTGCTACCACGAGCTTCATTTTCATATTGCACAAGCAGAGGGCACAACTGAGATGCTTTTGTTTCTTTCAGAGGCATTTTCTGCCTTTTGATTATTACTTCTCCCCCCCCATAAAGGTTTTCTTTTGCATTTACACTCAAGTCCGTGAAATGTGAGGAGAGCAATGCAAAAGGCAGCAAGAAAGCATATAGGTATTAGCATTTCTTGCGCTTGCCAGTTCTGCTACAGACATCAAAAGCTCTGTTTTACAAGTATGATTTGGCTGTTAATACACCTGAAGCTTTTAAATAGAGTGTAAAAGAATTTATTAACCAAAGGGAAAAGGCCACAAGGATGAGCAGAGGGCTGGAGCTCCTCTCCTATGAGCACAGAGTGAGAGAGCTGGGGTTGTTCAGTCTGGAGAGGAGAAGGCTCTGAGGAGACCTAATTGTGCCCTTGCAGTATCCGAAGGGGGCTACAAGAAAGCTGGGAAGGGACTTTTGAGGGTGTCAGGGAGTGATAGGACTGGGGGGTATGGAGCAAAACTAGAAATGGGTAGATTGAGATTGGATGTTAGGAAGAAGTTGTTCCCCATGAGGGTGGTGAGAGACTGGCACAGGTTGCCCAGGGAGGTGGTGGAAGCCTCATGCCTGGCGGTGTTTGCAGCCAGGCTGGATGTGGCTGTGAGCAAGCTGCTGTAGTGTGAGGTGTCCCTGGCCATGGCAGGGGGGTTGGAACTGGCTGATCCTTGAGGCCCCTTCCTACCCTGACAATTCTATGATTCTATGAAAATAATCTGTCTCTGTGCAGTGGACCAGGGAAAAGCCTGAGCATTGCTTGCAGCTTCCAGTGGGCAGCCAGCATTTGACAGACCCAGATCAAAGATTGGATGGCATTCAAAAGGAAAGATTCTAAGTAAACCAGACTTAATAAGGAGTGCATTCTCTACGTCTGTAATTAAACAGCTGAGCAACTGGGGTTGGGTCCTGGGGTTTGGGTCTGTTGGAATAGCTTGATGGTTTGGAAGTGTGAGGTTGATGATCTCAGAGATCTTTTCCAGCCTCAGTAATTCTGTGATTGTGTGGTTAACAAGAAAAGCTCTTAGCATGAACTCCCCAAGGATAGCTCTGGCTGAAAGGATGTTACCTGTTAAAGTGCTGAAGCTGCTTCCTCTGGTGTTACTGAAGCTGCAAGTCACTGGCATGCTCAGAGTGCTAGTTTGCACTAGGCTCCTGCAGTGTTCTTTCAGAGGCATGCTAAGTTGTATAGAGAGGATTTGATGCTGAGCAGTGCACTGGTGCTGGGGTCACAACAATCCCATGCAGAGCTACAGGCTGGGGTCAGAGTGGCTGGAGAGCAGCCAGGCAGAGAGGGACCTGGGGGTACTGGTTGATGGTAGGCTGAACATGAGCCTGCAGTGTGTCCAGGCAGCCAAGAGGGCCAATGGTATCCTGGCCTTCATCAGGAACAGTGTGGCCAGCAGGAGCAGGGAGGTCATTCTGCCCCTGTACACTGCACTGGTTAGGCCACACCTTGAGTCCTGTGTCCAGTTCTGGGCTCCTCAGTTTAGGAAAGATGTTGAGTTGCTGGAAGGTGTCCAGAGAAGGGCAAAATAGCTGGGGAGGGGTCTGGAGCACAGCCCTGGGAGGAGAGGCTGAGGGAGCTGGGGTTGCTTAGCCTGGAGAAGAGGAGGCTCAGGGAAACCTTCTTGCTGTCTACAACTCCCTGAAGGGAGGCTGTAGCCAGGTGGAGGTTGGTCTCTTCTCCCAGGCAGCCAGCACCAGAACAAGAGGACACAGTCTCAAGCTGCACCAGGGGAAGTTTGGGATGGAGGTGAGGAGAAAGTTCTTCCCAGCAAGAGAGATTGGCCATTGGAATGTGCTGCCCAAGGAGGTGGTGGAGTCCCCATCCCTGGAGGTGTTCAAGAGGGTGTTGGGTGTGGCACTTGAAGCCATGGTTTAGTTGTCAGGAGGTGTTGGGTAATAGATTGGACTTGATGATCTCTGAGGTCTTTTCCAACCTTATTGATTGTATGATTCTGTTGATAGAGACCAGATATAACACAAGCAGCTTCTGTAGATTCATGGTCTCTTCATTCACAGAGCATCTGGCCCTGGATGCAGCAACGAGGTTGCATCATAGCCTTATATCCATGGGGACAGAACTAATGTTGCCTCTAACTCAGGTTGATGATTTTGATGATTCACCTGTTCACCAGTGTGCTTCCTTAAGGGCTTTGTTTATGTGGAACTCTTTGATTGTCATTTTAAACAGCTGTAGTAAAGACCAGCTTTGGAATAATGTACAGAGAACAGATTTCATGGGAATGGCTGTCACAGGTGTGCACCTTAAGTGACCAGTGCTCAGCAGTATATTTGTGTTGAGAGGTGCAAGCTAGAATTTGGTGTCTTAGGAAAATTTGCCTTTGGGTTTCTTTCTTCTCTTGAATATAAATCCTGGGCTGTTGAATAGGATTGGGCAGCTTGAAAACCAGTAGATACAGCTTAGGGCAAAGGAGTCCCTGGTGGATTGTATGGCAGGGGTTTCAAAAGCTGTATATCAACCAGGTTGGAAGAGATTTCCAAGACCACCAAGTCTAACTGATCACCCAACCCTATCTAATCAACCAGACCATGGCACCAAGGGCCTCATCCAGGCTTTTCTTAAACACCTCCAGTGATGGTGACTCCACCACCTCCCTGGGCAGCACATTCCAAGGGCATTCTCTCTTTCTGGGAAGAACTTCTTCCTCACCTCCAGCCTAAACTTCCCCTGGCAGAGCTTGAGACTGTGTCCTCTTGTTCTGGTGCTGGTTGCCTGGGAAAAGAGACCAACCCCCACCTGGCTACAACCTCCCTTCAGGGAGGTGTAGAGAGCAATAAGGTCTCCCCTGAGTCTCCTCTTCTCCAGGCTAAGCAACCCCAGCTCCCTCAGCCTCTCCTCACAGGGCTGTGATCCAGACCCCTCCCCAGGTTTGTTGCCCTTCTCTGGACACCTTCCAGCAACTCAACATCTTCCCTAAGCTGAGGAACCCAGAACTGGACACAGGACTCCAGGTGTGGCCTAACCAGTGCTGAGCACAGGGCAGAATGACCTCCCTGCTCCTGCTGGCCACACTGTTCCTGATGCAGGCCAAGATGCCATTGGCCTTCTTGGCCACCTGGGCACACTGCAGGCTCATGTTCAGCCTACCATCAACCAGCACCCCCAGTTTGTTTGGAATTCCTCGTTCTTGTGTTGGAACATAGACACTTTTGTCTAACACTTTCTCAATTGTATGATTCAAAAGCCTCAATAAATGACCTTTTCCTCATGAAATATTCTAGCAGCTGAAACTTTCTGAGAAAGTGCAGAGTAGATGAGAGCTGCTAGGCTGTCCATTATTTATGAAGAACACTTTAATGGTGATTATATTCCCCTTGCTCCACTGTATTAAATACTTCAGGCAACAAGAAGATGTTTTGCCATTTCTCTTTGGTCCTTTCCAAGTGTGCATTCATCCCAGCAAGGGTTCCCTACAGAGTGTTAAAGATTATGCCACCTCCTCTGCTTTTGTACTTCCCCAAATCCCTGGACTGGACTTTGTGATTCTTTGGCAGGGGTTGCAAATTGTTCATGACTAGGAAAATCCTCTTCAGGAAAGCATTTGCACATATGTTGAAATCCTGTGTAAGTAAGGAAAGCTCAAGTGCAAGCTGTGAGTTGAACATATGGTAAATGCTTTACAGAGGTGGACTTGTAGAGTGGAGGAACTCAAACTTAAGAGAAAGGTTGGTGTAGTGTTTAAGTAACATGGAAGTTAGAATGAAACGTGTCCATAAGCATCCTCAGTGAGATCTCTGACTTGGGAAAGAGTGGAATATTTGACTGTAAATCTTTTATTCCTGTGCTGCTGTTGCTTGTAAAGACATTGAAGAGAGTGTCTTTATGAGAACTTGCCAAGGCACTCACCCTGGTAAAGACTAAGGCAATTCTGATTGAATCCTCCAGTAATGGGAAATATCTATAATCTGTGTATATCTTGGCTAAGAAGATGATTTCCTCCTTACCTTCTGTGTGTTGGAGCTGCTATTAGACAGTAACACTGCTACCCAGTGGTCAGTCCTCTTCCCCCTGCAGGGTAAGGCCCTTTGACACGCCTGCTACACCAACAAGTGTACAAAGACCAGAGAAGATCAGGCCATTCATAGTTCCCCCTTAGTAACTCTAAAAGCTAAGGTAACCTCCATCTTACCTCTTCCTTCTTGCAAGTTTCAGTACAGGACATAGATCTGGACAGGTGGGCAGAGTCCAAGGGCATGAGATTGAACACATCCAAGTGCTGGGTTCTGCATATTGGCCACAGCAACCCCATGCAGTGCTACAGGCTGGGGTCAGAGTGGCTGGAGAGCAGCCAGGCAGAAAGGGAGTTGGGGGTGCTGGTTGACAACAGCTGAACATGAGCCAGCAGTGTGCCCAGGTGGACAAGAAGGCCAATAGCATCCTGGCCTGCATCAGGAACAGTGTGGCCAGCAGGAGCAGGGAAGTCATTCTGCCCCTGTACACTGCACTGGTTAGTCCACACCTTGAGTCCTGTGTCCAGTTCTGGGCCTCTCAGTTTAGGAAAGATTTTGAGATGCTGGAAGGTGTCCAGAGAAGGGCAACAAAGCTGGGGAGGAGTTTGGAGCACAGCCCTGTTGAAGAGAGGCTGAGGGAGCTGGGGTTGCTTAGCCTAGAGAAGAGGAGGCTCAAGGGTGACCTTCTTGCTCTCTACAACTCCCTGCAGGGAGGTTGTAGCCAGGTGGGGGTTGGTCTCTTCTCCCAGGCAACCAGCACCAGAACAAGAGGACACAGTCTCAAGCTGTCCCAGGGGAGGTTTAGGCTTGATCTTAGAAAGAAGTTCTTCCCAGAAAGAGATACTGGCCTTTGGAATGTGCTGCCCAGGGATGTGATGGAGTCACTGTCTATGGAGGTGTTAAAAAGAGCCTGGATGAGGCCCTTGGTGCCATGGTTTAGTTGATTAGATGGTGTGGGGTAGTGGGTTGGACTTGATGATCTTGAAGGTCTTTTCCAACGTGGTTAATTCTGTATCTTGAGAGGAGGAGGAATATCCATGAACAGACTCCTGGCTTTGCAAACCTATTGCCAATAAATATAAAAATGAAAAACAAGATGCAGAAGACCTTCCAGAACAGGAGTCGGTAACTTGAATGGGAGAGCTGTAACTCATTAACACCTAGTATTTGTCTTAACTGAGAACTGAGCTCAGTACTTTGCATAATTAGCCCCAGTCCTCTTTGATCTGTGCCTGCAGTGCCTTTGTGCCTCTGCTCAGGTGTTCTACCCTCAAATCCCTTCCACCTCTCCTTCCTGGTGGATATCAGTACTTGACTGTGCTGCTTGATCTATGCACGGTTGGTACAGCTTCCCAGGCTTATTGTTGCCTTTCTGTATTTCTGTACAGATTCATTTGGAATTGTTTAGTGCTGAAGCTGGTGAAAGAGCCTGTAGCTGGTAGAGGAATGATAAATTAATGCTGAGGGCGCTGAGAAAAGGCAGCACCGAGGGAGCAGCAGTCCAAAGGCCTTCGTAAGGCAGTACCATTGTATGCCTGAAGTTATTCTGGAGTGAAGGCATGTCAAACCTCAAGTGTTTTTCAGTGTATTTTTGAGTAGAGCACAGATGTTAAACTGCCAGGGTTCAGATTTGATTGTTTTGATGGATGGTGTTTAGGGACTTTCTGCAGCGCTCTCTGCTCAGGCTTTGTGACAGACCGCAGGGGTATAGGCTGTGTCACATACACAGATTGTCCTAAAGCTTCTGTCAGATAAACAACTTCACTGCCTCCTCTTGCTTTTCTGTCATGGGGAATTGAATCCTCGTGGGGTTTTGCTAGACTTGATGAAGTTATCTGCTTATTATTTTCTCCTTGAAGGAGGAGCTCTAAATGCTGATGTATCGTAACGCCCTTGCTACTGTTCGTGCATGTTCTTGCTACAGATTCCTCCTTGCAATTATTGCTCAGGTTGCAGACTTGAAACGGTCTGGAAACTCTCACTTCATTGTCCCTTTATCAAACAGGACATGTTAGGCTTTAGGAGGGATACAATGGTGCTGATGGTTGTGTGTGCTGAGATGAAGGCAAGCAAATCTCATGCTTGGAGGAGCAAGCTGATTGCTGCAAGGTCAGGAAGCACTTTTTCATCTTTGCACAATTTTTCCTCTGCATTGCACAATCCATAGCATGCACTGTGGTTTGTGTCTGTTCTGTCCCTGAAAGCATGTTGGTCTCTGCACCCTTCCAGACCTGAGGGCTTGCCTGGTTTGGTTTTCCTTTTGCTACAGCAAATGTCATATTTCAACAATTTTTTTCCCCTTGCTTGAAAGCCAATTGCCTTTTCACCCTCCTTTTCCTTCCCCCCCTTCAATTTAAATAGTGTAAAGCCTCAGAAATAGTAAATAAAATTAGATCAGGGAATTGTTACTGTTCTCACACCTCTCCCAGTTTCATTTTCTGGAGACTGAAGCATTATATGAGTCAGGAAATATTTGCTAGGAAGTTAAAGGTAGCAATTTTCTGCTTCACCCTGAATTCTCATCCTGGCTTTAGAATATAATCATTGAAAAGAAATTCCAACCATTTTTGTCTCAGTTTTTCACTTCACTCTCTGTTGCATATCCACCTTTTTATCCTCTCACCCAAACCGTCATTAAATAACTCCCAGTCACGGCAAACACTTAAGCCGATCTTGAGGGAAGGCTTAGATGATGAGCAGCATTTGAAAACAATTTGAGTAGCAATAAAGGAGAAAAAATAATCTGAAATAATCCATATTGATTTGAGTTTTAAGGGCTCCTTTGGAAACATTACCAGTAAATTAGCCATTCCTGACTCCAGGGGCATTAAGCATGCCTGTCCTTCATAATGAAGGCTAGTGACTTGCTGAATAGATTGAAAAAAACACAGTTAAAAGCAGTTGGGGCTGTTCAGTTTGAAAAAGAGGAGGCTGAGGGGAGACTTCATTGCTTTCTACAGCTACCTGAAAGGAGGTTGTGGAGAGGTTGGTGCTGGTCTCTTAGAACAGAATAGAATTAACCAGGTTGGAAAAGACCTTGGAGATCATTGAGTCCAACCTCTCACCCAGCGCCATCTAATCAACTAAACCGTGGCACCAAGTGCCTCATCCAGGCTCTTTTTAAACACCTCTAGTGTTCTCCCAGGTAGTGATAGAACAAGAGGCAATGGCCTCTTGTTCTGCTGCAACTGGGTAGGTTTAGTCTGGACATGAGGAAAAAAATAACCATGGCAAGAGTGGTCAGGGATTGGAATGAGCTGCCCAGGGAGGTGGTGGAGTCCCCAAGCCTGGCTGTGTTTGAAGGTGGTTTGGATGTGGTGCCTGGGGCTCTGGTTTAGGGGTGAGCCTTGTAGAGTAGGGTTCTGGGTTGGACTTGATGATGCTGAGGATCCTTTCCAGCCTGAATATTTCTGTGGTTCTGTGAACTGTGCTTTTGGTTTTTTTTCTGATAGCAGGATCTTATTTTATTCAGCTCTCCTCTTCCTGGTTGCTGACACAGTCCTGCAGGAGAGACAGAACGAGACTTTCTTTTTCTGGGGGGATACTCATTTCTTTGCAGTTAACTTCTTGCTCTAAAAAAGTCACTCTCTTGATGACTGTGGTGAACTGTGACATCTCTACAAAATGTAATCTAAGAGGATATGAGCAACAGAGCTGCAAATGCCTTTTGAGCAAGATCTTTTATTTTTAGCTCTGAGTGACAGTGAGACTTTGGAATGTTAATTTCTACACATGGCTTCAAAGTTGGTACAGTGGTGATGTCAGTTACCTAGACACCCTCATCTCTCTAGTGTCCTCTTGTGTCCTTTTGCCTGGAGAAGAGGAGGCTCAGGGGAGACCTTCTTGCTCTCTACAACTACCTGAAGGGAGGCTGTAGACGGGTTGGGGTTGGTCTCTTCTCCCAGGCAAGCAGTACCAGAACAAGAGGACACAGTCTCAAGCTGTGCCAGGGGAGGTTTAGGCTGGATGTTAGGAAGAAATTCTTCCCAGAAAGAGAGATTGGCCATTGGAATGTGCTGCCCAGGGAGGTGGTGGAGTCACCATCACTGGAGGTGTTAAAAAAAGGCTTGGATGTGGTACTTGGAGCCATGGTTTAGTTAGTCATGAGGTGTTGGGTGACAGGTTGGATTTGATGATCTCTGAGGTCTTTTCCAACCTTATTGATTCTATGATTCTTTTCCTGTGGTCCACAGCCTTATGTCTACTCTTTGGTGTCTTTGGAGCACGCATCAGAACTTGTTTGATATGTGTGAAGTGCTTCACCTTACTGTGTCCTGGGTGCAGGATTCTCAGCTTCTTTCAAACCACTCTGCTTTCAGTATTGTTAATAGTAATTGAAAGCATGGGGTAGTGTGGGAGCTTGAAAACCTCTTCAGGGTAGAAAAAGAAGAGAGAGGACAGGGATGTAAGGAATTGTTTTTAGAAGTTCATTAATATAACTAAAAGACAGCAAAGAGAGAACTTCAGTAAGCATGAAGAGCTCTTTCATCTCATCAAGAAAGGGATGGCAAGAAGCGAGACCTGGATGTTAAAAGCTGATAATTCCAACTGGGAGTGAGGTAGAGGCTGTGGGAATGCTGAACTGGGGAACCAGCAGAACTGAGAGCTGAAGAATGAGAGGAGGGGAAAAAATGAATACATCTTGATGTTGATTTCCTCTGACTACTGGAAGCTATGGCTTTGACATATTCAGTGATGTGGTAGAACAACAGCTGTGACTTCTTTTACTCTGGGTTCTAGGGTTTGTAAAGGATGGTTTGGTTGTGGGATTTTTTTTCTGTAATGGGTGATGTAGTAAACTGAATTCTGGGCAGATATGACAGTAAACAAGAACTGCTAAAATGGTTTGGATAAATTGCCATAGGGTACAAGACTTTGGATCACTACCGCAGGAAAAAGCCTGCATGAAGTAAAACCTCCAAAACCTCTTCCATGTTGAAAGCTTTGCATGCCTTCTGAGCTTGGGAGGACTTGGTTAGCTCTTCATTCAGTGGGTTCCACAGCATGTTGTTAGTTGGCCAAAAAGATGTAAGTGAACCCTGAAAAATCAAACAGGAAGTGTCCCTTTTGCACTCTCAGGTGTTGGAACAGGCTGCCCAGGGAAGTGGTTGGTTCAATACCCTGGAGGTATTGAAAAGACATAGAGATATCATTGAATGGTTCAGGCTGGCAGGGACCTCCAAAGTCCAGTCCAACCCCCCTGCAGTCAGCAGGGACATGCACAAGTAGATCAGGTGGCACAGAGCCCTGTCCAGCCTCACCTTGAATATCTTCAGGGATGGGGCCACAACTACCCCCCTGGACTACCTGTTCCAGTGTTCCACCTCCCTCATACTGAAGAACGTCTTCCTGATATCCAATCTAAATCTGCTCTTCTCTACTTTGAAGCCATTGCCCCTGGTCCTGTCCCTGCAGGCCTTTGAAAACAGTCTCTCTCCGTCTGTCTTGTAGTCCCCTTCAAGTACTGGCAGGCTGCTGTTAGGTCTCTCTGGAGCTTTCTCTTCTCCAGGCTGAACACCCCCAGCTCCCTCAGCCTGTGCTCATAGCAGAGGTGCTCCAACCCCCTGATCATTTTCCTGCCTCTCCTCTGGACCCTCTCCATCAGGTCCATGTCCTTCCTGTATTGAGGGCTCCAGACCTGTACACAGCACTGCAGGTGAGGTCTCAGCAGAGCAGAGCAAAGTGGCAGAATTACCTCTCTGGATCTGCTGGCAGTTCATCTTGTGCTGCAGCCCAGGGTGTGATTTGCCTGCTGTGCTGCAAGCTCACACTGCCTGCTCATGCCCAGCTGCTCATCCATCAGCACCCCCAAGTCCTTTTCCACGGGGCTGCTTTCTAATACCCAGTCTGTATTGATAGTGAGGATTGTGCTGGCCCAGATGCAGAGAGATGGTGCTTAGAGATATGATTTGGTGGTGGCCTTGGTTGTGTTAGGCTAATCAGAGCACTGGTTGGTGTTAAGGATCATTTCAGACCTGTGGTGCCTACCTTGGAGAAGGAAGCAGCAGGCAAACTGTGAAGAATGTTCACAGATGTGTAAATTCTTTCTGACAGAAGAGTTATTAGCTGCCCCTACACACCTTTTACTGTCCTGTGTCCCTTTGGCAATCCTGGATCTTCCCAGGTGCTTTTTGAAGGAAAACTTGATAGCTCAAGTTACAGATACAACAATTCCCCTCTTCAGTTTGTGCACAGATATTATTTTTTCTTACAGCTGTGTATTAACAGACCCCTGGCCTCCCGCAGTTGTAGGTCCCCACTCCATCAGCACTAAGCTCTCTGCTTATTTTTCCTGGGCCTTTTGTATTTTGTATGTGCACAGCTTGCTAAGTTACTTGCTAATAAGCCCCCAAACTGGCTGGTGACTTTATTTTCTCTCCTTATTACCACTACAGAGCATCAGTTTAAATATTCTTTTAAGCCTCTGACAAAGGGCTGAAAACATTCATCAGCTCTATCCAGATTTGTTGTCTCTTCACATCAAAGACCCACTTGATGACAGACACTTAAAAAACCCCATAGAGGCATGTATGAAGTAACTGATAAGGAGCTAAGGAGAAGTGTTGGACTCTCTGTTCATCTCAAGTAGGTTACTGAGACCCAAAAAATAATTGGTTGGTTGTGTACATAGGAATGTGAAAGACATTGTTGGTGTGATGTTGACTCTGAAGCTTGTTTGCAATAACTTCTTTTTTTTCCCCTGATGGATAGCAGCTCCTTTGTTTGTTAGGTTGCTCTTTGAGTGGCTGTTATTAATTTTTAAGCTTAGAGCTTCTCAGCAGAAAAGCATAGTTGGTATTTGCACAGTGAAAATACAAGGCAAGTTTGTTCTTTGATCCTCTCCAGGCACTCAAGGAGAATTAAAGCACCAAATTTACCACAGTGGAGCATGAAGGAAATCACCTCAGAACCCCACATTTTGTCCTTTGTATGTTCAGTTGTCTGGCATAAATTGCAATTTATTCATCCCCATCAGCAGCAGGAGTCTGTTTGACTCTACCAAGTAGGACAGAACACAACAGAATTCAGCATAGGTTTGTGTTGAGGGTTGAGGGGAAGGCCTCAGCCTTCTCCCCCCCACAAAGTAAAGGAAAGAAATTACCACAGCTAACCACAGCCGGATGAGCAAAAGAATGTGCTATATTTACAAGCAGTTTAGGAAATGCAGGGATGTATATACACAATTTACAGTATTTACAATATATACACAGAAATATACAGCAAAGTAACACAGGAATGAAATTCCCTTCCCTCTAATTGGAGGAGGGTTCCCCCCCTGTACCCCCTTCTCTCCCTCTTTTCCCAAAGAGGGTTAGAAAGAGAGAAAAGGAACAATTGTTAATTAAAAGCAGTTACACATTAGAGCAAAATGTTAGTAAGTTTTGCAGGCCTCACGCTTATCAGTCCAAGGTCAGTCTGGCAGCGAGCCTAGAAGCCGCAAGCTGCGAAAGGAGGAGGGAAAAGTGCAAGACTGCCCAAAGTCTCTGCTGGACTCACAGCTCAAAGCTGTAATCTACCAATCCACCAATGAAATTAGTTTAGACCTGTCCTTTGTTTATAAAACATTCAGTCACAGTGTCCCTTTCTTAAAGGCACAGCCTCAAACGGTCACAGTTTGTCACAGGGTGGAGCAGAACTCACATGAGCTGAGGCTTTCCTTTTCCAAGGCTGCACAGTGTCTCAGTGAATAGCTCAGTTGCTATTCGTCTGAGGGGTTTTAGAGGAGAGGGCAAACCTCCCCTAAGATGTCAAAGAGGTTTCAGGGTCTATACCTCAGCTGGAAAAATTATCTTCAGTCTTTAATAGGCAAAAAAAGTTGGCTGAGCCATAGCACAAGAGTGTCACTGCAAGTTCTGCTGAAGGCAGGCTCTGTTATCAAAATAGACAACACAGATCTCTGTGATCACCAAGTCCAGCCTATGACCTAACACCACCACAATTTGGAGGAGAAAATGGCCTGAAATTGTGCCAGGGGAAGGTTAGGTTGGAGAGTAGGAAAGAATTCCTTGCTGCCAGAGTGGTCAGGGATTAGAGCAGGCTGCCCAGGGGAGGTGGTGGAGTCTCCATCCCTGGAGGTGTTGGAGCAACCTGTGACCATGGCACTTGGAGACCTGGTTCAATGGCCATGGTGTTGTTAGCTTAGTTGTAGAACTTGATGATCATAGAAGTCTTTTCCAACAACAATAACAACAACAAAAATCTATGATTCTGTGGTTTTAGGGTTTGTGAGTACCTACTGCATCCACAGGATTTGCAGTGCAGTGGGCCTAGATCTCAACCTGAGGTTGAGGAGGGTTCAGTTTGATTATTTATCCCCCCTGTCTCCCCCCCTGTGATTTTAAATAGCACATCATTGTGCTTTAGGAACAGTTGAGTTCCCTCTCCCATTATTCCCACACCCCCCCCCCAATATTTGCATATTAATAAGTCACTGAAAAACACTATGTAAATCTTATCTCCTGGTGAACAGATTATCAAATCAGATGGCCTTTAAGGGTAGTGCTGGAAAGCTCCTATCAGTTAGAGATGAAATTTGGCTGTACTTAGCTTTCCAGTTTCCCATACACTTAAGGACCAAACACCTGGAGCTGATGAAGGCATTTCAGGAAAGCCACTAAAATGTTTCAGAGGAGGTGTACCTTTCTGGGCTTTTAGGGTGTTTACTTTCTTTGGGCTATTGGGTACATAGTTTTATTTCTTAGAGGATATTTTATCCCTGCCTCCCTGCCTGCCCCTGCCTCCCCCCTTGCCCCTGCCTCCCCCCTTGCCCCTGCCTCCCCCCTTGCCCCTGCCTCCCCCCTTGCCCCTGCCTCCCCCCTTGCCCCTGCCTCCCCCCTTGCCCCTGCCTCCCCCCTTGCCCCTGCCTCCCCCCTTGCCCCTGCCTCCCCCCTTGCCCCTGCCTCCCCCCTTGCCCCTGCCTCTGCCCCTGCCTCCCCCCCTGCCCCTGCCTCCCCCCTTGCCCCTGCCTCCCCCCTTGCCCTGCTTCCCCCCTTGCCCTGCTTCCCCCCTTGCCCTGCTTCCCCCCTTGCCCTGCCTCCCCCCCTTGCCCCTGCCTCCCCCCTTGCCCCTGCCTCCCCCCTTGCCTCTGCCTCCCCCCTTGCCCTGCTTCCCCCCTTGCCCCTGCCTCCCCCCTTGCCCCTGCCTCCCCCCTTGCCCCTGCCTCCCCCCTTGCCCCTGCCTCCCCCCTTGCCCCTGCCTCCCCCCTTGCCCCTGCCTCCCCCCTTGCCCTGCCTCCCCCCTTGCCCCTGCCTCCCCCCTTGCCCCTGCCTCCCCCCTTGCCCCTGCCTCCCCCCTTGCCCCTGCCTCCCCCCTTGCCCCTGCCTCCCCCCTTGCCCTGCCTCCCCCCTTGCCCTGCCTCTCCCCTTGCCTTATTTGATTTTTAAATGTGATTTTATTATTTGCTTTTAATTAGTTTTTTTCCCCAGGGAATTGCTTTTTGTGCAGTCACAGCTGAGTATTAAAGATGTGTTGCCTTGAAGCTCTGTTTCATTTGGTCAGGTTGAGGACAAAAAACTTTTCCAGTCTCTGCAACTTCAAAATACTTTTTGTGTGTGAAAATTGTTCTCCTTACCAATTGAGAGCAAAGGGAAGAGAGAGCCTCTTTCCACTTGAAAACTAGGAATGGATATCCCAAGACTAACTTAAACCCCCCTGGGGTTTCTCTCATGTGACCCTTTCTGCCACCTGGACTTTTGAGATTGCTTTCTCTGCCTCTAACAGAGTGAGCTTGGAAATAAACAGCAGCAGTATGATGCTTTTGATCTCGGAAGATGGAGCTTCAAGATGCCTCCCAGTATGCTGTGACATGAGAAAAGGTCCATTTGTTGTTGTGAATGAGGTAGATGGAGGACTAGGTAATGATGGATGTGTCAGGCTGAAGTTTTCAGGGACCTTCTGGAGATTTAGGATGTAAAAATCTCCTGGAGTGGATATCCTTTAAACTCCTCAGGGTGCTGCAGCAGCATTTTGCATGACTTAGCTCTGGGAAGCTGACCCTCTGAGGGGCAGGTTTGCACATCTTCTCAGCACACTGCTAGAGCTATTTCTGTCCCTGCTCACCGACAATGAACAAAAAGCAGAGCGTCTCCAGCAGCAGCAGCAGCTCCTTTCCTCCTCTCTTCCATCCCCAGATTCCAGGGGTGGGAGGTGACAGCTTGAAGTGATTAGGTTGTTGGGTTTTTTTCAGATACTTATTCATTTTGAAACTGGATATTTTTTTTAAGTGTTTTTGTGCCTGTCACTGCCAAGTTATGAAATTTGAAGTGGTTTTGTAGCCGCTCTGGTGCAGTTATGTTCTTCCATTCTTGCCACTGTTGTTTTCTTCCATTCTTCACTTTTTGAGTTCTCATTCCTCCATTCTTCACTTTTTGTTTTCTCATCAGATGAGCTGAAAAAGCCAATATTGCTGTACAGGCATTATGGAGTGGGAATCTCCACATGCAGGGACTGTCACACCACGAGTGGGGGGAGTTATTGGGCACTGGATTTCAGTTAGTGTGGCAGGGGACAGCATGCCCAAAATGCTTTGACAAAGCATTGTCCTAGAGGCAATTATAAAGTCTGGGCAAAGGGCCTGATGTCACCCTCTGCAGTCTCACAGTACATCAGAGGTTGGGAGGGACCTCCAGAGATCGTCCAGTCCAACCCCCCTGCCAGAGCAGCATCACCCAGGGCAGGCTGCACAGGAATGCATCCAGGTGGGGTTGGGAAGTCTCCAGAGAAGGAGACTCCACAACCTCTCTGGGCAGCCTGCTGCAGGGCTCTGTCACCCTCACTGTCATGAAGTTTCTCATCATTTTGAGGGGAAATCTTCTATGTTCAACTTTGTATCCATTGCTCCTTGTCTTAGTGTGTGCCACCCAAAAGAGCTTGGCCCCCTCCACTTGTCACCAACCCCTCAGATATTGATAGACATTGATCAGATCCCCTCTCAGCCTTCTCTTCTCCAGACTGAACAGCCCCAGGGCTCTCAGTATCTCATAATAATAACAACAACAACAACAACAACAATAATAATAATAATACTCTTCAGAGGGTATATCCCACTGTGTAACAGCTGATTTCCCCACATGCTAACTCTCAATTGCCTACAAAATTCCAGGCTGCAGCAAA
Source organism: Melanerpes formicivorus (assembly GCF_026170545.1). Classification (NCBI taxonomy): domain Eukaryota; kingdom Metazoa; phylum Chordata; class Aves; order Piciformes; family Picidae; genus Melanerpes; species Melanerpes formicivorus. Next base: position 6,478,011 of record NW_027142376.1, read on the forward strand.
GGTCCTCAGATTTTTACATGATTTCTATAACTTATGGATATCCAGGCTAAAATTGATATGCTGTCAGCTGATTTGCATAATGTATTGAACTGTGGCATGAGCATTAGAATAAAACCTTTATTAGAATAAACCAAACCAGGTTGGAAGAGACCTTCAAGATCATCGTGTCCAACCCATCAACCAATCCAACCCACCCAAACAGCTAACCCATGGCACCAAGCACCCCAGCAAGTCTCCTCCTGAACACCTCCAATGACGGCGACTCCACCACCTCCCCAGGCAGCCCATTCCAATGGGCAATCACTCTCTCTGTATAGAACTTCTTCCTAACATCCAACCTGAACCTCCCCTGGCACAGCCTGAGACTGTGTCCTCTTGTTCTGGTACTGGCTGCCTGGGAGAAGAGACCATCATCCACCTGTCTACAACCTCCCTTCAGGTAGTTGTAGAGAGTGATAAGGTCACCCCTGAGTCTCCTCTTCTCCAGGCTGAGCAACCCCAGCTCCCTCAGTCTTTCCTCATAGGGCTCATAGCATCTTGAAGTATCAATCCAAACATAGAATCATAGAATGTCTTGGGTTGGAAGGGGCCTTTAAAGGTCACCTACTCCACCCCTGCTTCCATCCCTGGAGACCTTCAGGAGCAGGCTTGATGGGGCTCTGAGCAGCCTGATCTGGTTGAGGATGTCCCTCCTTACTGCAGGGGTGATTGGACCAGATGACCTTTGGCAGTCCCTTCCAACTTGCAGCCCCAAAAGCCAACCAGGGCCTGTGCTGCATCAAGAGAAGCATGGCAGCAGGTTAAGGGAGGTGATTCTCCCCCTCTGCTCTCGTGAGACCCCACCTGGAGCTCTGTGTACAGTTCTAGAGCCTCTATTACAGGCAGGATCTGGAGGTGCTGGAAGGTGTCCAGAGAAGGGCCATGAGGGTGAGCAGAGGGCTGGAGCTGCTCTGCTATGAGGACAGACTGAGGGAGTTGGGGCTGTTCAGTCTGGAGAAGAGAAGGCTCCAAGGAGACCTAATTGTGGCCTTCCAGGACCTGAAGAGGGCTCCAAGAAAGCTGGGGAGGGACTTTTGAGGGTGTCAGGGAGTGATGGGACTGGGGGGGATGGAGCAAAACTAGAAATGGGTAGATTGAGATTGGATGTTAGGAAGAAGTTGTTCCCCATGATGGTGGTGAGAGACTGGCACAGGTTGCCCAGGGAGGTGGTGGAAGCCTCATCCCTGGAGGTTTTTGCAGCCAGGGTGGATGTGGCTGTGAGCAACCTGCTGTAGTGTGAGGTGTCCCTGGCCATGGCAGGGGGGTTGGAACTGGCTGATCCTTGAGGTCCCTTCCAACCCTAACCATTCTGTCTGGCATGGCTGTTCTTTTTGAAAAACAAAATCAATTTTATAAATACATCAAATTTATTCTTGGTGTAGCTGTATTGGGGGTGGGAGTGGGGTTGGGGAGGGGGGAATTGCCATGTAAAGCATGTTTGCTTTCCTTTTTTATCTACCATTAATTTGAAGGGTAGCCTTCTGTAAGTCATCTAATTACTGGGAGCCCATCTGCTCACATTTCTTGCAGGGTAGTCTAATGTGTGTGTTGCGTGTAGGGATGGGTGCAGGAACAGAGGTTTTCAGTTCCAAGAAGTGTTGGTTCCCATTAGGCTTCAGGCAGAAGAAAGATTAATGATTTGGGAAGAGGAGAGAAAGTTGCATGCACTTGAAAACATGGCTGCAGTGGTCTAACTCCTCTCCCTCAACTAAGAGCCGTGTGTGACCAAGGAGAAAATTGCTCATTTTCAGCTACAGTCATGATGGCTCCTTCTGATTATACCTGAACTACAGAATCACAGGAACATTCAGGTTGGAACAGACCCTCAGCATCACCAAGGCCAACCCAGAACCCTGCTCTACAAGGCTCACCCCTAAACCCTAGCCCCAAGCATTGCATCCAAACCACCTTAAAGGACATGAAGCAAAACGAGATGCCCCATCCCTGGAAACATTCAGTTTGGAGCTGGATGGGGCTCTGAGGAACCTGATATAGTCAAAGATGTCCCTACTCATTGCAGGGGGGTAGAGGGGTTGGACTAGATGCCCTTTAAAGATGCCTTCCAACCCAGACCACCTTATGGTTCTTATGATAAGATTTGTTTGTATGTTCTCATCTATCACAGACTTTTTCACCCTGTTTTCAAGTTGTGCCCAACCTAGTGTGGAGTGGAACCCTGCAGATGGAGTTCTGCTGTGGTGAGGCTTGCAGCATTTCCATCCATACAAGCCGTGCTGCAGACCTGTTGTGGCAGTGTCCCTTCTGCTGCAATGGAAAGATCTGTCCAAGGTCTGAGGAATAGAATAGAATTAACCAGGTTAGAAAAGACCTTTGAGAAAGATTTGTCCAAGGTCAGAGGAATAGAATAGAATAGAATAGAATAGAATAGAATAGAATAGAATAGAATGGAATAGAATGAACCAGGTTAGAAAAGACCTTTGAGAAAGCTCTGTCCAAGGTCTGAGGAAGAATAGAATAGAATAGACCAGACCAAACCATGTTGGGAAAGACCTTTGAGAAAGCTCTGTCCAAGGTCAAGGAATAGAATAGAATTAACCAGGTTGGAAAAGACCTTTGAGAAAGATCTGTCCAAGGTCTGAGGAATAGAATGGAATTAAGCAGGTTGGAAAAGACCTTTGAGAAAGCTCTGTCCAAGGTCTGAGGAAGAATAGAATAGAATAGACCAGACGATGTTGGGAAAGACCTTTGAGAAAGCTCTGTCCAAGGTCAGAGGAATAGAATAGAATTAGCCAGGTTGGAAAAGACCTTTGAGAAAGATCTGTCCAAGGTCTGAGGAATAGAATAGAATTAACCAGGTTGGAAAAGACCTTTGAGAAAGCTCTGTCCAAGGTCTGAGGAAGAATAGAATAGAATAGAATAGAATAGAATAGAATAGAATAGAATAGACCAGACCATGTTGGGAAAGACCTTTGAGAAAGCTCTGTCCAAGGTCAGAGGAATAGAATAGAATTAGCCAGGTTGGAAAAGACCTTTGAGAAAGATCTGTCCAAGGTCAATGAATAGAACAGAATTAACCAGGTTGGAAAAGACCTTTGAGAAAGCTCTGTCCAAGGTCTGAGGAAGAATAGAATAGAATAGAATAGAATAGAATAGAATAGACCATATTGGGAAAGACCTTTGAGAAAGCTCTGTCCAAGGTCAAGGAATAGAATAGAATTAACCAGGTTGGAAAAGACCTTTGAGAAATATCTGTCCAAGGTCAGAGGAATAGAATAGAATAGAATAGAATAGAATAGAATAGAATAGACCAGACCAGGTTGGAAAAGGCCTTTGAGAAAGGTCTGTCCAAGGTCAGAGGAAAGGCCTGAGGCAAGTGATTGAGGGAGCAAGTGATTGTCTCTCACTCCTTGCACTCCTGTCTGAGAAATGAAACGAATCACACAGCAGTAGGACTTCTGTTCTCCGACTTCTCTTTTATTACTTAGGCATTTCAGAGCTGATGTGAGCTATGATCTGAGAATTCCCAGGAGCAGGACTGCAGCTTTTTCCCCTTTACCACCTGCGTTTCTCAAGTGCCACAGGCTTTTATTGCAGCCCTATTGGAAATCCCAGGGGCGCCGTTGGCTCAGAGCAGACTGATGGTGTTTGGCATCTTGTGGTCTTAAGAATACATATCCAGGCTTATCTTGGTGCATCTGTAGAAAGCTAATCATGTTTCCAAGATGCAGAAAAATCTATTTGGTAACAAACCTTTAATGCTGAGGAGCATCCTACTTAAATTTCTCACTACTGCATTTATCTTCTTATTAAAACCTCTTTGATGTGCCATGCACTGCACCTGGAATTCCTAAGGTCAGATCAAGGATGTGTTACATTACTGTGTTCTGAAGGAAAGGAAATGTATGGCTAACATAGGACCTGATTCTCATGTGTGTCAGAAAGGAGAGTGATGGCTGTCAGTGCTCTCCTAGCTGATAAATGCTCATATTGTGTAATTGTGTTTCCAGCAGCTCTGCAGGGGATTGCACTTGACTTTCCTGACAAGATTTAACCTGCACTCACATGGGCTGGAAGCTGTATTCATTTATTTTTTTAATGGAAGCTTCAAATTTCCATTCACCAGGGGATGCCTTTGAAGTGTGCTAGACACAGAAACACCACGCAGTGGCTGTGACTTCATCTGAATCACAGAATCAGCCAGGCTGGAACAGACCTCCAGGATAGGATAGGATAGGGCAGGGCAGGGCAGGGCAGGGCAGGGCCAGGTTGGAAAAGACCTTTGAGATCATCCAGTCCAACCTATCACCCAACCCTATCTAATCAACCAGACCATGACACCAAGTGCCTCATCCAGGCTCTTCTTAAACACCTCCAGGGATGGTGACTCCACCACCTCCCTGGGCAGCACATTCCCATGGCCACTCTCTCTTGCTGGGAAGAATTTTTTCCTAACATCCAGCCTAAACCTCCCTGGCACAGCTTGAGACTGTGTCCTCTTGTTCTGGTGCTGCTTGCCTGGGAGAAGAGACCAAGCCCCACCTGGCTACACCCTCCCTTCAGATAGTTGTAGAGAGCAAGAAGGTCTCCCCTGAGCCTCCTCTTCTCCAGGCTAAGCAACCTCAGCTCCCTCAGCCTCTCCTCACAGGGCTGTGCTCCAGGCCCCTCCCCAGCTTTGGTGCCCTTCTCTGGCTGTGACTTCATCCAACAGTGAATAGTAGCTTTGAATTCTTCAGTTCTGGAGCACTTTGAGCCCAAAGTCCATGGGACTCAATTTTCAGTCTGCTGAATCCCTTTGTCAGAAAACAAGCTCTTTGCTACTTGGTACCACTAAGGTAGAAGCCCAGAAATTATCTTCTGGAAGCCAAGATGCACTTAGTAGAGATTTGTTCTGCTCTGAAGCAATTATTAGTCTCTTTGAAATCCATGAGGTTTGAGTGCATTATTATTCATTTATTTTTTCATCTAGGAAGACTGTAACCCTGGCAATATTAAAATTGATGAAGTCATTGCTTCAGGAGGTGAAATATCACAGCTGCAGCAAATTGAAAGCTTTGTGCTGAGACACCACTTCCAAGGAAAATGCACAAGCCTGTCAATATCTCCTTTCATCTTGACCAGGGGATGATGCAGCCCCCTGGAACAGATGGGAATGTCCCCAGTAACTGGATGAGTGGTGTGCTATAATGAAGAGGGATTGCAGGGAGAACAGAAGCAGAAGAGGTGCGTTAGGTGTATAACATAAATGGATGCTGGCTGCCCATAACAATGCAGAGAAGTCAATTTTCCATTAAATGTGAAGTTTTCTCTCTCTCTTGCCTGTCTCCCATCTTTCAAATCCCCCTGTTCTGCAGCGTGGGTTGGTCAGGTGGCTTTCAGAGAATTGATTTCCAGCAAGCCAGTTCAGCTTTTTGTGTTGAATGAAAATGGATTGGAGTCGATAGATGCAGGTTTCTAGAAGCTGAAAGAACTGGTGGATTTTGTGATGTTAGAAGCAGAAGTCAGATTAGAATAGAATAGAATTAAGCAGGTTGGGAAAGACCTCAGAGATCATTGAGTCCAACCTATCACCCAGCACCTAAACAACTAAACAATGGCACCAAGGGCCTCATCCAGTCTCTTCCTAGACACCTCCAGTGATGGTGACTCCACCACCTCCCTGGGCAGCACATTCCAATGGTAAATTATTCTCTCAGTGAAGAGCTTTATCCTCACCTCCAGCCTAGATTTCCCCTGGCACAGCTTGAGACTGTGTCCTCTTGTTCTGGTGCAGCTTGCCTGGGAGAAGAGACCAACCCCCACCTGGCTACAGCCTCCCTTCAGGTAGCTGTAGAGAGCAAGAAGGTCTCCCCTGAGCCTCCTCTTCTCCAGGCTAAGCAACCCCAGCTCCCTCAGTCTCTCCTCACAGGGCTGTGCTCCAGACCCCTCCCCAGCTTTGTTGCCCTTCTCTGGACACCTTCCAGCATTTCAACATCTTTCCTAAACTGAGGGGCCCAGAACTGGACACAGGACTCAAGGTGTGGCCTAACCAGTGCTTGAGTCCAGGGCAGAATGACCTCCCTGCTCCTATGCCACTCAGAAGAGCAGGTGTGACAGTGGCACAGCTGGATCAGTAAGGAATGCAAATGTGGTGGCTAAGGTGGCAAAGCTATTTTGTGTGCAAATGAGCTGAGTCTTCCTGATGCTGACTGCTTGTAAGCTCGTGCTGATTTATTAAATGATGTAGGTTTGCCAGCTTGAGCTCACAGATTCCAGCCCACTAAGGACATTTAATTTTTCGATGCTTGACTCCTAATTGGCAGCTTTATAGCCTGCCTGGAGTTGGCACTTGGCAGCAGGGCCAGATGTTGCTGAGGCAGGTGTCCTAAAAGATTCTTTAAATTAAATCTTGATGCTTGGGGGGCCTGCTTCTAGTCCAGGTTTTGCTGAATGGAGGCACGTTCATGTCAGGTGCAGTGAAGGTGACAGTTGCCTGAATGTTCTTGTAGTAAGAACACAAGACCTGTGAGGAGCAGCTGAGGGAGCTAGGGGCGTTTAGCCTGCAGAAGAGGAGGTTCAGGGGAGGCCTTCTTGCTCTCTACAACTCCCTGAAGGGAGGTTGTAGCCAGGTGGAGGTTGGTCTCCCAGGCAACCAGCAGCAGAACAAGAGGACACAGTCTCAAGCTGTGCCAGGGGAAATCTAGGCTGGAGGTGAGGATAAAGCTCTTCACTGAGAGAGGAAGATGTGCAGGAGGAATTTTAGACTTGATCTTAGAATGAAGTTCTTCACCAAAAGAGAGATTGCCCCTTGGAATGGGCTGCCCATGGAGGTGATGGGGTTGGCATCCCTGGAGGTGTGTAAGAAAAGCCTGGATGAGGCACTTAGTGCCATGGTCTGGTTGATTAGAATGTGTTGGGTGATTGGTTGGACTTGATGATCTTGGAGGTCTTTTCCAACCTGGCTGTTTCTGTGATTCTGTGAAAGCATTCGGTGTAAAACTTGAGTCCTAGTGTTTCCATCTTTTTTTGGAAGCCATTAATGTTTGGTATGAAATCTTTCAGGTTGTTCATCCATGGAAGTGTTGTTTTAGGGCTTTTAGCAAGACATGTCTGCAGGCCATCTAACCCAGTTGCTCCAGTGTAACTGAGGACCAGAGCTTGTTGTCCCAGTCTCTTGTGACTTGCTAGTGCCAAGGGAGATGAGGTGAGGTGTGGGAACAAAGCTGGTCATGTACACAAAGTTTAGCAGGCCCTGGAAATTACTGATGTTGTTATCATAAATACTTGAGTCTGGAGCTGTACCTGGTACAGAATGGTGTCAACATCCTCCCCCCTGGGCTGCAGAAGGCTCTGTCCCTTCCACATTATGCATGGATTGATCGCACAGAGTCACCATCCCCAACAGCTGGAGCCTGTGGCTTCCTTTCAGCCTCCGTGTCAGTGGCTCTTTGAAGTTTCCTCTTTGTTGGTGGTCTTCTGTTGAACATCCTGCTGAATATGTTTGAGATTTTCATTCATGTCCCAGTTAAAATCTGGATAATTTGGTGTGAAATTTTCTGCTCCCATCAATTCTTTTTCTTAGGCTGGATAAATCAATCTCCCATCAGGAGGGCTGTATTGAGATAAGTTAGGATAGAATCCTCATTGTTACTACTGCTACAAGATTATGGAGAGCATTTTATATGATTACATTTCAAGGATTTATTTAAGAAGAGATCAGTATTGCTGCTGTGATCATGTTAGAGCTAATAACATGGGGGCAGCAACCTCTTAACACAGCCAGTATAGCTAAGGTCTGAATGGTTTACCTTGTGCCCAGATTTGATGGTGATGCACAGCTGAGAAAGGTCACCAGGTGCTTTTCTCTGCTCTCAGAAGCCTGGTTCTGTTGCAGTGCTAGCACAGAAGCACTGGGACTAGAATGAAGAGGTTTTGTGGATGTTCCTGCCTTTTACTGACTCTTGGAAGGGCACAGAGATTGCACAGGGCCTTTGTCTGTGGAAGTGCTCTGACTCTATGCCTGTTGGCTTTTGTTGAGCTCTGCCACAACTGGACCAAGTCTGAAAGGCACAAGTCAGGCAAGGGTGTAGAAAAAAAACCCAACATGTGATACTGATCAGAGGCAATCTATGGAGTTATCAAAGATGCAAGCAGTTCTCAGTACACAGAACGACTTGGCTCCGTAAAGATCTCTGAGTGTAGAGACTGTGCAGCAGGTCGTGGGGATGTGCTGGACTTCTTGTTAGAGTTTTGCCTTGAATTAAGGAGGGTTTTTTTTCCTCCTCTTTCTTCCCTCTTCCTTAAAGACAAAAAAGGAAAAAGCAAGCAAATAAATGGTTTAGGGAAAACAAGATGTAAATAACTATTCAGCCCCATCCCTGGAGGTTTTTGCAGCCAGGCTGGCTGTGGCTGTGAGCAAGCTGCTGTAGTGTGAGGTGTCCCTGGCCATGGCAGGGGGGTTGGAACTGGCTGATCCTTGAGGTCCCTTCCAACCCTAACAATTCTGTGATTTAAAGATGGGCTCATTTTGTGAGAGTGATGATCTCCTGGCTGTGTCAATCAGCTATGGCACAGGTTATTGGAAGACCACAAGACTCTCAAGCTAGACTTAGAGGGGGTGTTGTTTTCTTTTTAAAGACCCAGCAAGATTTACAGGTGCAAGGAAGAACTGGTAAAACATAAAACAGGAATATTTTGCTTATGGCTTTTTCCTTTCTTGAGTTGCCGTCATTGAAGGTTTTCAGGAGGAGACTTGATGGGGTGTCATGGGTTAGTTGATTAGGTGAGTTGGACTGGTAGAAGGGTTGGACGCGATGGTCTTGAAGGTCTCTTCCAACCTGGTCTGGTCTATTCTATTCTATTCTCAGTGGTTTGAGATAAGAAGCAGTTTTGGAAATTGAGTGTTCTGAAAATTATTTCCTAGAATCACAGAATTGTCAGGGTTGGAAGGGACCTCAAGGGTCAGCCAGTTCCAACCCCCCTGCCATGGGCAGGGACACCTCACACTACAGCAGGTTGCTCACAGCCACATCCAGCCTGGCTGCAAAAACCTCCAGGGATGAGGCTTCTACCATCCCAGGGAGCTGGGATTGTTTAGCCTGGAGAAGAGGAGGCTCAGGGGTGACCTCATTGCCCTCTACAACTACCCGAAAGGTGGTTGTAGCCAGGAAGGGGTTGGTCTCTTCTCCCAGGCAACCAGCACCAGAACAAGAGGACACAGTCTCAAGCTGCGCCAGGGGAGGTTTAGACTCGAGGTGAGGAGGAAGTTCTTCACTGAGCGAGTCGTTCATCATTGGAACGGGTTGCCCAGGGAGGTGGTGGAGTCATCGACCCTGGAGGTGTTCAAGAGGAGACTGGACGTGGCACTTGGTGCCATGGTCTAGTCATGGGGTCTGTGTTGATAGGTTGGACTCGATGATCCTCGAGGTCCTTTCCAACCTAAGTTATACTGTGATACTGTGATACCTCCCTGGGCATCCTGTGCCAGTCTCTCACCACCCCCATGGGGAACAACTTCTTCCCAACATCCAATCTGAATCTACCCATTTCTAGTTTTGCTCCATTCCCCCCAGTCCTATCACTCCCTGACACCCTCAAAAGTCTCTCCCCAGCTTTCTTGTAGCCCCTTTCAGGTAGTGAAAGGTCTCCTCAGAGCCTTCTCTTCTCTATTTGTTTGACCTCACTTTATAAGCATGCTTACAATGCTATTTATTCCTGTTGGAATCATCTTGAAAAGAACTGAATAATGACTTGCTCTGTCTGGTGACAGCACCCTGACTAATTGAGCTGAAATGAGAGGAAATAATTGCAAATCCACTGGACTTCCAAAGGCAGCAAAAATCTGGCTAGTTCATGCTTAATTTCATCCTCTTTTCTTTTGGAGATTGGGTGTTGGGGATTTTTTTGTGATCCAAGAACTATCCTAACTACTTAAGGAAGGTGAATTCCCTGAAGCTGCTGTGTTTGCTTTCTGCTGTGAATATGAAAGGCGTCTCTTCTAACCTGCTCTGTTAGAAGAAAGTTGAGAGCTGATTCACAGTATCACCAAGGTTGGAAGAGACCTCAGAGATCATGGAGTCCAACCTGTCACCACAAACCTCATGACTAGACCATGGCACCAAGTGCCACATCCAATCCCCTCTTGAACCCCTCCAGGGATGGTGACTCCACCACCTCCCTGGGCAGCACATTCCAATGACTAATGACTCTCTCAGTGAAGAACTTTCTCCTCACCTCCAGCCTAAACTTCCCCTGGCACAGCTTGAGACTGTGTCCCCTTGTTCTGGTGCTGGTTGCCTGGGAGAAGAGACCAACCCCTTCCTGGCTACAACCACCTTTCAGGTAGTTGTAGAGGGCAATGAGGTCACCCCTGAGCCTCCTCTTCTCCAGGCTAAACAACCCCAGCTCCCTCGGCCTCTCCCCACAGGGCTGTGCTCAAGGCCTCTCCCCAGCCTCATTGCCCTTCTCTGGACACATTCAAGTGTCTCAATGTCCTTCCAAAACTGAGGGGCCCAGAACTGGACACAGTTCTCAAGGTGTGGCCTGACCAATGCAGAGTACAGGGGCACAATGACTTCCCTGCTCCTGCTGGCCACACTATTCCTAATGCAGGCCAGGATGCCATTAGCCTTCTTGGCCACCTGGGCACACTGCTGGCTCATGTTTAGGCGGCTGTCAATCAGCACCCCCAGGTCCCTCTCTGTTTGGCAGCTCTCCAGCCACTCTGACCCCAGCCTGTAGCTCTGCATGGGGTTGCTGTGGCCAAAGTGCAGCACTCGGCACTTGGACTTGTTGAATTACATCCTGTTGGACTCTGCCCATCTGTCCAGCCTGTCAAGGTCCCTCTGCAGAGCCCTTCTGCCCTCTTACAGATCAACATCTGCTCTCAGCTTTGTGTCATCTGCAGATTTGCTGATGACTGACTCAATCCCCTCATCCAGATCATCAATGAAGATGTTAAAGAGGATGGGGCTCAGCACTGATCCCTGGGGCACACCACTGGTGCCTGGCTGCCAGCTGGATGTGGCACCATTCACCACCACTCTCTGGGCTCAGCCCTCCAGCCAGTTCGTAACCCAGCACAGAGGGTTGCTGTCCAAGCCATGGGCTGACAGCTTAACCAGTAGTTTGCTGTGGGGGACGGTGTCAAGGCCTTGCTGAAGTCCAGGCTGACCACATCCAGTGCAGGCAGCTTGCCCAACTGAGTTCCTTAAGCAAAAGCAGGATTAGAGTCTGTTTTCCTTATTCAATGCTAGTTTACATTTCTGTAAGCTGTAGGGGGTTGGTTATAAACCAGTTACATGGAGCATGCCCAATCCAGGCACCTGTCTTACACCTAAACCTCATGCAACTGCTTCATTGACCTCTGTTCTCTGTTATAACTTAGACGAAGCACCTAGGTTCTTTGAAAGGCCTCTAGAGAGAAGTGAAAGGTGCAAGTCAAACACTTCAGTTAAATACTTGTGCACACTGGTGTTCTTCAAGTTTATTTTTCTTATGTCTGTCTCTTCTGTTTCTCTCTTCAGTGAGACTGCAGGAAAACGCTGCTCTCACGCTGTTAAGTTGTCACTGCAGTATGCCTTCTGCTTTACAGGGAGATGTGGTCTGCAGGGAGGTTGGACTAGATGACCCTTGGAGGACCCTTTCAAGGCAAACCATTCTGTGATTCTGTGTGCCTCTAGCAGAGGCAGATTAACTTAGCAGCCAAGTCAGAGCTAGCTACTCACTCGCTCAGTGGGCAGAGGAAGCTCAAATGAAGATGCCCTTAAATTTGCACGTCTCATTAACGTCTAATTATCCAAATCTTATATAGGGAATCTAATTGGGAAGTGGAGCAGTGTTGACAGTCAGGAACATGCAGAATGGTCTGTAAATCTATAATTAAGGGGGGGAAGGTTACAAATCTAGTGAGTCTCCTGATGGTTTAGAAAATGTAGAGGAAAAACAGTGACTAATGTAACCCTCAGTTCCACTGAAATCACAGTCCAGTGGAGCCTGCTCTCACAGCTTCTTATTAGAAGTGCTTTGGAGAGGCAGCATTACATCAATGCTAATTGCTTGTCATTGTTCAGGAAATGCTAAATTGCACCAAGAGGCCATGATCTGGTGGGTGCTCTGTACACAGAACACTTGTAAGATAGTCCCCTGGGCTGCGTCGTTTAAATTTGAGTTCAATTATTGAACTTCATCTTATGCTTCCTAGCAGGGCTTGAGAGAGGAGATACATTGCTAGTGTTACTGTTATTGTATTGCATGGCTCTTCATTGTAGCTGCTTTTATGTTCATGTAGGACACACAGAATTTAATCACCTGCTTTGCCAATATATTCACTTAGCACAAGGAGCAAGATCCCTTGGAAGAGAAACAGGCTCTTCTGTTTTGCTCTTCAGAGCTCACTTCTGGCCCCAACAAATGCCCTTTTACTTTATCACGTTAAATCCTTTGTTTCAAGGGAACAGAAAGTGAAGGAAACAAAATCCCTCTTCAAACAAAAGCCAGCATAAACCATTACAAGCTAGGTTCTGCCACTTGTTAGTGTGCCTGATGAGTGTCACACAGTGGACACATCGAACATTGTCTTCATCGTGGCCTGAAATGAGTAGTGATGCAGACAGGAAAGGATGCTCAGGGCAGTCTCTCCCATGTAATGGCAAAGAAATCAATGCAGCATAGACATCATAGACAGGAAAAATGATGTAGAGTTTAACAGTCTTGTACAGCCTCTTTCCAACCACAAATTCAGGAGCACTGCTTTCTGGCTGCTGTAGGAAGATGTATGGGGTCTGAAATACTTCTGTGTAGAGCAGCAACAGAGTGGGCGTTGTACAGCCTGGAGAAGAGGTGGCTCTGGGGAGACCTTATTACAGCCTTTCAGTAGTATAAAGGGGGCCTGTAAGAAAGATAGGGACGATCAGATGACAAGGGGTAATGGATTTAAACTAAAAGAGGGAAGAATTTGATTAGATGTAAGGAAGACATGTTCAGCACCAAGGATGGTGAAACACTGGCTCAGGTGGCCCAGAGAGGTAGTAGAAACTCCATCCCTGGAAACATTTCAGGTCATGTTGGACAGGGCTCTCAGCACCCTGATCCAGTTGAAGATGTTCCTGCTCACTGCATTCTATGAGAGCATTCTATGATTCTGTGACTCCTGCAGTCAGTGTCTCTCTTTTGGGGCTCCAGCACTGTCTGAATGGCACTGTGGTGCCTTAAGTGCAGGCTTAGGAGGAAACCACGGGGGCTGGAAGGAAAATGCTTGTTTAAGCATATGGGTGTTGGGATGGGATCCTTCCTTACTCCCCCATTATCCCTTGGAGCTACTAAAATGTGGCACCTTGCCCACAGCGTGAGTCTGCTGGCTCTACAAAATGCATCCTGTCAGAGGCTATCCCCATTTGCACACAAACAGAAGTGGAGGGAGGAATGTGTGGCTGTAGCCAGTGTGGAATGTGAAGGCACACCCTGTGCTTCATACAAATGGCTGGGGGAGCAATGCAGACCCCTGGATGCCTCAGTCTGAACAACTGCACCTCAGCAGGATGGGAAAGAGCAGCTGAGAGGTGAAAACAATCAGCGTACGAGGCAAGGAAATTAGTTCACTGAACCTCTGCCTTCATTAAATTTGTGGTTCATTGCTTACACTTCTGCCAGGGAAGCATAGACCTGTGCAGCCTGCTTTTGATGAGTGGTTTTGTGTGTTAACCTTTTGCCAAACAACTGTTCCTCCTTTAAAATATTTATTAAAGGAGTGGTTCGTTGCCTCCCTCGGCCTTGCTCGAATGAGTCAGCGCAGGCATTTGAGAGCTGCTCCCAAATTATGTTGCAGCTCTAATTGTCTGCTTAGGAGAAATGAAAATGCAGTCAGCAATTGGATTGTTTAGGTTGGTGGGTAGTGGGAATACAAATATGGAAGGTCTGAGTGGGATGTTAGTAATTTATTTGGGATTCTGGGCAACTTCTATGCATTTTAATGACTCGTTCCTTCTCTCTTGTTTTTGGTAGGAAGGTTTGAGCAAATCAAATACTAATGTGTGTCTGATGATTTGACAGCATACAGCAAGAAAATAAGACTCAGGGTACATCCCAAGGTTCTAGAAGGGGAAAATTCATTGAATTTCTGGGAAAATGCAATGACTACTTTAAAAGCAACTTCATGGAATGGCTCAGGTTGGAAGGGAACTCAGAGATCATCTGCTCCAACCTCTCCACCGTGGGCAGGGATGCCTCTTGCCTTGAGTCTAGACTCAGCTGCTCATGGCCTCATCCAACATGACCTTCAACACCCCCAGGTAGGAGGCATCCACCTGGTAGCCTATTCCAGTGTCTCACCACCCTCCCATTGAAGGGTGGTGAGACTCTGATGACTGGATCCTAACATCCAGTTCTAAACCTACTCTCCCTCAGCTTCAAACCGTTCTCCCTTGTCCTATTGCTAGAGAACCTTCTGAAACATCCCTCTGCAGCCTTCCTGTAGGATCCCTTCGGGTGTTGGAAAGCAGCTGTATCTTGGCTGATAGCATATGATCTCTTTCAAACAATGGCATATGAAATGTTGGTGTTGAACTTATATTACAGAAAGAACAGAAATGTCCCATATACTGCAGGGGTTTGTTTTACAGCCTTGGGGGAAAAAAGGTGCCATGCAGCCCTGGAAAATGTAAGGACTGTTCGTCTGGCTTAGGGTTTGATGCAGTGTTTGTTTCTGAGACATCTGGGGTGGAATTATGCAGGAGCCAGGCCTGTTTAATGGTGCAAAATCCAGTTTTCCCATCTGAATTTCCATGTGAAGTTCTTCTGGGGTCTTAATGGAGACTGCAGTCAGCTTATTGTTGTGTTTCTGGACGTGTCTGGTGTCTGAAGCATACTCTGCTGTCCTGTGCTTCTACAACAGGACAGCCTGCTGATAATAAATGGGTCAAGAACCTGCAATACACCAAGATGCTTTCTTCCATGCTTGCAATTAACCAATGTAGAGTAGAAGCCATTTCTTAACCCTGTTAAAACACCTTTGTTTTCCTGGCTTTTAGGCATGTGATGAAATCTTAGAAATAATATGGACTGGGGACTCCCAGCTCTGCAGGATGTGTTTTAATAGTTCACTGAGCACATATATCAAATCATCTCTGGTTCTACCTAGCAGAGTGGGAGGTTTCTCTGCCCTCTCCATGTTAAAAATAACCTTTTCAGAGCGAAGAGACAGAGCTTTACTAAAGGTGTAGGATAGGAAGTAGCACGAACTGGGAGAGCATCAGCATGCAGAAAAGCACAATTCTTGTGGGTGAAGAAAGCAACTAAAGTATGTGGAGAAGTTGTCTTCTGCAGTGAAAAATCCACTTGGGCTGGGTTTGGTGCTGGGTATTTGTTGGTGGTGTTGCATTTACCAGGTTCTCTTTGACAGCCCATAGAAACAACTCCAAGACTGCTGATTTTCATAGAATCATTGAATGGTTTGGGTTGAAAGGGACCTCCAAAGGTCATCACCAGTCCAACCCCCCTGCAGTCAGCAGGGATTTATTCTCTAGATCAGGCTGCTCAGAGCCCTGTTGAGCCTCACTTTGAATATCTTCAGGGATGGGGCCTCAACCACCTCCCTGGGCCACCTGTTCCAGTGTTCCACCACCCTCTGGAGAAGAGAAGGCTGAGAAGGGATCTTATAAATGTCTATAAATATCTGAGGGGTGGGTGTCAAGATGAAGGTGCCAGGCTCTTTGTGGTGGTGCTCAGTGATAGGACAAGGAACAAGAGGTACAGCTAGAACACAGGAAGTTCCACCTCAACAGGAGGAGACGCTTCTGTCTGGTGAGGGTGATGGAGCCCTGGAGCAGGCTGCCCAGAGAGGTTAGGGAGTCTCCTTCTCTGGAGACTTTCCAAACCCACCTGGATTCATTCCTATGTGGTGGATTGCCCTGGGTGATCCTGCTTTGGCAGGGGGTGGAATTTGACCGTGATGGAGATCCCTTCCAGCCCTTAACATTCTGGGATTCTGTGTAATGCAATTGTCCCACAGCTGTTCCTCTGCAGTGCAAGTTGGAAGACACCACTCTGAGAAGTCAGTCTAGAGAGAGAAAGGTGTGCATAACTACACACACACTGATTATTTTGTGTCATAGTGGTGAAGCTTGAGTCATTAATGCCTGGCTCCTTGTTATCAACAAAGGGTTCCAACCTGCAGGATGCTAATAGAACATCTCTGCCACAACATGCAAAATGAGGATCAGGAACCATTGGTAATGAAGAAAGGGCCTGGAGGCTATTTCAAACCCATAAAGAAACGTCTCCTGTGATATAAATAGTCTTTACTTTTCCCTCACCAATAAACCTATCATAGCTAAAATACTTCTTGTGGAGATGTGGATGTGTAATAAAACAGAAGATTTATCACATAAATATGTGTAGGACTACTCTGCTTAGTTCTGCCTCTGGATCAGAGTTAATTTGCTTATCTCTTAGCTGTTCTGGAAGTGTTCAGATTAAGCAGGTGGCTTTTATGCTCTGTTAAAATCCCAGGCACCCAGCACCAGAACAAGAGGACACAGTCTCAAGCTGTGCCAGGGGAGGTTTAGGCTGGATGTGAGGAAGTAATTCTTTCCAGCAAGAGAGATTGGCCACTGGAATGTGCTGCTCAGGGAGGTGGTGGAGTCACCATCACTGGAGGTGTTTAAGAATAGCCTGGATGAGGCACTTGATGCCATGGTTTAGTTGATGAGATGGTGTTGGGTGATAGTTTGGACTGGATGATCTCCAAGGTCTTTTGGAGCCTGCTTAATTCTGTATTTGGCAAACAGTTAGCTGCTTCCCAGGGATTGGATGTGGCACTTGAAGCCATGGTTTAGTTAGTCATGAGGTGTTGGGTGATAGGTTGGACTTGAAGATCTCAAATGTCTTTTCCAACCTGGTTTATTCTATTCTGTTCTGTTCTATCCTATTCTATTCCTTCTTTCTGGCTTTCTAAGGTTATTTCCCATAAGGTGAAACTTGGGTAGCTCCCAGCTTCAGCTGAGTGGAGTTTTAGGGCGTTTGGAGACCCTCATCAGCAACATTGTTCAGCAGAGGGAAGGCGAAGGCTTTAGGCAATGAACAATGTGTGCACAACACAATTAAAGAATGAAACAATTAAAGGTTCAGCACAAGGTATGGCAGCATCCATCATTATGTGGTGTGTGGCTGCACTTCCCATTTCCCTGCATTTATGTGACTGAGAGCTTTACTTTGAAAAACTAAAGCCCTGACTTTCAGAATCTGGTATTTAAATGAGGTGACTATTAAGACTTTCTGTGGTGATTTATCAGAGAGATAATCTCTTTAACAGGAAAATCTGTCATCTATTCAGTAATTCTGAGTAATCTATTTAATAATGAAACCCACTGTGCCTCAGTTCTAAAGCCTGGGGTTCTTTTTTCTGTCGGGGTAGTCTAACATGGAGGTCATCACAGGATGTTAGGGGTTGGAAGGGACCTCAGGAGATCATCGAGTCCAACCCCCCTGCCAGAGCAGGACCAGAGAATCCAGCACAGGGCACAGAGGAAGACATCCAGACAGGGCTGGATGTGTTCAGGTGTAACCTGTGCTGGATTCTCTGGTCCTGCTCTGGTGGGGGGTTGGACTTGATCTTTGGAGTCCAACACCTAACATCCTGTGAGCCAGTATCACAGTATCACCAAGGCTGGAAGAGACCTCAAAGATCATGGAGTCAAACTTGTCACCACAGACCTCATAACTGGACCTTGGCACCAAGTGCCACATCCAGTCCCCTCTTGAACACCTCCAGGGATGGTGACTCCACCACCTCCCTGGGCAGCACATTCCAATGACAAATGACTCTCTGCATGAAGAACTTTCTCCTCACCTTTAGCCTAAACTTCCCCTGGCACAGCTTGAGACTGTGTCCTCTTGTTCTGGTGCTGGGTGCTAGAGAGAAGAGACCAACCCCCACCTGGCTACAACCTCCCTTCAGGGAGTTGTAGAGAGCGATGAGGTCTTCCCTGAGCCTCCTCTTCTCCAGGCTAAGCAACCCCAGCTCCCTCAGCCTCTCCTCCCAGGGCTGTGCTCCAGACCCCTCCCCAGCTTTGTTGCCCTTTTCTGGCCACCTTCCAGCAACTCAACATCTTTCCTAAACTTGTTGTTGTTGTTGTGTTTTGCTTTGTTTTTTATCTGTGAGTCTTAAATTAGAGCAGAAATCCTTTCTATTACTGACACTGTTCACTGGCACACCATTCTCATTTCTCTGGATCTCCAACTCCTTCCTCTACGTCATCACAGTGCCATCAGCTTTGGGCTCCAGCACATTTTGTGGAGGTACTCCTCGATTCTGGGCCAAAGTATTTAGTGAAAATCCAGTCTGGGGCTGCCTTTTGAGAGAATTCAGCAGTGCTGCTCTTCTCTTGATAGCTCCACTTTTCCTTATTACCATTTCCATATGTGGCCAGCCTCTCACCCACCTCACTGATTCTGGTATCAAATCCCATTTTCTCCAGATGAGTTACTGACTTTCTGTCTGGCACACAGTGTTACAGCAAAATATTATTTTCTTGAGTCAGATGCAGTAGAACTAATCTGTCTGCTGTGCAGATAAGGTCCACCACATTTCACCCAGGAGAAACAATACTTATTTTGTCAAAGAAGATTAGATGAATCAGACTTGATCTCTTCTTGGTAAGCCTGAGCAATATTTATTCCAGTCTTTAGCCATCTCAGTATGGTTGGGGTTTTCCATTTCAGAACCATTTGTTCTGAAGCTTTGTCTGCTATTCATAGAATCATAAAATTAACCAGGTCGGAAGAGACCTCTGAGATCATCAAGTCCAACCTATCACTCAGTCCTATCTAATCAACCAGACCATGGCACCAAGTGCCTCATCCAGGCTCTTCCTGAACACCTCCAGGGACAGCAACTCTACCACCTCCCTGGGCAGCACATTCCAATGGCAAATAACTCTGTCTGTGAAGAACTTCTTCCTCACCTCCAGCCTAAACCTCCCCTAGCACAACTTGAGACTGTGTCCTCTTGTTCTGGTGCTGCTTGCATGGGAGAAGAGACCAAGCCCCACCTGGCTACAACCTCCCTTCAAGGAGTTGGAGAGAGCAAGAAGGTCTCCCCTGAGCCTCCTCTTCTCCAGTCTAAGCAACCCCAGCTCCCTCAGCCGCTCCTCACAGGGCTGTGCTCCAGACCCCTCCCCAGCTTTGTTGCCCTTCTCTGGACACCTTGCAGCACCTCAACATCTCTCTTGAATTGAGGGGCCCGGAATTCAAGGTGTTGTCTGACCAGTGCTGAGTGCCAGGGAAGAATAACCTCCCTGCTCCTGCTGGCCACGCTATTCCTGAGAATATGGAGACCAGCCCTGACAATAACTAGTTGCACTTTTTGCTCCTTTTTTTTTTCTCCAGTGTAAGCCTGAGGTTTGCTTTCATATTCTCCTCACATGAAACACGTATTAAAAATCTGCCTCACTTGCAAGGCCAGGTGTAGGATGTGGGGAAGGACTCAATGAGATGGGGAAGGAAGTGCCCTTAATGGTGAAGAAAAGAGCACAATTTCAAGAAGGGGATGTTTAATATAAAGCAGGTTCTCCTGCAGATTTTATGGAAGCAAGTTTGGCACCTAACAGGGCTACCTTTGTGTCACTAGCTGTGAGAACCTAATCCTCCTTGAAGCCTTTCGGACAGCACAAAGGAACTGTGGCTGTGTACATCTCGGAACACCAAAAGCATCATCTGGGGGCTGAATGGTCAGCATGACAGGAGTGAGAGTTAATTCTGTAGTCTGTGCTCAGCCAGTTACCATGGCAGGGGTGCAGCACAGAGGGTGCCCTTATGTCCCAAACTGTGTGTCTGCACTGCTGCTTCTGGGAGGAAATCCCAGAAGTGCCTCCTCCATGCAAGCAGCCCTTGGTTTGGGCATGCACTGGAGCACAGCAAGGGAGGATGGCTTCAGCTGGGCTCCCCGTTGTGTTGTCCAAAACCCCTGATAGATTGACTCTACATCTTAAAAGCCTTTACTGTGTTGATTTTGATTTCAAAGTGTTTTCCCTCATGTCTTTCAGGCATGAGAAGAAAAATAAAGAACGTTGTGAGGTTTGGCTTCCTCTTAAATCTACTGAAGAGCAGTGAAACCTCTTACACTGTGTGAGGAGGTACTGGTCTTCTCTAAAATAAATCCCTAAATAGGTAACACAAGGAGACATCAGCTGAGTCCATTCTGGGTACTGGATGGTAGCTGGCAAAGGAAGGCCAGCAGCATCCTGGCTAGTATTAGACATAGCGTGGCCAGCAGGACCACAGAAGTGATCCTCACCCTGTGCTCAGCACTGGTGAGGTCTCACCTCAAACGCTGGGTTCAGTTTTGGGCCCCTCACTAGAAGAAGGATGCTGAGGTTCTGAAGCATGTCCACACAAGAGCAACAATGCTAGTGAGAGCTACAAGGAGCAGCTGAGGGAACTGGGATTGTTTAGTCTGGAGAAGAGGGGGCTAAAGGAAGACCTTCAGGAGCTCTACAACTCCCTGAAATGAGATTGTAGTGAGGTGGGGGTCATCCTCTTCCCAAGAAAGAAGTGATAGGACAGGAGGGGATGGGAAGTTTAGATTGGACATTAGAAAAAGCTTCTTCACCAAAAGGATTGTAAAGCACTGGGACAGGCTGTCCAGGGAGTTGGTGGAGTCACCATCTCTGAAGGTATGGTACTGGAGGATATGGCTTACTGATGACCTGGTGGTGTTGGGTTAAGAGTTGGACTTGATGACCTCAAAGGTCTCTTCCACTCAAAATGGTTCTATGGATCTGTTCCAGCTTGCCCTCGTCTGGTGACTGAGGTCATTCTGGTTTAGTTTTAGCACAGGCTAAATATGAACAGAAATATTTTGTTTGGGTTTTAGTTCCTCATGCTCAGTGAGTTCCCACTGGAGACAGGGGGGTTCCAATTTTAGTTAAGCCATCCCTCTGAGCTGCCAAGAGCAATGCACTTTGTCAGGCTGTGCTTGTTTGGGCTCAGCAGAAAGTTCTGATTAATGAACACAACTGGGATCCAATTTGGAACAACCCAAAACCCAGCCCAAGACTACAATCTTCAGTTCAGGCACTTTTTCATTCCTTGCTGGGAAAGAAAACCTTCTGCAACTACTGAAGCTTAAATGGGAAGGGGTAGGTGTTTATTTTCCTGATAAAGCCAATCCAGGGCTTCCTTTGCCATAGCAATTTTGAAACCAACATTTCTAATCTGTCCTGTTAGTGGTGGAGAAATGTAGTTCTTTCTCCAGACAATCATTTCAAATCGCAGTTGTTTCTGGATGGTTCGTTTGGAAATGTTCTGTAACTCACCACAGTAGACTGGGAGATACTTTCCTTTTCCACTGTCTTCAGTTCTGGGCTCCTCAGTTCAAGAGGGACAGGGATCTGCTGGAGAGGGTCCAGCAGAGGCCTATGAGGATGATTAGGGGACTGGAGTACTGCCTGGTGAGGAGAGGCTGAGGGACCTGGGGCTTTGTAGTCTGACAAAGAGAAGACTGAGAGGGGATTTAATAAATGTTTATCAATAGCTCAGGGCTGGGGCTCAGGAGGGAGGGCACAGGCTCTGCTCACTTACTCCCTGTGATAGGACAGGGAGCAATGGATGTAAGCTGCAGCACAGGAGGTTCCACCTCAGCACAAGGGGGAACTTCTTTAATGTGAGGGTCACAGAGCCCTGGAGTAGGCTGCCCAGAGAGGTTGTGGGGTCTCCTTCTCTGGAGCCTTTTCAGCTCTGTCTGCTTGTGTTCCTGTGTGACCTGTACTGGATTCTCTGGTCCTGCTCTGGCAGGGGGGTTGGACTGGAAGATCTCACAGTATCACCAAGGTTGGAAAAGACCTCGAGGATCATCGAGTCCAACCTGTCACCACAGACCCATGACTAGACCATGGCACCAAGTGCCACGTCCAATCTCCTCTTGAACACCTCCAGGGATGGGACTCCACCACCTCCCTGGGCAGCACATTCCAATGATGAATGACTCTCTCAGTGAAGAACTTTCTCCTCACCTCAAGGTTAAACCTCCCCTGGTGCAGCTTGAGACTGTGTCCTCTTGTTCTGGTGCTGGTTGCCTGTGAGAAGAGACCAACCCCTTCCTGGCCACAAGCACTTTTCAGGTAGTTGTAGAGAGCAATGAGGTCTCCCCTGAGCCTCCTCTTCTCCAGGCTAAACAATCCCAGCTCCCTCAGCCTCTGCAGGGGCTTGTGTTGGGTCCCTTCCAACACCTGACATGATCCTGTGATCACAATTTTAGAATGGATGCTATTAACCTGTACCTACAGATGCTAATCATATTCAGTCAAGAGAGAGCTGAAGAATACTTTCTGAGCACACGTTGGTATATTTTTTCAGGTGAGTTTACATTGCTTAGGTTGTCTTTATTTTAACAGGAGCAGCGTGAGTCTACTGAAGTCACGTGCAGGGTCTCTGGAGATGTGTCTGGGGTAATGCTTTGTAAAACACCAGCCAAGCAATAACCCTAAATTTCAAGACCTAATTTTAAAGTGAAATGGAGAAGCAAGGAGAGGTCTTATCTGAGATGACTTTCTGACTTTTATTTTTCCTGCCTGAAATTGCTAAACATCTGCAAGGGGAGCAATAGGAGAGAATTTCAAAGCAGATTGGTTTAGCTCCTTTTCCAAACGCAGCCACAGTCCAACAGATAAATTTCAGCTGAAGGGTTTTCCCTTTCTTTTTTTCCTTCCCCCTTTTGGTTTTGTTTTTTATTCTTCTTAGCCCTGATAAATCATTATCTTCATCTCTGCATGCTGCTGCTCTGCATACAGACATATTTCTAGAGCAAGTGATAGCACACTTGGGGAAATAAGACTTTCAGGGAAAAATTAAGACAATTACTCATGGTCAGGGTGGAATAAAGTGGTAGAAAAGATGTAAGTGCCTTGAGGAACCTCAAGGCATGATGTAAATATTGCATTATTCAAGGCTGGTAGCCAACGAGGACAAAGCAAATAATGGATTTACAGCACAAAAGAGAAAAATTGTATCAAATGGCAACGAAAACAAGGAAGCTGGAGATTAGATAAGGAGTGGAACAAGCTACAAGGGAATACTGTGTAGTTATTAACACCAGAGGCATTATAGCTTAGACCAGATTTCCTCCTTAGTGTCCTGATTCTGGTAACTTGCAGAGGTGAGCTCTGCAAGTCCTGCTGTGTTTTCCCTGCCTCTTTCTTCTCTCAGTCTTCCACCTGTCTACTTCATGTATATTCAAGGGATTTTTACACCAAGTATTACCTGCACTACTTCACTCACCC
Source organism: Melanerpes formicivorus (assembly GCF_026170545.1). Lineage (NCBI taxonomy): Eukaryota > Metazoa > Chordata > Aves > Piciformes > Picidae > Melanerpes > Melanerpes formicivorus. Next base: position 6,501,260 of record NW_027142376.1, read on the forward strand.
CTGAACTAATAGAATAGAATTAACCAGGTTGGAAGAGACCTTTGAGATCATCGAGTCCAACCTATCACCCAACACCATCTAATCAACTAAACCATGGCACCAAGTGCCTCAGCCAGGCTCTTCCTAAACACCTCCAGTGATGGTGACTCCATCACCTCCCTGGGCAGCACATTCCAGTGGGCAATCTCTCTTGCTGGGAACTATTTCTTCCTCACCTCCAGCCTAAACCTCCCCTGGTACACCTTGAGACTGTGTCCTCTTGTTCTGCTGCTGGTTATCACTAGGTGATAAACTGAAAGTTGTGGGGTTGTAATTACTGTATCTGTAAATATTCAGTGCAGAGGTCCTCAGATATAGAGCAGGAATTCAGTTTAAAATCTACTTTGAAGGACATAACTTGGTTCACAGGCTGAAATACAGCATTTATTTATTATTTTTTTGCAGGGGGATGATTTTATTATATTTATATTATATTTGTGGCTGTCAATGGCTCCATGTCCCAGTGGAGGCCAGGGACAAGCGGAATCCCTCAGGGATCAGTCCTGGGACCTGTCTCGTTCCACATCTTTGTGGGTGCCATGGACAGTGGCATTGAGTGCACCCTCAGCAAGTTTGCTGATGACACCAAGCTGTGTGGTGCAGCAGACAGGCTGGAGGGAAGGGAGGCCATCCAGAGGGACCTGGACAGGCTGGAGAGGTGGGCACAAGCCAACCTCAGGAGGTTCAACAAGACCAAGGGCAGGGTCCTGCAGCTGGGTCGAGGCAATCCCAGGCACAAATGCAGGCTGGGCAGTGACTGGCTGGAAAGCAGCCCTGAGGAGAGAGACTTGGGGGTGCTGGTGAAGGAGAAGCTCAACATGAGCTCTCAGTGTGCACTTGCAGCCCGCAAAGCCAATCAGATCCTGGGCTGCAGCAGAAGTGTGGCCAGCAGGGCAAGGGAGGTGATCCTCCCCCTCTACTCAGCCCTGGTGAGACCCCACCTGGAGTACTGCCTCCAGTTCTGGAGCCCCTATTCCAAGAGGGATCTGGAGGTGCTGGAAGGTGTCCAGAGAAGGGCCACAAGGATGATCAGAGGGCTGGAGCAGCTCTCCTGTGAGGACAGACTGAAGGAGTTGGGGCTGTTCAGTCTGCAGAAGAGAAGGCTCCCAGGTGACCTCATTGTGTCCTTCCAGTATCTGAAGGGGGCTACAGGAAGGCTGGGGAGGGACTGCTCAGGATCTCAGGTAGTGATAGGACTAGGGGGAATGGAATGAAGCTGGAGACATTCAGGCTGCATGTGAGGAGGAAGTTCTTCCCTATGAGAGTGGTGAAGCCCTGGAATGGGTTGTCCAGGGAGGTGGTTGAGACCCTGTCCCTGGAGGTGTTTAAGCCCAGGCTGGATGAGGCTCTGGCCAGCCTGATCTAGTGTGGGGTGTCCCTGCCCATTGCAGGGGGGTTGGAACTAGATGATCCTTGTGGTCCCTTCCAACCCTGACTGCTACTATGATACTATGATATTTTTTAACTTGATATTGATGTCCTTTTCCCTGTGTCTCAGCCTGTTTCCTTGTTTGGCACTTTGAGTATCCCTGGGATTATTTGGAAGCAAGTGCTTGAATTGAGAGTGCTTTCGTTGTGCTGCCTTTTCCGTGCTGGCACAGGAGGCAGCCCAGGTTCAGCTGTGCTGCTGACTTCCTAGGTGAATGGTCATTTGTTCTCCCAGCTTTTGGTCTTGGTGAGCTAAGCCCTAGTGAGTAGGCAGAGCTATTGGGCAGCCAGCCTGCCTCATACCCCGCTATGGGAGCACTGAGGGAGCAGCCTGTCAAAGTAGTGCACCGAAGGAGGCATCTCATGACCAGCTGCCTGTGATGCCAAGTACAGAGGGTTTGGGGCTGCTGGTGCCAGCTCTGTATGGCTAATCCACCTGAAACCTTTTTTTAAATGTTTCTTATAGAGGAATGACTTAGTACCAAGGAAAAGGATTCTTTTTCCTTCCTGGGTTGGCTGCTGCTCCTCTGTTGGCTTTTCCATGTGCTCATTTGTGGCCTCCTTTCTTGCAGTGGTCTTGCTGTTGCTTAGCTTTAAGATCAAATACTACCAAAAAAACCCACCAAAAAACCCTCACTATGTTTGGGGTTTTTTTTCCCCCCATCTTGTCTTGCACAATGATTGCATCATTCCTTTGCACTGTAATCTTCAGCATTTGATAGTCAAGAGGAGGTCCAGATGAAGGAAGGAGAAATGGGAACTGCTTAGGTAGGGAGGGTTAATGTCAGGTTAAGGTTTGAAGTGTTTTTTCCTTCAGGTTTTCGTAGGCTCCTTTGAGTTTTGCATGCAGATGGAGCCCTAGCCAGCCTACTTAAAGCAGAATTAATTTTCAGTGACAGATCCACTCTTGTGAATCAAAACAGTATGGCCTGTATTTCAAATGGTAAGCAGAGTATATTGTTGGTGAAGCATCTCTCAGAAGGTCTTTGGAGAGGCAGGAGCTGTAACCTGGAATGCAGTCTGTGTTGCATAGACTGCTAGTATTTATTTCTGCTAACAAAGAGAATGGGTAGTGAGAGGCAAGAGTGTGCTTTTTAGCAAGAAACCCTTCAGGAGAAGAAGCAACAAGCAGTAGGGTAAGAGGTGAAAAGGCAGCAATCCTGCCATGAAAGGCAGTTTCTGTGTGCTGCTCATCACAGAGAGATTTTCAAGGAGATGCACAAGCAAAGGCAGAGCGAGTCTACCCATTTCTGCACCACACTTCTGCACCAGGGAGCCTCTGACTCCAGCCCTCAGTGCTCTGGGTCTGCAGGGCTGCAACAATTAATGGAAAGCTTTCCACAGCGTAGCATTTAGCAGCAAACTTTGCCAATGGGTGTTGGAGGGCTTCCAGGAGTGTTTGCACAGCGTGGCTGCTTTCTGCTGAGAATATCTGCCTCCCCCACTGCCCCTGTCACTCTTCCTGGGATGTCTGGAGGGATGGCTGGGGCTGGTGTCTCTGTGGGCTTGGGATGCATCAGGGAAGGGACTAGGGTATCAATGTGTAGCAGATGTGATAAGGTGTTTCCCTTGCTAGGTCTGAGCTTAGCTGCCCTTCTGCCAGTGCCACTGTCTGTGTCAGTCAGGCTTCAAGCAGACAGTCTGGGGGCTTAGAAATTGTCAGAAATGGGGTTTTGAATTTTGTGTGTGTGTGTGTGTGTGGTTTGGTTTTGTGGGTTTTTAGACTCCATGTCGCAATCCCTGCCTCGTGCGCCTTGCCAAGGAAGCTGCCGGAGCAGGAGCGGTTGCATTGGTAAGAAGGGCTTGCACAAGTTTGTTTGCTTGCTAAACAAGCTGCTGCTTCGTGTGTGAGATTCCTTCTTAAGCCTGTGTTTGCTAGAAATGACCAAAAAGACTTCCCCATTCCTGAGCAAATTTATCCTGTTAGTCATTTAACGTTCTGATGAGCCCAAAGGTCTTTTGCAACCTAAGCGATTCTGTGATTGCTTTGCTATCCAGGGGTACTGTAGATATGCTGGAGCAGAACTGCAGAGCTCTGCTTGCAGATCTGTCTCCTTTTTTCTTTAAAGGGGCAAGTGCAAGACCTTGTTTTTCTCATACCATTTCCACTCTCAAGGAGCTTTCACCTAGAAGAGCATGACTAATTCAACTGAAGTGCTCCCTCACCTCTGAAAAGGATACTTCAATGTCTCCGTCAGCTTTTAAAACTTCATTTTCTTATTGCCTTCCCCCCCCCCACCTCCACCCCCCAAATACTGGGAGTAGTGGAGGAGTGAAGAGGGAAGCAAAGTACTTTCCTGTTTGCCCAACCATGTACTGTGACACATTGTAGAGGCAGTTCATAGAATCATAGAATTGTCAGGGTTGGAAGGGACCTCAAGGATCAGCCAGTTCCAACCCCCCTGCCATGGCCAGGGACACCTCACGCTAGACCAGGTTGCTCTGAGCCACAGCCGGCCTGGCTGCAAAAACCTCCAGGGATGAGGCTTCCACCACCTCCCTCGGTAACAGACTTCATAGTTAGTTATTCCTATCTGGCACCTGTTTCATCACAAAAAACCCAGACTGCTTTTGAAAGACGAGGGGAACCCTTACTGGCACCATGCTGACTCATGGTAATCTTGTCTTGTTTTGTTGCTCCGTGTAAGAGCCTTTCTAGTACCTCTCTTCTCTTTGTACTTTGCCTTTCTGTTTGCCTTTCCAAACCACACTGTTCAGTCACCAGGTCTGTGGTAAGCAGGAGAGTTGCAGCCAAGCCTCTGTATTTACTGAGTGTTCCAGAAGGATTTGTCTCTACAAAGTCAGTTTGCTTGTGTGAACAGCACTGGCTTCATTGGTGCCTTTAGCCTGCTTGTGTGAACAGCACTGGCTTCATTGGTGCCTTTAGCCTGCTTGTGTGAACAGCACTGGCTTCATTGGTTCCTTTAGCCTGCTTGTGTGAACAGCACTGGCTTCATGGGTTCCTTTAGCCTGCTTGTGTGAACAGCACTGGCTTCATTGGTGCCTTTAGCCTGCTTGTGTGAACAGCACTGGCTTCATTGGTGCCTTTAGCCTGCTTGTGTGAACAGGACTGGCTTCATTGGTTCCTCTAGCCTGCTTGTGTGAACAGGACTGGCTTCATTGGTTCCTTCAAGCTCACTATCAGCTCTGGATGTGGCAGGGCGAGTCTGCCCAGATATTTTCTTCAGCTGCCTCCTTATGGATGTAGCATAGGTAGCCGCCTCTGAACTGCTGGATGTGTTGGTAATGATGAGTGCAGGGCAGTGCTGACTTGTGCTGCAAGAGTCAGGGTTCTTCTTTCACCGCTTTTATGTGGGACACTGAGAGAGGCAGATTTTAAAACAGTGACTTCTTTATTTTGACCTTGTGCAGAGGGGAGATGAGTTTCTGACACAGCAGCAGCCAACTCTGGAGCAAATTTGGTTAACTTAGTGAAGAACTTGTGGCTGCAAGTGTCATAAACAACCTAGTCCTGCCTCTCTTGTCAGGCTTGAGGCTTGGTGGAATCCTTGTTTTTACACTGAGTGGTGAAATTTATTCTCAGCCCTGGAAGAAGAAAGCCTACAGACTGCAGGAAGCCTTTAATGTGTGCTTTCCTTCCAGTTTCCCTCTATAGCTCCCCTAATGAGAAGTCTCATTGGTTCAGAGAAATGTTCTTGCCTTGTGTCTATATGAGGAGTTTGAGCTGGTAGCATTCATGCATTTTTAGCTACTTCATATTGTTCCTATTCCAACTACATGTGTGATCAGGCAAAGCAAGTTGTTGCAGTCTCTTCTAGCCATCTATTGATTGGTAATTTAGGTGTTCTGGAATCATCACCTACCTTTCTTTACACCCCTGGGGAAAGCAGTGGCTCACCTCACATGGTTCAATGGTACAATGTGCTGCTTTATCCCCTGTTTTCCTTTCAAAGCAGGCAAACAAAACCCCTCCCATGATTCACCTACATCTGGAATTTAACAATTGCAGCTTGGCTTTTTTTTTTTTAGTTCCATTCTTTTGCTCTGTCCTGAAGCTTAGTTATTTGTATCTTACTCTCTCAAAGTAGAAAGGGTGAGTGGCTTTAGTTCTAACACCAGCTGAACCTTCTGAACTGCACTGTGTTCCTTCCCTAGGAAATAAAATCACAGTATCACCAAGGTTGAAAGAGACCTCAAAGATCCTCAAGTCCAACCTGGCACCACAGACCTCATGACTAGACCATGGCACCAAGTGCCACATCCAATCCCCTCTTGAACCCCTCCAGGGATGGGGACTCCACCACCTCCCTGGGCAGCACATTCCAGTGGCAAACAACTCTCTCAGTGGAGAACTTTCTCCTCACCTTGAGCCTAAACTTCCCCAGGTGCAGCTTGAGACTGTGTCCTCTTGTTCTGGTGCTGGTTGCCTGAGAGAAGAGACCAAATGACACTATTGGCAGCAGTATTACTACTTCATTACTGCTCTGCCATTGCCAGTGACCGTCCTTTCCTTAAATCACACTTTCCCCCTGTCCTGTGCCAGAAAGGGAGGCAAAGGCTCTCTAGCAACTTACTGCCAGCAGAGTACAGGGATCAGCGGTGTACAGAACTTGGCAGTTGCTGTATTTCTGCAGTATTAGGTCCACTTTTTCTTAGGTGTGCTGTAAGAGAGTTCTTGATGGTGTATGTGGAAATGGTCATGGCAGTAGCTATTTTTTGTTCCCTGTATTGCATCTTCATGGAGGAGCAGAAATGGCATCACGGCTTCTCCCGAGAGCTGGTGAGAATTAGTTGCTCTTTGAATGTCTTCTGCTCTTGGCCAATAACAATTGGCCACGCTCCAGAAGGGGCCATGCCAAGTGGAGATGCTATTTCCAAGGCCCATATTGCACCCTTCATTTGTGGATCATGCTGCACTTCAGAAAAGGCAACGGGTCTCTCCCCCTGCCTCCTGTCTGATCAAATGTTACCATCCTCAGTCTGTGAAACTGGGGGGAAGTAACAGAGGGGATAAATGAATCACCCAGAGTGAAGCAGCAGCTCAGTAACAGAAAACACAGATCTCTCTGAGGATTGGATCATCTGAATCCCAGGTTCTTTTTGGGTAGGGAGGAGATGATTCTAAACCCTCCTCTCCATGGGGCTGTGCAAAGCAGTTTCCCAGGGCTCTGCATCACTGCTGCTCTCTTCTCAAAATTGTGCTGATGCAATTTGTGTCCAGTTCTGGGCTCCTCAGTTTAGGAAAGATGTTGAGATGCTGGAAGGTGTCCAGAGAAGGGCAACAAAGCTGGGGAGGGGTCTGGAGCACAGCCCTGTGAGGAGAGGCTGAGGGAGCTGGGGTTGCTTAGCCTGGAGAAGAGGAGGCTCAGGGGAGACCTTCTTGCTCTCTACAACTCCCTGAAGGGAGGTTGTAGCCAGGTGGGGGTTGGTCTCTTCTCCCAGGCAAGCAGGAGCAGAACAAGAGGACACAGTCTCAAGCTGTCCCAGGGGAGGTTTAGGCTGGTTATTAGGAAGAAATTCTTCCCAGCAAGAGAGACTGGCCATTGGAATGTGCTGCCCAGGGAGGTGGTGGAGTCACCATCCCTGGAGGTGTTTAAGAGGAGCCTGGCTGAGGCAATTGGTGCCATGGTTGAGCTGATGAGATGGTGTTGGGTGATAGGTTGGTCTTGATGATCTCTGAGGTCTTTTCCAGCCTGGTTAATTCTGCATTCTGTATTCTATTCTGTGATTTCAGGATGCTTTTTGGTGTACACAGGATCTGTGAACACCTCCCCCAGCACGCAGGCTTCTTCCTCACCGCAGGTGTCTGTCTGTCCCTTTATGTGTGACAGTATTGACAGCAGGTGACCATGTTTAGATGTCTGAGTACTTTGATTGAAGCAGTCTGCCTGCTTTTGAAATAGTCAAGAATACTCAGCTTTTATTTATCACTTTTATTTATTATCCACTTAATCAAATCTAGCCTGTGTTTGGCAGGCTAATTGTGTGCGTGGCTGACATCCATGGATGAGGTGGCTCCTTTGTGATTGCTAAATATGTTCTGTGTGCATTCCTAATTTCATGGGTCCAAGCCTTAAATTTGCAGAATGATGGCTGTTTAAATCACCTCAACTTGTCCCACCACAGCATCATGAATGGGCTTTGACAGTAATGGTTTGTGCAGTTCCCAGTTTCAAACACTCCTCTTCAGGACAGCTACAGCTCTTGATGATTTTGCATCTACACCAGTACAAACTGCTTCATTTCTTTCATTCCAGTACTTCACAAAGTAGGTCAGAGTGATGACAAGCCCCCTTCAGCAGCCTTCCAGTACCTCCCATCTGGGGAGGAACTTTTGATGAGGGCTTGGAGTGACAGGACAAGGGACAATGGATTGAAGCTGGAAGAGGGGAGATTGAGACTGGACATGAGGAAGAATTTCTTTACAGTGAGGGTGGTGAACAGGTTGCCCAGGGAGGTTGTGGGTGTCCCCTCCCTGGAGGTGTTCAAGGACAGGTTGGATGAGGCCTTGAGCATTCTGGGCTGGTGGAAGATGTTGGAACTGGATGATCTTGAAGGTCCCTTCCAAGCCAAACCATTCTTTGATTCTATGAATAAGAGACCAGACTTCTAGAACAAGGAGACTTGGTCCCTTCCAACCTAAACCATTCTATTAATAATCTGAGTAGCTTATATTCAGCCTGGAGAAGAGAAGGCTCCAGGCAAACCTAATAGTGACCTTCTGGTACCTGAAGGAAGCTACAAGAAGGATAGAGAGAGACTGTTAGCAAAGGCCTGCAGTAGCAGGACAAGGAGCAATGGTTTGAAATGAGAAAAGAGCAGATTTAGATTGGATGTTAGGAACAAATTCTGCACCATAAGGGTGGTGGAACACTGCAACTGGTTGCCCAAGGAGGTAGTTGATGCTTCATCCCTGCAGATGTTCAAGGTGAGGCTCAGCAAGGCTCTTGGGAACCTGCTGTAGTTGAGGATGTCCCTGCTGATGACTGCAAAGGGGTCTGACTGTATGAGCTTTGGAGATCCCTTCCACCCTAAACCATTCTATGATTCTAAAGATGTGATGGGGGAGGTGAATTTTCTAGTATCAACATAGCAGTTCAGCAGGGTCACAAAGAAAGCAAAGCTTTCTTAAGATCCAGGGCAGTACCTTGCCTAGAGATGTGTATTACTGTGTCATAGCTTTGCATGGAGAAAGAGGCTGTCTTTATGTTGCTCCCAAGAGTTGCACAAAAGGAATTCTAAGATAAAAGGTAAAAAACAAAAAAGGTTTGGTTTGGTTTGGTTTGGTTTGGTTTTCCCATTCCACGTGAAAACTAGGTATAAATATCTCCACATAGCCTGCTTTGGCAGGTGGGGGAAAGATGTGGTCAGACTATCAACTGGTTGCTGTTGAACTGGTGGCCTTTTGTTCAGACTGGTTTGAAGAGTGAGGTGACATACCAGCCTGGTGTCTGGTGTGGTGCTCTTGTCCTTTCTTGGGGTCTGTCTTGCGTGCAGAACTCCCTCTTGCCTGCATTCAGCTCACCACAGCAACCTGGCAATGCAAATACCTGCTGTACTTCAAGCCAAACAGTTATTAAGACGTCGTCCTGCACTCTGTGCCCTTCCAAGACAAGCTTATGCAAATACACAAATACCCAATGCCTCTTGACACAGCTGAAAGAAATTCAGCCCCAGTGATGTTGTTTCTCATGGGAAAAGGCATTTAGAAATGGAGTGAAAAATGAAGCTCTGACCCCTTTTCTCCTTTCTCTATTTGTTTTCCTCTTCCTGTTGGTTTTTTATCATCCACAGAGGAACAATGTCACATATCCAATCTCTTTACCTCTTAAACAGTCTGGGATGCTTGAGTGTCCTTGCTGGAGTTTAGGAAGTGAACTGGCAGACAAAATTTTGTTGGGTTGACACTGCAAATACACAGTGTGAAGGAGCCACATCGACACCCAGGTTGAAATTAGCTCTTTTTTTTTTTGGAGGCGAGTGCAATTTATGATGAGAAATGAACTAAGCTTCTTCCTCAAAGTCACAGCTATAGATCAGTGAGAAGCCTGAAGGACTACTTGAATCCTGAGAGGTGGCACTTTGATCTACAGCACTGAGGCTGGTGCCAAGAAGGGAAAATCAACAAGATCTTCCCCTGATTTATGCAGGCCAGACATCTGTGACTTGCCTTTCGAAGGTGATCTCACAGAGGCGTAATTAAAACTTGATGGTGTTATTAAACAATCATGATGATTTGTGGCCCTGCTTTGTAGCCATGTGTGGTTGTAAATGTGCTTAGTCCCTGCTTGTGAAAATGAAGGTTAGAGAGCCCTGGGCTTATTATAGGTAGGGATTTTGCAGGTAGAAGGTGTCCCGATTATTCTTATGCTGGAGTGCATCAGCACTAGTGTGGCCAGGAAGAGCAGGGAGGTCATTCTGCCCTGCACTCAGCACTGGTTAGACCACACCTTGAGTCCTGTGTCCAGTTCTGGGCTCCTCACTTTAGGAAGGATATTGAGATGCTGGAAGGTGTCCAGAGAAGGGCAAGAAAGCTGGGGAGGGGTCTGGAGCACAGCCCTGTGAGGAGAGGCTGAGGGAGCTGGGGTTGCTTAGCCTGGAGAAGAGGAGGCTTAGGGGACACCTTCTTGCTGTCTACATGGGGGTTGGTCTCTTCTCCCAGGCAACCAGCACCAGAACAAGAGGACACAGTCTCAAGCTGTGCCAGGGGAGGTTTAGGCTGGAGGTGAGGAGAAAGTTCTTCCCAGCAAGAGATTGGCCATTGGAATGTGCTGCCCAGGGAGGTGGTGGAGTCACCATCACTGGAGGTGTTCAAAAAAGGCTTGGACGTGGCACTTGAAGCCATGGTTTAGTTGTCAGGAGGTGTTAGGGTGATAGCTAATAGATTGGACTTGATGATCTCTGAGGTCTTTTCCAACCTGGTTGATCCTATGATTCTGTTTCAGTTTAGAACTAGTGAAATTGCAACTTATTGGGGTAAAACAAAACGACAAAACCAACCAACCAACCAACCAAAAACCTAAAGAAAAACAAACCCAATAAGTTTCTAATTAGTAAAACTGAGCAGCCTCTAAATGTGCCCACTCTGCAGAGTCAGGCAGGGCTCTGACATTGGAGATGCTGACTCGGGGCTGGAGAGCGGGGTAAGACAGCAGGTTGTGCCTTGGTCTTACTCTGGTCTTGAAACCACTGGGACACAGCATTGCCTCTTCCTTCATCTTACCTGTCAAAAGGAGGAGAAAGGTCCATCTTTCATTAGCTATTTAAACACTCTGAGCAGAGCACAGACATGACCTGAGCTGCAGGCAGCCTCGAGATATGCTGTAATGGAAACACCACTGATGTGCTGACTTCCTGATTGTGCCATTGCATTGTCTCGCTTTGGATAGAATTTATGAGGCATAGAAAGATATCTTTGAAGTCAAGTATGGATTTTTTTTTTTTCTTCCCCATTTACACTCTCTGGATGCTGGTGGGAATTGTGAAGCAGCTGTTTGTCAATGGGGTTTGAGTTGGGGTTTTTTCCTTGCCCTTTTATACTCTGGATGCTGGTGGGAATGGTGAAGCAGCTGTTTATCAGCTGGTTTCCAGTTGTTCTTGGGACTTGTTTTGTACTTTAAGGCACTGATTCTGCCTTTCTCCATTGATAGAAATAACAGTGGTTTCTGCTCCCTGATTTTCAGACTGAAAAGGCATAAAGCACAGTATGTTGCCTACTTATAAAAGCAGGTAGGGAGCTGAGGCAGCACCTCTGATTCTGCATGCAGAGCAGTCAAGGCTGTAGCTCCTCTTTGGGGGTGATTCTCCTAAGAAGCACAAGTTGGAAATGATGATGAAGCTTCTGAGAATCCCTGGCCTTTCCATTAATTCTGATGTATTGATTTTTATGAGCAGGAGCAGTGCTATGCTCGGGCTCTGAGGAGGATGAGAAAGGCCAGTGTGCATCTGGGGTTATTGCCTCGTTTCACGCTGTGATTTATACAGCGGAGGTAGAGGCTGCATTCTTCCGCCTGGGGTTATTTTGTGCCTTCTCATCATTGTAGTATTTCATGATTTAAAGACAACTGCCCTCTGAGAACCTGTTCTGTTGTGTCTCTGACATTATTACAGGCTGAAGGTCTGATTATGGGAAGTGCTGAGCCCTTGCAGCTCCAGTGGAATGAATGGAAGCTGAAGGTGCTCAGAAAATGATGCCTGAGGCGTTGTATTCCTTTAAAGGGACTGAATTGTACCTCATGAATACAATTCTCTGCTTTGACTAATTCCCCCTTGACTGCACATCCTGTGAAGTAAATGGAGTTTAGTTGATTAGAATGAAACCTGTGTTCCAAAATTAGCTCTCCCTCTCACTTAGGTAGCTGAGGAATCGATGAGATCTGGGTAAACCTGATGTTAAAATTGAGCTTCAGATTCACAATTAAGCTCCAGAGTTTTGCTTTTCAATTGGACTCTCACACATTGGGAAAGTCCAGAAACCTTTCTCATTGAAGGTTCAGGTGATTCAAAGCACACCTCCTGTCCCTGTGGCAGAGCTACTAGTGCAGCAGAGGTGACTATCAGCGCACTAAAAGGATGGGTTTGCATCTAAAAGAACTGCCAGGAACAAGAGCTTGCAGCTGGTGCAGGGAGCCAGCCTGCCTGAGCCATTCACTTCTCCTGCAAAGAGTCTTAATTCTAATTTCTCCAGTTCCACTGAGAGGAAGCAGATGTCAGGTAGTCATCCAGCCTCAGGAAAAGGGTGATTTATCCTAGTGCTTGATAATTCTACTGGCTTGGCAGAGGAGGGAGCTTGCCTAAGGCACTGCCTGTTTGATCTTGAAGTATGGGAAGGTGTTGCTGTATAGACAAGAGAGCCACATCTGGACAAATCCAGAGGAGCTCTCATGCAGAGGGGAAAGCTGAACCTGAGAGATTTGGGGACTGGGTAGCTGCAGAAAGGCTGTTGTAGGTTAAGGGCTAACTGTCCTAGCACACAGATGAATCCCTCCAGAAGGATTAGTAGTCTCAGGGAGTGGACAATCCTCCCAGAGGGAGGAACAGGACACTGTGATTTGTTATTCCATTACCCTTTCCTGTATCTCTCTATTTAAGGGAGAGCATGTCCACATTTATCTCTCCTGGCTCTGGCTTTCACTGTGGATGTATGGGGGAGGGTTTTTGGTGGTGGGTGTCTACCTTTTACTGCGTAGGTGAGGCCTCCCTTGTGGGGGCAAAGCTGATTCTGAGTGTTTGTATATATCTTTTTGTGCCTTGGTACCTTTTGTACTTTTGTTTATTTCTGTAAATAGCATTTATATTTAACCTCCAGTTCTGTGTAAGTGTTTTTATTTACTCCTTTGGGGTAAATACCTTCTGTCCTGAGTGGCTCCTGGCTCAAGCCAGGACAAAGGCTTAGTCCACTTTGTTAGTCTTTTGAAAACATAAATATGCAACCAAAGGAGGTGATCCTGCTAGTCATGGCAGGGCCTTGGGATCCTGAGGGAGCTGGGGTTGCTCAGCCTGGAGGAGAGGAGGCTCAGGGGAGACCTTCTTGCTCTCTACAACTCCCTGAAGGGAGGTTGTAGCCATGTGGGGGTTGGTCTCTTCTCCCAGGCAACCAGCAGCAGAACAAGAGGACACAGTCTCAAGCTGTGCCAGGGGAGGTTTAAACTGGAGGTGAGGAGAAAGTTCTTCCCAGCAAGAGAGATTGCCCATTGGAATGTGCTGCCCAGGGAGGTGGTGGAGTCACCATCCCTGGAGGTGTTTAACACGAGCCTGGCTGAGGCACTTGGTGCCACGGTCTAGTTGATTAGATGGTTTTGGTTGATAGGTTGGACTGGCTGATCTCCAAGGTCTTTTCCAGACTGGTTAATTGTGTATTCTGCAAACAGTTAGCTGCTTCCACTTGTTCTTGCTGCTGGTCTCCTCAAACACTTTGTGCAGTGTTTCATTGCCTTTGAGAATGTTGGCCAAGGCTGGTTTTTTCAGGATAACATTTTGACATCCTTTTCTTCTAGAATTGGGACTCCTCCTAGTTAGAGTGGCTTCTGAGCTTTGTGGCTGATTGTATTTTCTGTCTGTTTTCTGGAGCTCCTGTCTGTACATATTTCATTTCACCCTCCTTGTCCTTCTGGTTTGTTTTTCAGCGAGTGAGACCTGCAACGATTTCCACCCCATGTTCTTCACCCACGACAGATCGTTCGAGGAGTTCTTCTGCATCTGCATCCAGCTCTTGAACAAGACTTGGAAGGAAATGAGGGCAACTTCAGAGGACTTTAACAAGGCAAGAGAAAGGCTGGGGTGGGAATTAAGTGGGCAGGATGGTGAAACAAGGCCATGTGTGCTTCTCTAGGGGCACAGAGAGTTACTGATCCTGCCTCTCCTCAGTGCTGTGGAGTTTTCATCTGTTCAGATTCTTTGCTCATAAAGCTTCTACAAAGGGGAGGCAGGAGATGGGATGAGTAAGGGAGGTTCACAGACCTTTTCCCATCCTGTTCCACTGCAAACTGTGGAAGGAAAAACCTGGCTTGAGGGGAAATGCTGACTTTATGTTACCAATATTATGCTGAAGTGCTGCAGCCTCTGAGGTTGTAAATAATGCAAAGTGAGTACTGCAGTGGTAATTCTGTGCATCCTTTTCATTTCATGTGAGGCCTAAAGTGATAAAACATTCAAGAATGGGCTCAACCCTGACTAAGTGCTGTGCAATTCATCCTGCTAAAACAAACAAAAAAACCCTCACCCACCAAGCCAAACAAAAAACCCCACTCAGTATGGCACCCTTGTAGTTGTAAGACAGAGTTCTGGAAGCTGCAGCCAGTCTCCTGACTATCAGCAAAGCTATGGAGAACAGAGGTGTCTTAGTGGTCCCCCAACATTGTGTTTTAACTCTCTTACCTGGAGGCTTGAAAGTGTCTTTGGTGTTTTGTAAGAATGGCAAACTCATGTGGCCAGCTGCCATCCTTATCTTTGTTGGGATCTTTTGACTGGATCTTGAGAGCCTCTTCCTGACAGTTGGTTGTAGAGCTCTTGGTTCAGAATGAAAAGTGAGACTGTGCCAGCATGTGCCATATAAGTGCTCTGAAGCCACCAGGCTCAAATGTTACATGAGAGCTAGTAAGAATGATCATGCCAAGCTTGTTGGAGCCATCTGCTTCTGAAGCAGTCTAAATGTCCATGCTCCACTGCAGAGTAAGGGTGGATCCTTAGGTGTTGAATAGCTCACCTTTGGGGAGTTCTTTTAGTTAAGATAGTTAATAGCAGTACCAGAGCCCACAGAGCAGAGAGGAAGCAAGCCCAAAATGCATGCTGCTGTAGCTATAGGTGACCTGGAGGCTTCGTCTTGCGTGGAATTTCTGAGCCACTTCTCTTATGGTCCAGGAATAGAGAAGGAGCAATAGCAAAGAGAGTTCATTGAACTGTGTAGAAACCTAGGACCATAGGCTTTTAAAAGGCAACCTTGTGGAGACTGCTTCACAGAATCACAGAATTGTCAGGGTTGGAAGGGACCTCAAGGATCAGCCAGCTCCAGCCCCCCTGCCATTGGCAGGGGCACCACACTCCAGCGGGTTGCTCACAGCCACAGCCAGCCTGGCTGCAAAAACGTCCAGGGATGAGGCTGCCACCTCCCTGGGCAACCTGTGCCAGTGTCTCACCACCCTCATGGGGAACAACTTCTTCCTAACATCCAATCTCAATTTACCCATTTCTAGTTTTGCTCCATCTCCCCCCAGGCCTGTCACTCCCTGACACCCTCAAAAGTCCCTCCCCAGCTCTCTTGTAGCCCCCTTAAGATACTGGAAGGCCACAATTAGGTCTCCTTGGAGCCTTCTCTTCTCCAGACTGAACAACCCCAACTCAGTCTGTCCTCACAGGAGAGCAGCTCCAGCCCCTCTGCTCATCCTCGTGGCCCTTCTCTGAACACCTTCCAGCACCTCCAGATCCTTCCTGTAATAGAGGCTTCAGGACTGGACACAGTGCTCCAGGTGGGGTCTCAGCAGAGCAGAGCAGAGCAGAGGGGGAGAATCACCTCCCTGGCCCTGCTGGCTCTGCTTCTCTTGCTGCAGCCCAGGCTCTGGTTGGCTTTCTGGGCTGCAAGTGCTCACTGCTGGCTCCTGTTGAGCTTCTCCTCCACCAGCACCCCCAAGTCCTTTTCTTCAGGGCTGCTCTCAAGCCAGTCCCTGCCCAGCCTATGTCAGTGCTTAGGAAATTCTTTCTTCTAGTCATAAGGAGACTTTCAAGCTCTTACCCACTTCAGGCAACAAGTGGTGGTGGTGGTGTTGTGCACTATTCAGCTGATCAGTGTCTGCAGGGATCTGAGTGGTGCAAGCTGCCTTGTAGTGTGGGCTTGTGAAGCACTTCTGGATTCGTGGGGGCTGATATGTTGTATAGTGGAACCCATCTGGTCGGTGGGTGACAGCTGCCAGTGCTGATGGCTTTACCAGACTGAGCAACACCATTCTTCATCCCTGCCTGGTAGGAGGTTTTGGTGCTCATGCCATGTTAGTGTTCTATCTGCATCTTTACTGTCTGCTAAGGGAAGGGTACCTGTTTCTGTGCTGTTACATCTGAAACCTTGGCAGGCAAAGGCCATGTGGACCCAGGGAACATTCAGCTCCTACTTTCAGGAAGGAATGGGAAGAAAGCAGGTCTCAGAAGATGCAGTAGCTTAGTTAACGTGGGAAAATCCTCTTTTATCCTCTCTTTATGTTACTGCTTTTCAGTGTCAGTATCTTGATTGTCTTGGTAATGTATGAAACACCACTTTGCGGTGGCTTGCTGCCCACCTGGCTGATGGGGGTCAGTCACATTCTCCCATCTCCCCTTTCCCCTCCAGAACAAAACTGGACACTGTCAGCGTGTAGGAAGCTCTCTACAACTACCTTCAAGGGGGTTGTAGACAGGCAGAGGTTGGTCTCTTCTCCCAGGCAACCAGCACCAGAACAAGAGGACACAGTCTCAGGCTGCACCAGGGGAGGTTTAGGCTGGAGGTTAGGAGGAAGTTTTGTACAGAGAGAGTGACTGGCCATTGGAATGGGCTGCCTGAGGAGGTGGTGGGGTCACCATCACTGGAGGTGTTCAGGAGGAGACTTGATGGTGTGCTTGGTGCCATGGTTTAGTTGATTGGGTGGTGTTGGATGATAGGTTGAATGCGATGATCTTGAAGGTCTCTTCCAACCTGGCCTGGTCTATTCTATTCTATTCTATTCTATTCTATTCTATTCTATTCTATTCTATTCTATTCTATTCTATTCTATTCTATTCTATTCCTATTCTTGAGACCTGGGAATTCTGTTAAAAAAAACTCTCCCACTTAATCTTTAATCCTAAGTGACCAAGAGGAGCTTTTGGTTCAGTTTTAAACTTGTGGTTAATCACAATGGCTTTGTACCTTGAGGAGCTCTGTGTGCACATCTAGAGATTTATTTCTTCCTCTCTTGTGTCAGATGATGACAGCTGCTGAAAGAAGTGAGGTGATTGAATACTTCCCCTCAGGTTCCAGTGCTGCTTCTCAAGGGGTTTTTTAAGCATCAGATTGAGACTTCCTCTTGGTGACACAGAGGCAGACTGAAGCATTGTGGTTCTTCATGTTGTGGATAGGTTTGTTGATTTGGTTTTCTTTTAAAGCTTAGGAAGATAATTAAAACAGCACTTTGCTCTGAGCTGGAAGAATTGTATGGTGGCTTAGTGAAATATTTATGATCCCATGCTTTGTCTCTCTGATTTCCATTCATTTGAACAGACACCTTTTGTTAATCCTTGCCTTAGAAAAACTCCTTAGATCTCTATGGTGATAGCATGATACTGTCAGACCTAAAGCCCCTTTCACAGCTTCTCAATATAGTGGTAGATGCTTGAAAAGAGTAATTCAGTCAGGCAGCTAGGCTCATATTGTGCCTTTGTAGCGTTTTAAGGCATACATAATTCATCTCTGCTGAGCTTTCTGGAGAAATTGAGATGCAGGTGGATAGACAGACATGCAAGTGGCAACAATTCCATTTGAAACCTTTTTGTTTTCCTCTGGGCCTACAGATGATCAAAGGGACGTCTTCCAATCTCTGTCCTCCACAGTCATCTGTGAGCAGACAGCATGGTTTATGACTTTGAAAATCTAATCTTGTCTCTGAGCTTTACATAATTCTACATCTTCTATTGCAGCAGAAGAAAGCATTGTGTAATGAATTGTGGATGACTGTAAGAAGGTGGACTCATTTATCCACTCCACTGTAGAAACCTTCACCACCAGCCTGCCCATGGAAAAGAGTCTGCCCATGGAGGTGGTGGAGTCACCATCACTGGAGGTGTTCAGGAGGAGACTGGCTGAGGCACTTGGTGCCATGGTTGAGTTGATGAGATGGTGTTGGGTGATAGGTTGGACTTGATGATCTCAAAGGTCTTTTCCAACCTGGTCTGGTCTGGTCTTTTCTATTCTTCTCTTCTCTTCTCTTCTCT